>NC_141699.1:759421680-759843680 GCF_964263255.1 Lissotriton vulgaris | reverse complement strand
TATAGAAACACATACTTATTTAAAAAGGAACTCTTTAAATCTCTCACTCTCACATATACTGACTTATATACATCAATGCTCATATATACAAGATTAAAACATATGTAGTTACTCATAAAGACACTAGTGAGACAGGCATTCACTCACTAACACACACATATGCACACTCATCCACCCATACAGTCCTGCACATATGCTGTCTTCAAAAAACATACAAACAGTGAGTCAGTCACCAACCCATGCAGCCACTTATACACAAAGTGAAACACTGATACATATATTTAAAAATATAAAAATTACTCGTTAATATATGTATTCATTAAGATACACTTAATAAGGCAGTTAACCAATCAATTCTTTAAAAAAAAAACATCCATTTACACACTTATTTAACCATTTATTCTTCCATCGTCCTTTACAAATACAAATATAAAACATATTTATTTTTCATAAAGACACACATTTACTGGATGGTGTCATCAGTGATGTCACTGACCATGTCATGAGTGATGTAATATGTGACGTCATCAGCAGTGCATTGCAGGCGCGCAAGTTATAGTGAGTCCAACTAACTATAACGTGGAATTTCATTGGTTTTATGTCAGTAAAATTTCCAGCTAACTATAACTGATGTGAAACCTATGTTTTTTTTAGTGAATTTAATAGGTTTTTTAAATGCTAATTCCTAACTATAACTGGTGTGAAACCTATGGTTTTTTCAGTGAATATATATATATATATATATATATATTCACTGAAAAAACCATAGGTTTCACACCAGTTATAGTTAGGAATTAGCATTTAAAAAACCTATTAAATTCACTGAAAAAACCATAGGTTTCACACCAGTTATAGTTAGCTGGAAATTTTACTGATATAAAACCATTGAAATTCCCACGTTATAGTTAGTCGGACTCACTATAACTTGCGCGTGCAATGCACTGCTGATGACATCACATATTACATCACTCATGACATGGTCAGTGACATCACTCATGACACCATCCTTGTGACATAGTGACAGACCTCCTTTCACTATAATGTAACCCTTGAGACACATATTCAAAAATAGAAACTGAAATTTTTTAAAAAATGGAGATACCTATATCAGTTACAACAAGCAATTCAGTAATTCCACTATCTATATACACATCCACTCATTCACCAACAGTTCTATATAGTCACTCATACATATACTCACTCATCATATGAAGTGATACACCTATACATCCTGTTACACACCGACATTCATCCAAAAGTTACTCACACACATATTCACACGTGCAAATAAACTATTGGACATCCATTTATTTGAATATAGAGTTATACACACACTTCCACCTTACTTCTATTTAAAATTACACATATTTATTCTCTTAAACAATCACTTATAGAAACACATACTTATTTAAACAGGAACTCTTACAATCTCTTACTCTCACATATACTCACTTATATACATCAATATTCATATATACTAGATTAAAACATATGTAGTTACTGATAAAGACACTAGTGAGACAGTCATTCACTCACTAACAAACACATATAGACACTCATCCACCCATACAGTCCTGTACATATGTTGTCTTCAAAACACATACAAACAAAGAGTCAGTCACTCATGCATCTATGTGCTAAGTAATACCCCCACCAAACCATATAGACACTCATACTGATACTAATAAAAATATCTAATAACCCATATACATACACATGAGTGGATGTGTATTAGATGGTGGTATTACTGAATTGGTTGTTGTAACTGGTATGGGTATATCCACTTTTTTGAAAATATTAGTTTCTATTTTTGAATATGTGTTTCATGGGTTACATTACACTGAAAGGAGGTCTGTCACTGTGTCACAAGGATGGTGTCATCAGTGATGTCATGAGTGATGTCACTGACCATGTCATGAGTGATGTAATATGTGATGTCATCAGCAGTGCATTGCACGCGCAAGTTATAGTGAGTCCGACTAACTATAACGTGGGAATTTCAATGGTTTTATATCAGTAAAATTTCCAGCTAACTATAACTGGTGTGAAACCTATGGTTTTTTCAGTGAATTTAATAGGTTTTTTAAATGCTAATTCCTAACTATAACTGGTGTGAAACCTATGGTTTTTTCAGTGAATTTCATAGGTTTTTTAAATGCTAATTCCTAACTATAACTGGTGTGAAACCTTTGGTTTTTTCAGTGAATTTCATAGGTTTTTTTAATGCTAATTCCTAACTTTTTATACAGACTCATACCTATGTGTTTTTTAGTGAATTGCTAAAGTATGTTTTTGTAAAAATGAACACTATAATGTATATTGAGATAATATTTTTAATTTAAAATATTTTTTTTTATATTTCGCTTTCGGTGCGCGCACCGGTGCGCGTACCGTCAGCGCACTAACAAAAAAAAAGAAAATAAAATGAAGGAGGGACTGTGTAATAGATAGTAAGACAGATAAAAAGTGTAAAAGGAAGTAACTGAGAAAAGAAAAATGAATAAGGGAGCAAAAGAAAGAAGAAATAGGAAGAAGACTAAAGCAGAGGTTAAGGGAGATTGTAAATGGATGTTGAAAGTAAAAAGAAGGACAGTTAAGTATGGGAATGTCAGGTAGTGACGGAATCAGAGGAAAAGAATAGCAGTGATTGAGGGAAAGTAAATATCAGTGAATATAAGTAAAAAGGGGTGAAAGAGGGTACATGTAAGTGAATAAGGGTAACACATGGGGAGTAATAGAGACAAACAAGAGAGAGAGTAAAAGAAGGACTGTCACAAAGGGACTAAGTGAACCAGTAAAAAAGGTAAGTGAAGGAGTGTGCATAGGCAGAAGTACTGAAAGAAATTGAATGTGGTCGGAAGTAAACATGGAACAAAAGAATAAGTGAGGGAAGCAAAGTAAGGAAATAGGGGTGCGGTAGGGTGACAGAAAAATAGTGAAAATAAAACAAAAGGTGATAACAAAAAAGATTTTGTAAACACACTTACCATATAATCAATGCAAACTTGTATCTATGAAAGATAAAAGAAAAAACACGTTATAATTTCTTAAAAATATATAATAAAATAGAAACAACAGTTCATGAGGTTTAAAAATCTACAAAAGTTTACTAAGAAATGATGCAATAGTGAAGGATACAAAAACAGAAAGAAAGTAATGTAGAAAGAGAAAAAAAAAGGAAAAAGAAATAGAAAGAGAACAAATTCCTAAAGGTAAATAAGATACTAAAAGAATGTAAGATATCAAATCAAAATCAGTAAAGATAAGAAAATAAAAGAAAAATGAGTGAAAAGGAGAGAAGTCTGATTGAGAAACTATAAATAAAAAAGAGGAATAGAAGATGATTGAGAGTGAGTGAAGTAAAGTAACAGAGTGAAGGGATGAAAGGAATGAAGTTAGTATAGAACGATGGATAAAACAGGAGTGAGAGAGTAAGTACACAGAAAGACAAAAGGAAGAACTAAGTGAACTACAGTACAATGGATGCGAAAGAAAAAAAAAGGAGAAAAAGAAAGAGAGGGTTAGGAAACTAAAGCAGTGGTACTGTGAGAATATGAAAAAGATAAAAAGTGGTGGAAGGAACAGAGGAAATGCAGACAGTTCCTATTAGATTAAGAAGTTGTGAATGAAGTGCACTAAAGAAACAGCGATGAAAAAAGAGTGTAAATTAGTAAAGAGAGGTAAATAAGGGTGAAAAAGAAAATGAGTATAAGACAATGTGAACACAATATAAATTACACAATGCAAACTACACAATAACTTCTACAATATGTTACATTATTTATTTTTGCTGTTCTCAGAATATATTGAATTTCACTTAAATTAGTGAGATCAAAGTCTTCATCATATAACAGCGGGAAAAAAAAAACACAATCTAAAAGATTGTGTTTAAAAAAACCCATTCAAACATACATCTCATATAAGTACACTAATCTTTGATTCACTTACTTTTCCGTGAGACCAAATTGCAGATAGTGAAGGTCCTTTTGGTGGAAAAAAGTCTGCTGTGCTCTATAACTTCCATTTCATCGACTTCCTATGAAAAAAGATCTAACAACATCATATGTTACACTTTCCTCACGGCCAATTTGTGTCAGATATATCAGTATTTTTTACTTTGAGATCCACTTAAAGTATCTACATGAGATTGCAGATAGTGAAGGTCCTTTTGGTGAAAAAAAGTCTGCTGTGCTCTATAACTTCGATTTCATCAACTTCTAACAACATCATATCTTACATTTTCCTCACGGCCAATTTGTGTCAGATATATCAGTATTTTTTACTTTGAGATCCACTTAAAGTATCTACATGAGATAAATAATTTCAAATATTAGATTAACTAACTAACTAACTAACTTTTATTAACTATTCCCGTCTTCAAAGGCCAATTCCCTTTACTAAAACTTTGGTTTTAAAAACACTAGATAAGAATTTGTAGAGTCATAAGGCAAACGTTGTTTATAAGTTAAATGAGAATCATTGCAGTAACTCCATCCATTTTCAGATTTTAAGTAGCATGTATAATGTCCTGAGGTGGTCGAAGATCCATCATGATAAATAATAGCTTCAGTTGTAAAGGTCCTTCCAGAAATTGATAACTGAGAAGCCACAAAATTTTTGATAGAAGTTGTCAATTTAGTTCCATCAGGTCTACATCGTTGGAAAACTAAAATAATATACTGCCCATACCTTTGTATAAATAATGTGGACAGCATTGTACAGTTACATTGGGTACACACCATATTATGATCTGCTGCTTTAACTAGATTTTTAAAAGACACTGATTTACAGTCTGGTAAAGTCAAATATATAAATCTTTCAGTGTCTATTGTAGTAGTACTTGATAAACTACAATTGTGGCAGTCATGCTGCCATTGATAAGAAAGACTGAAAAGATTATCTACATCTACACCTTCATCTTCCAAAACACCAAACATATACATTAAAAATTCCTGACAATCCTGCTGAATGTTCTGTGAAAATTTATCTTGACCAGAACACAAATCTAAAATATTTCGAATTTCTGTTACACTTTCTATTTGTGCTGTAACACTGCTACATTTCTGAAACACAGAATTCAATAAACCACACAATCTTTGATCCCGATTTTCAACAATCTGTTCTTGTAAACTTTTAAGAAAAAAAACAACATTAACCACTACATTAGCATAGCAGTTGACACCAGAACTGTTTTCAAACTGAAATCCAACAACATTTTCTCCACAATTCTTTTTCTTCCTGTTTTCAATTACAGTTTTCTCTACTTTTTGTCTTTTTGCAACTACCTCACTACAATTATCCTCATTTCTTCTTTTTCGGCCTACCACACGTTTTTCAAACAGAGGATATTGAGGCAAATGTGGAGCATACTCTCTTCTTAACCTATTGTATTCTTTAACACAATCTAGATCGGCAGAAATCTTTGTCTCATCACACGCAATCAAGTACAATCCTGATAAAGTTCTGACTCGAGATAATGCCACATATGCCATACCCTCTTTAAACACAGATCTTCCAATGTTCACCAATGCACTATCTACACTTAAACCTTGAGATTTATGAATTGTCACTGCATACGCCAAACAAACAGGAAACTGTTTTCGGCGAACATATAAGTCTTTTACAAGTAAAAATCTAGCAGAACAACGACTTATTTGTTGTACTTGTTCAATGCCATCAAATTTTATTTTTAAAAATTCAATTCCATCTCTATTTCTGTAATTCACAAAATCAACAACATAACCCATTGCTCCATTTACCAGACCGCTTTCAACATTTAAATTCCTTCTCAAAATGATACGACAATTTAAACACACATTCAGAGTCTTTTCAAAACCAGCTGTTTTTGAAATACTTTTCTCCAATGAATGCAATTTAGTTTTCAAATTTTCTGACAAAACAATTGTTGCACCCATATGCTCTATTTTATCTATTGCTTCCAGTTTCACAATCTCTTCATTTTCTAAGTCTAACATTTTTTGATTGAAGATGGAACATTCTTGCAGAGTTGGCATCAAACATATCCCAGATTTCTTCTCAGTCATTTTTTTAAAAATATTCTCTGGAAGAATGTTTTCATTTGCATACAAATTTGAAATTAATCGACTATGCAAAGCTTTTTTCCCTTTCTCAGTCATTTTTCCAATTCTTACATCTTGTAGAATATTTTTATAATCTTCATCCTTGGCCTGTCGCATATTTTGAAGCAGTTCAGCATATTTAAAATTTAGCCATATATTAACATTTCCAATGCTTCCAAGGGACTTCCTGGTATCTTCATGCGTGAGCATTTTAAACACTGGTTGTCCTTTTACTGGAGTCAACTGCAATAGATCTCCAAAAACAATAATGTGTTTTCCTCCAAATAACACATCATAGTCTGTTTTAAGAATTTCTTGCATTCTCAAATGCACAAAAGCAAGCATTAGATTTGAGACCATGCTTACTTCATCTATGATAAGAAGTTTCATTTTCTTCAAGACTCTTGAAACTTCAGAACACGCATCTCCAGATAGCTTGTTGTAATGCAATTTATTATCATGTTCAACTGGCAGCATCAATAAACGATGTAGAGTAATCCCTTTAATGTTATGTGCTGCCAGACCAGTTGGAGCAGTTACAACACAAGACAGTGGTGAATCAGTCCTTTTCTGCAGATAACTTGCAACGGCTTTAATTAGAAAACTTTTTCCTGTCCCCGCTTCTCCACTTACATACAGTCGGACAGGGTCAAATAATATACATGAGCACTCTTTTTTCTCATGTCTGAATCCATGTTCAATCTGCTCTGTGACTTCATCATATATCTTTTTCTGCTCAATGTTTAGTTGCGTTACCAAATCTTCTAAGTTAACTCCATCCTCTTGAGCTTGTTCCATAGCTCTTTCCACCTCATCCATGGCAGTGGCAGCTTCATTTTGGATAATTGGTCCTCCTAGTGGATCCTGGCTCAATGAAGTAGAACTCTGACTATCTTGAGAACTGTTTCTAGCTATCTCTTCAGCAATTGTGGTTTCTTGCTCCATTTCTTCATTCAACATTTGCAGATAATTTAGAAAAATAGGACATTCTATGGTATCCTTAGTTGCATTAAAAGAGTCTTCATAACAGAGAAAATCTCCAAGTAGTTCCTCTTCTGTACGCCATGGCTTAAAGAGTTGCAAAAGAGCTAAATAGTAAAATTCTCTTTTGTCTGGAACTTCACAACTCAATTTTCGATGATTAATCAAATGGCCTTTTTTCTGCTTCACTAGACATCCTTCATAGCCAATGAGTGCATATTTTCCATTATTGATATCTTCTGTGATGTTCCTCTTATAACTGTAGTTTTGAAGAACTTCATACAAACATGTGTTCTCAAGGTGAGTACTTCTATTTGGATAGTATGTATCCAACATATTTGTCTTCAAAATATCTGTACTGTTTGGTTCTTTTTCCGCCAAATATTCAATTTCTTGTACAGATTTCAAAACTCGGTTTCGTGTTGCAGCAAGACCAAGACTCACCCAAATGATTGTTCTTGATTTGGCATAGAGACTTGCTGATGATAACCGATCAGAACATTCATATGCTCCAATTTCTCGATGCGACAACATCTTCAGACTGAAACTGTATAATTTCTTGCTTAGACTCTTTTCATGTGAAATGTCCTCCCACATTTCCTTCAGTTCTGTCTTTTCTTTTTTGGTGATGTAAGATGTCACATATCGAGCCACAGCAATAGAGTTGTCAGCAACGAACTGAATATCCATGTTAGCATTCCACATGGACAAAATCACTGGGTTGTAATCGTTGATGTACTTAGATTCTTCATTTCTTTTCAAATTATATGTGTTTTTGGGAGATTTTCTCGTCACAGTATGTCGTAGAGATGACATCAAATTATTTACTCTTCCTTTAGAAATCACTGGTCGAGGAAATGCAAAACGACATTTCGTGTAGTACTTTTCCTTGTTTTTAAATTTTCGACGACAGTACTTTCCACAACGATGAGATTGAAAACGTAAAACTTGTTGCCTTAAATTGTTTTCTTCAGTAGATTTTGGAACAGCACATGTTGAATACTCTTCAATGAAACTCATCACTGTTTCATCTGAATCTGATCCAAATTTGGGTGCATCTTTAATCCACAACAACATATGTATATGAGGAGCACCTCTCGCTTGATATTCCTTCCTCCAAAAGAAATCCAAAACCTCTCCAAGGGGAGGATTTTTTTTGTTGGTAATAAAAGACATCATAGCTTCAAATCTATGATTAAAATATCTGCAAACATTCACTGGATCTAAAGAACACAGTTCTCCTGGTGTTTTCAATTCTATATTTGGTATGTTTTCATTTGCCTCTCGTAGAAATTGAACTAAATCGTCCCAGGCATACTCAGCACAGCTAAGAGTGAGGAACCATGTAGGAGTTCCTAAGTTTCTTAGCATACATTTCAATTCTCCATGACGACGAAACCAATACTCGTTGGTTCCACGTTGACATGCCATGAGATTGATTAGCTGAGATTCCAAAATACTGTCTTGCAGATTAACTTTCTCCATAAAGTCCCTTGCACATACATTTTGCAAATGAGGTCCACTTTTTAATATATGATTAACTGCATAAGAAAGCCCAGACAAATCACTTTCAAACAGTAGATGAAATAAATATGGAATGCATTGACGAAACCTTGGATCTTCTGCATATAATCTTAGAGTCCGGTATTCAGCTGCAGGAATTTGAACTGGTCGATCATCATATCGTCCACCACAACCTGTTGGAAATAATTGTGGAAAACAACGAGCTTCCAAACTTTCTTCCCATACACTAATGGGACTTCCTTTTGCTGCCTTCATTTGAAACAAGTCAATTGCATTTCCCATTACTTCTTTGGAATGCAAAGGATGAACAGTATAATGTTCATATATTTCTTCAGTTCTAGACACATCAACTTTTTCAATTTGACCAACTGAAGAATCACTATCTTCTTCTGTAGCTGTTTCCTCTACTCCAACACTTACATGTTTGTAGTACTCATTGTTTTTAACTAAATACAACGTTGCCTTCTTGACTTTTTTAACATCCACTAAATCTTGCCAAATTTTCTTACTCTTTGTTGGAACCCCATTAACTAGAATAACTAAAGGATCTTCTTCTACTCTTTCTACACCAATTGTATTAATATTTTTCTTTACATCTAGAGGCAAATAAACAACTCTTCCCTTTAATCCTCTCAGTAAATCTGATGGAGGCAATTTCCCTGTCTTAGGCTCCATGCGAACAATAGCCTGAAAAGGATGGACACATTGAATCAAAATAGATTCATAAGTATTTAGATCCATCAATTCAGAAGGAATATCTATCAACTGAAGATTATTATAAACTGCTCTTGCAGGCATTCTATTTTCATTTAATTTTTTCAAACAATAAGTGCAAATACGCTGATCCAAACTCAAATCAAAAGAATTCTCCACCAACAAATAACTTACAAAATCCTCCCATTCACTATTATTTTCCAATTCACTTTTTGCATATAAATCAACTAACCTAGTCTGAATTTTATAATGAGTCCGTCGACAACACACACAAGTTACATTAGGCCTCTCACTTGATTTCACCTTAAACTTGATAATTTCCTCATCAAACTTTTCAATACTTGAAATTTGTCCATTATCTTCTGCATTACCATCCATTACTATATCTATTTCTACACTGTCCTCTTTGTTCCCAAAATAACAAAACTCAATTTCTTCACAAATAGTCTTCACATCCACTTCAGATCCATGCAAAAGAGCACTATTTAACTGTTTAAGCTTAAGTGCAGGACTTTTTGCATAATACAACTTCCTCACTAATTTCCTTACGTTATTATGATGCACTGCTAACATCCTAAAATGATGAAAAACACTCCGACAAACTTTTCTAGAAAGACATGCTAGTGAATGCCCTTGCAAACCTGTGCTTTCTCTCACTCTGCAAGGATCTAACTCTTGCAGGATCTTCATTTTTTGTTTGAGACTTTTTTTACTATATGTACGTAAGAAATTTCGAAGCAAATCAATTGATTCCTGTCGCACACTACAAATACTACTGCATTTCCATGTGTACACTGGACCCTTAGTACGTCTCCCTAAAACTTCATCAGCTAAGACCTCTTCTGCATCTCTAGATACAAGTTTCTCTTTTTCCATCACACAACTATCTTTCACCTCATATGCACGACCACTGGTGTCAACTGCATGCACCAAATCATTTTCCTGAAAGTAACTCTCCTCATTAAAAAAAGGCTCAGAACTTGAACTATGCATCCATTCACCAGAAAATACTTCACAAAAATTACTCCGATTAATAATTCTTTTCCATCTACTGTTCGATTTGAAAACATCCATTGCCTTATTAAGTATCCTAATTCTATTGATTATTAAAATAAATAATTTTTTCTTAACTTCAAAAGCCTGATCAACAATCTTTTCTACACTTTTCTTTTTCTTGTAAAAAGCAGCTTTTAGTTTACTTTTCTTTTCATTTTTTAGCAAATTTAAAACTACCCTATTGCGAAACATTCGCCTACGAATGTCCCTAAAAACATTTACCCTTCTATTGCTAACCATTCTCTTCTCTCCTGGTCCAATGGAAACATTTTTTGTGGGCTTCTCTTTCCTTTTTAGATTTGTTGACTTTTTCTGTATATTCACATTAGCAATTTCATTTTTTTTCCTACGACATATGTTGCGAAGAAAAGACTTAATTGGCTTACCAGAAGCTTTTCTGGTGTTTTTTGAAGTAGTTGTTGAAGAGGATTCCATAAACTCTGTTGTTGATGTTCTCCTTTTCCGTATGGTATTTTTGATATTTCTTTGCCTTGAAGGCATTTTTGCTTCCTTTTCAGAAGTTGATTTGAATCTGTTGTTCTGTTAAAAAAACACATGAAAGACCACTATTAGCAAACAACAAAGTAATGTTAAAAAGCAAACAATATAAACAATAAATTGCAACATATTTAAGTTTATACAATAGCAACTCATGGCTTTATTTTTAAAGGCCTTGCGCCACCAGTGCGTCACTTATTACCCATGTTTAAAGTCAAGCATCAGCTGCACATGGCATTCATAAATAAGGGCCAAATGCAAATACCAATCAATTGCACCCAAAAATCGATTTTTCAATAACATGTAAGAAACACTGCGCAAAACCTAAGTACAACCACTCAATATCATCAAACAAAGTCAGGGTCTGATTTATAAAGGCCTTGCGCCACCAGTGCGTCACTTATTACCCATGTTTAAAGTTTTGCATCGGCTGCACATGGCAATCATAAATAAGGGCCAAATACATATACCAATCAATTGCACCCAAAAATCGATTTTTGAATAACATGTAAGAAACACTGTGCAGAACCTATGTACAACCAATCAATATCATCAAACAAAGTCAGGGCCTTATTTATGAAAGCCTTGCGCCACCAGTGTGTCACTTATTACCCATGTTTAAAGTCATGCATCAGTTGCACATGGCAATCATAAATAAGGGCCAAATACATATACCAATCAATTGCACCCAAAAATCGATTTTTCAATAACATGTAAGAAACACGGCGCAGAACCTATGTACAACCAATCAATATCATCAAACAAAGTCAGGGCCTTATTTATGAAAGCCTTGCGCCACCAGTGCGTCACTTATTACCCATGTTTAAAGTCATGCATCAGCTGCACATGGCAATCATAAATAAGGGCCAAATACATATACCAATCAATTGCACCCAAAAATCGATTTTTCAATAACATGCAAGAAACACGGCGCAGAACCTATGTACAACCACTCAATATCATCAAACAAAGTCAGGCCTTATTTATGAAAGCCTTGCGCCACCAGTGCGTCACTTATTACCCATGTTTAAAGTCATGCATCAGTTGCACATGGCAATCATAAATAAGGGCCAAATACATATACCAATCAATTGCACCCAAAAATCGATTTTTGAATAACATGTAAGGAACACTGCACAGAACCTAAGTACAACCACTCAATATCATCAAACAAAGTCAGGCCTTATTTATGAAAGCCTTGCGCCACCAGTGCGTCACGTATTACCCATGTTTAAAGTCATGCATCAGCTGCACATGGCAATCATAAATTAGGGCAAAATACATATACCAATCAATTGCACCCAAAAATCGATTTTTGAATAACATGTAAGGAACACTGCACAGAACCTAAGTACAACCACTCAATATCATCAAACAAAGTCAGGCCTTATTTATGAAAGCCTTGCGCCACCAGTGCGTCACTTATTACCCATGTTTAAAGTCATGCATCAGTTGCACATGGCAATCATAAATAAGGGCCAAATACATATACCAATCAATTGCACCCAAAAATCGATTTTTGAATAACATGTAAGAAACACTGCGCAAAACCTAAGTACAACCACTCAATATCATCAAACAAAGTCAGGGCCTTATTTATGAAAGCCTTGCGCCACCAGTGCGTCACTTATTACCCATGTTTAAAATCATGCATCAGTTTCACATGGCAATCATAAATAAGGGCCAAATACATATACCAATCAATTGCACCCAAAAATCGATTTTTGAATAACATGTAAGGAACACTGCACAGAACCTAAGTACAACCACTCAATATCATCAAACAAAGTCAGGCCTTATTTATGAAAGCCTTGCGCCACCAGTGCGTCACTTATTACCCATGTTTAAAGTCATGCATCAGTTGCACATGGCAATCATAAATAAGGGCCAAATACATATACCAATCAATTGCACCCAAAAATCGATTTTTGAATAACATGTAAGGAACACTGCACAGAACCTATGTACAACCAATCAATATCATCAAACAAAGTCAGAGCCTTATTTATGAAAGCCTTGCGCCACCAGTGCGTCACTTATTACCCATGTTTAAAGTCATGCATCAGCTGCACATGGCAATCATAAATAAGGGCCAAATACATATACCAATCAATTGCACCCAAAAATCGATTTTTGAATAACATGTAAGGAACACTGCACAGAACCTAAGTACAACCACTCAATATCATCAAACAAAGTCAGGCCTTATTTATGAAAGCCTTGCGCCACCAGTGCGTCACTTATTACCCATGTTTAAAGTCATGCATCAGTTGCACATGGCAATCATAAATTAGGGCAAAATACATATACTAATCAATTGCACCCAAAAATCGATTTTTCAATAACATGTAAGAAACACGGCGCAGAACCTAAGTACAACCAATCAATATCATCAAACAAAGTCAGGGCCTTATTTATGAAAGCCTTGCGCCACCAGTGCGTCACTTATTACCCATGTTTAAAGTCATGCATCAGCTGCACATGGCATTCATAAATAAGGGCCAAATACATATACCAATCAATTGCACCCAAAAATCGATTTTTGAATAACATGTAAGGAACACTGCACAGAACCTAAGTACAACCACTCAATATCATCAAACAAAGTCAGGGCCTTATTTATGAAAGCCTTGCGCCACCAGTGCGTCACTTATTACCCATGTTTAAAGTCATGCATCAGCTGCACATGGCATTCATAAATAAGGGCCAAATACATATACCAATCAATTGCACCCAAAAATCGATTTTTCAATAACATGTAAGAAACACTGCACAGAACCTAACTACAACCACTCAATATCATCAAACAAAGTCAGGGCCTCATTTATAAAAGCCTGGCGCCACCAGTGCATCACTTATTACCCATGTTTAAAGTCATGCATCAACTGCACATGGCAATCATAAAAAAGGCCAAATAAAAATACCATTCATTTGCACCCAAAATCGATTTTTAAATAACATGTAAAAAACACTGCGCAGGACTTATATACTAACATACAATTTCACTTCTAAAACATAACTATCTGCTTCCAAATATTCTCCATAGAGAAAATAAATCTCTATCTAAATTAAATGAATCATTACTTACCTTTAGAAATGCTTTTGGAGATTGAAAACAGTGTCAGACACACACACCAATTTTTCTTTAGCAGAGGAGAAGGTGTGCTCTCAATACACTGAAACCAAGACTGGCATAGAAAATCTCTATCTTTGTACACATATGCCTTAATTCAACCAATGAAAACTCTTCCCTCACTATTTTCAAACCAACACCCATCCCCCTCTCAAACCTTTCTATCTGTTACCATAGCAACTCCCTCCTAACTGAACTGTAAGGTTCAAAAGTTTATCTTACAATGTTGCAAATTAACTCAGCAAGGATGTTTGACCTGTCAATACAGCAGCCTATACAGGGTATTTTTGCTTTTGGTGACTTTTTTTAAACCATTCAAATTGCTTCTTTCACACAACATAACCATACACCCTAACTTTCAGTTTTCAACTATCTGAATCCACCAATCATTGCTAGTGATTCAAGAGCACAGAAACTCCACAATTATTTTTTTGTGAACTCCTACTGTTCCAACTGCCATTTCATTCCCACACTTCATCTGACTGGACCAGAACCTTCTCACATCATGTACTCTGTCTGGGTTATTGGACATAGCTACATCCACTGGGCTCAAAGGTATGCAGCTAGCAGAAATTTTCATAACCTTGATTTATCAAATGTGGAAATCAAGTGGATTGGCCACAGAGGATTAAAATGTCACCAATTGATACCATTGGTGAAAACCTTTTTGCATCTGCCAGAACCTGACCTTATAATTGTGCACTGTGGTGGAAACGATCTAGGCACATTAACTGGGGTAGGTCTGGAAATGCTATTAAAGGACACCTTTCATCAATTGATGATACTTTTTCCCCACACTGCCTTGGTATATTCCAATATATGCCAAAGACAGAAATGGAACTGGTCCAACCAATTTGGTCCACAATTTGAGAAAGCACGGAAACATGTAAATAAATCTGTTTCTGCTTACATGAGAGACTATGGAATGGGTTCATTATACAATAATAACTTGCGTTACAACATGCAAGACATCTACAGAGGAGATGGAGTGCACTTCTCAGATGAGGGGAATAGAATATTCCTCCTGAATTTAAGAATGTGTATTGGAACCTACTTGTAGGTACCTAAATCAACCACAGAACCCAAAAGCTCTTTTCAGAGCTACCCTAACTCTGATCATTCAAAGCGTTTATTTTTTTCTAACTTTTTTCACTATTTTTCACCAAAGTACGCTTTCCGGTACGCTTACAGGTGCGCGCACCAGGCGCTACCCCCGCGAAAAATTAAAGAATTTTTTTTTTTTTCACGTTTATGAGCCTCCTAAGCCCCCCTCAGAAAACCTAGAGGGTCAAGAAGTCTCTACAGTTCCCCCTTCTATCCATTCCGAACATTGTTTACCCTCCATCTTGTGTCTCGATTGTTCCGAAACACAAAATGGAGGACTCCCGTAACGCTGCCAGTGCGCGTACAGGAGCGCGCACCAGTAAGCGCTCGTTAAAAAAAGGTGGGAAAGTAATTTACGGAAAACCCAATGGAGACACTTTCATCAAATATAGAATACGCCCTACTACATAGCAGTCCCTACCATTTGCCCAAATTTGGTGAAATTCCATTGAGACATTTAGGCTACAGGCCTGTCTAAATATCCTGAGGTAAATTACATGACAAAAACACACTTGTAATGTTAGAATTTACAACCAATTAAAAAGTATCTCTCATTTTCTACGATTATTTCCTGACGTTTGATTGGTTAAGTACAACAATATATATAAAAGAAGAGAGGGAAACACAGCCATTTTGACTACTGCTTCCTGAAGTACACTTGAAAACAAATTTCACTGACAACTTCAACTAATTTCTCTAAGGTAACTTCTAATTATGGAAGTATATTGTACACGTTAAGTTTATTTCTTAAAAAATATTCTGTTAGTGATATGCTATCCCTCTTTAATAGTTAGAGATAGAGATAGACTTCTCTGTAATAGTTATGGATTGAGTTAGGCTTCTCTGGTATACTAGCTCTACTAATATAGTTAATTTGTATGCAATTTTCAGAAAGAAAATGGAAGGAGAAAATAAGGCAAATGATACTTCTATCAAAGTAAAGGTGGAAAAACCAGAAGATGAAAAAAAAGAAGTTGATTTCATGGATGACTCTTTGGATGAACAGTTTATAGAATGTTTGGAAGAAATTGAATCATGTACATATAATTATGAGGAAATTCCGGACAATATTATGTTAGAAATTTTATTAAATTATGAAAAAGAATCAGAGGAATAAATTTATCTTTAATAATTTCAATTGTTTCAGACAATATTCTTTTTTATATGTAATTCATGAAGTATTACCAAAAATGTTTAAAATATAAAGTGAGACTTATAGTATACTGTTCAACTATTTTTCTGTTACATAGTAAGTTTACTCATAGTTACTACCTTTCTCCCACTATATTATCTCATATGAATATTTTACACCTCATTTTCATAAGTGAACAGGACAGACTACTCATGATCCCCTAGAAATTCTCAGGGAGTGCTTAAAAGATCTGTTTCTCCTTTCCAGACAGACTATATTATGAATTCCATATACCACAAAAAATACAATAACAACATGCAAGATGTCTACAAAGAAGATGGTGAACATTAAATTTAAGTCTCTTCATTAGTACCTACATGTAGGTACTTACATAAAATAAAAAAATAAAAAAAAAAACAATTCATAAACATACAATTTTTGAAGTGATTATTTTTCCATAGTACCCTCCTCGATACGCTCCCCGGTGCGCGCACCAGGCGCTTCCCCCGCGAAAATCGAAAAAAAAAAAAAAAATTTTGAGGCCCCGCGGGGCCCTTTAATGGCCCCCATATCAAACCTAGGGGGTCAGGGGGGGTCTACCCTGCCCCCTTATGGTCAATTCCACCCTTTGTTTTTGCCACCTCTTATGACTAGATTTTACCGATAGACAAGATGGCGGCCGCTCCGGACTGTTTAGAATGTTTACAGACAACTGAGAGCCAACCAGCTTTCTGCGCGCAAGTCGCGTGTCGCGCCGGGAGCGCTCACCGGTGCGCGCACCGGAGAGCGCCTATAGATATATATATTTTTTTGAACGTTAATTTCACAAAATCCACTGAAGCACATATCTTGAGACATAGCAAAGGCACATCGGGCTACCAGTCCCTACAATTTTGCCAAGTTTGGTGGAAATCCATTCAGCCGTTCGAGCTAAAAGTGAAATCGACCGCCCTATGGAAATTAACATGGGGAAAACGTACCCCCGCGAAAAATTAAAGAATTTTTTTTTTTTTCACGTTTATGAGCCTCCTAAGCCCCCCTCAGAAAACCTAGAGGGTCAAGAAGTCTCTACAGTTCCCCCTTCTATCCATTCCGAACATTGTTTACCCTCCATCTTGTGTCTCGATTGTTCCGAAACACAAAATGGAGGACTCCCGTAACGCTGCCAGTGCGCGTACAGGAGCGCGCACCAGTAAGCGCTCGTTAAAAAAAGGTGGGAAAGTAATTTACGGAAAACCCAATGGAGACACTTTCATCAAATATAGAATACGCCCTACTACATAGCAGTCCCTACCATTTGCCCAAATTTGGTGAAATTCCATTGAGACATTTAGGCTACAGGCCTGTCTAAATATCCTGAGGTAAATTACATGACAAAAACACACTTGTAATGTTAGAATTTACAACCAATTAAAAAGTATCTCTCATTTTCTACGATTATTTCCTGACGTTTGATTGGTTAAGTACAACAATATATATAAAAGAAGAGAGGGAAACACAGCCATTTTGACTACTGCTTCCTGAAGTACACTTGAAAACAAATTTCACTGACAACTTCAACTAATTTCTCTAAGGTAACTTCTAATTATGGAAGTATATTGTACACGTTAAGTTTATTTCTTAAAAAATATTCTGTTAGTGATATGCTATCCCTCTTTAATAGTTAGAGATAGAGATAGACTTCTCTGTAATAGTTATGGATTGAGTTAGGCTTCTCTGGTATACTAGCTCTACTAATATAGTTAATTTGTATGCAATTTTCAGAAAGAAAATGGAAGGAGAAAATAAGGCAAATGATACTTCTATCAAAGTAAAGGTGGAAAAACCAGAAGATGAAAAAAAAGAAGTTGATTTCATGGATGACTCTTTGGATGAACAGTTTATAGAATGTTTGGAAGAAATTGAATCATGTACATATAATTATGAGGAAATTCCGGACAATATTATGTTAGAAATTTTATTAAATTATGAAAAAGAATCAGAGGAATAAATTTATCTTTAATAATTTCAATTGTTTCAGACAATATTCTTTTTTATATGTAATTCATGAAGTATTACCAAAAATGTTTAAAATATAAAGTGAGACTTATAGTATACTGTTCAACTATTTTTCTGTTACATAGTAAGTTTACTCATAGTTACTACCTTTCTCCCACTATATTATCTCATATGAATATTTTACACCTCATTTTCATAAGTGAACAGGACAGACTACTCATGATCCCCTAGAAATTCTCAGGGAGTGCTTAAAAGATCTGTTTCTCCTTTCCAGACAGACTATATTATGAATTCCATATACCACAAAAAATACAATAACAACATGCAAGATGTCTACAAAGAAGATGGTGAACATTAAATTTAAGTCTCTTCATTAGTACCTACATGTAGGTACTTACATAAAATAAAAAAATAAAAAAAAAAACAATTCATAAACATACAATTTTTGAAGTGATTATTTTTCCATAGTACCCTCCTCGATACGCTCCCCGGTGCGCGCACCAGGCGCTTCCCCCGCGAAAATCGAAAAAAAAAAAAAAAATTTTGAGGCCCCGCGGGGCCCTTTAATGGCCCCCATATCAA
Source organism: Lissotriton vulgaris (assembly GCF_964263255.1). Lineage (NCBI taxonomy): Eukaryota > Metazoa > Chordata > Amphibia > Caudata > Salamandridae > Lissotriton > Lissotriton vulgaris. The sequence continues at coordinate 759,824,878 of NC_141699.1, read as the reverse complement.
ACCTAGGGGGTCAGGGGGGGTCTACCCTGCCCCCTTATGGTCAATTCCACCCTTTGTTTTTGCCACCTCTTATGACTAGATTTTACCGATAGACAAGATGGCGGCCGCTCCGGACTGTTTAGAATGTTTACAGACAACTGAGAGCCAACCAGCTTTCTGCGCGCAAGTCGCGTGTCGCGCCGGGAGCGCTCACCGGTGCGCGCACCGGAGAGCGCCTATAGATATATATATTTTTTTGAACGTTAATTTCACAAAATCCACTGAAGCACATATCTTGAGACATAGCAAAGGCACATCGGGCTACCAGTCCCTACAATTTTGCCAAGTTTGGTGGAAATCCATTCAGCCGTTCGAGCTAAAAGTGAAATCGACCGCCCTATGGAAATTAACATGGGGAAAACGCGTTTTGGGACCCCCCTTTTATCTCGGCCCCCGCTTGACGAATCCCCCCCAAACTTTCAGGGAAGGACCGGACCGCCATGAGACCATTTTCCTGAAAATTTCAGGCAGATTCGTCAACCGGCGCCAAAGTTATTCAAAATAGAATGTTGAGATTTAACATTGAAAATTATCCTAACTATAACTACCTACTGGCGACCGCCAGTAGGTAATATATATATATATATATATATATATATATATATATATATATATATATATATATATATATATATATATATATATATATTACCTACTGTCGGTCGCCAGTAGGTATATATAGTTAGGATTTTTTCTCTATGGGACTTTTGAAAATTCTATGTCTAATAACGTTGGCGTTTGCGGACGGAATCGGCTGAAATTTTCAGGAAAATGGCACATTTTGTTTCTGAGCAGCCCCTGAAAATTTGGGGGGGTTTCGTCAAGGGGGGGCCGAGAAAAAAGGGGGTCTCAAAACACGTTTTTCCCCTTCATTTTTCCATAGGGCGGTTGGCCTCACTTTTAGCTCGAACGGCTGAATGGATTTGCACGAAACTTGGCAAAATTGTAGGGACTGTTAGCCCGATGTGCCTTTGCTAGGTCTCAATATATGTGCTCCAGTGGATTTTGAGAAATTAACGTTTTAAAAAACAGATATATCTGTGACAGCGTCCCGGGTAGCGCTGCGGTTTGCGTACTTTTCACGTAACGGAACTTTGCGAAGCGAAGCTGATTGGCTCTCCGGTGTCTGTCAACATTCTAAACAGTCCGGAACGGCCGCCATCTTGTCTCTCGGTAGGATCGAGAGACAAGAGGAGGAGAAAAACGAAGAGGGAATTTAATGAAAGGGGGCAAGGTAGACCCCTCTTGACCCCCTAGGAATGATGTTGGGGTTATTAAAGGGTCCCGTGGGGCAAATAAAAAAAATGTGATTTTTCGCGGTAGAAGCGCTTCCCAATTCGCGAACCGGGTCGCGAACCGGTAGCGAAACGGGAATTCGCCATTTTGTGTTTCGTTTTAATTAAATTACAAGATGGAGGAAAAACAATGTGAGAAATGGGAATAAGGGGGTACGGGAGACGTATCCTGACCCCCTATGTTTTCTGAGGGTGGCTGAGAATGCTCATATATGTTGATACATGTCTTCCAGCGGCTGCGCGTGTGCGGATTTTTTTTTTTTTGCTGCGTGACGTCTGTTAACGTTCGATTCGAAAGAAATCAGGAAGTGTTGACCGCCATTTTGTCACTGCGAGTAAATATATTGTTAAAAATAATTGTTATAAATTAATCCGTATTGATAAACATTGTCTGCGCCATCTTGCCTTTTTTCCAATGCCACACTTTTGTCGTGCACGGCAGCCATTTTAGATGCCTTGGACAGACCCACTCTCTGCACGCCGCCGATCCTCAGAATGGCTCCCAACCCTCGCAAGCATCTCCCCCACGCACTGGTCACCCCCGCTCTCTCTCTCATGCATGGGCCATAAACCTCCCCCCATCTGCGCTGCTCTTCCCTGAGAATCACACCCTGTGCCCGCCCGACACCTCCCTTTCACCCTATTCACTACCGCACCCTCTGACACTCCTCTTCCTCTGTGTCCGATTGTCCAGGCCGGTCCCAGGCTATCACCTAGCCCTGCGGATGTAGTTTATGGCCCCAACTGTAAAGAATCACCCCTCTTCAAAGGAGTTACAGTAGATCAAGGCCCCCACCCTATGAGATCTGTCACACCACACGCGTTTCTACTATCTGATAACGATCCTGTATTGTGATTGGGGAGGGGATTCTCACTGTAAGGGTGTGTGGAACCGAGCCTGAAGCGGAAGATTCCAGGGATGAGTTTTTGTACATCAAAGTCTTCACAATTATGTGTCACATTAAAAATATATAGCACTCCAACAAAGTAGTAGGATTATAACACTTTAATAACTTATAAATATATACAACGCTCCAACAAAGTAAACACGTTAAAAAAACATTTTAAACAACTATTTACATGGCAGCCTGCTGCAACATCCATCTCAAAGCATTCACCGTCCGCTTGATACTGTCCTTGCCCCTCCTTCCCCGGAGTAGCAACAATGGGCTGCTTTGGTCTGTCTTTTAGTCGGCCTGTGAGGTGGCGTCAGTAGCGGTCCGTTGTGCGAATAGGCCGAAGGCAGCACAATGCGCCGAGATCCGGATGGCACCCAGGTGGTGTCCAGCAAGTAGCCGCACTGGTCTGGCCATCCTACAATCCTGCGCCGAAAAACGGCGTGGGGCGCCCCGGGGGGGGGAGGAGGCACGAACGGGCCTCCCCCGCCTTCCCAGGTGGAGGCTCCTCTGCTGCAGTGGGGCGCCCCTTAGCGTTTCAGTCGCCATTCAGCTGAATTGCACCCGCTCTTGCGGCACTGTGCCTCATCCGCCATTCAGCTGAGTTGCGCACGCTCTTGCGGCTACAGCGTCTCGCCCACCATCCAGTTGAATTGCGCCCACTCTTGCGGTGCAGCGATAGGCAGCTGCCACAGGACTCTTAAAATGGCGGCCGGCTCTTCGGATTTGGGCCTGGTCCACTAAAATGGCCCTGGGACACATTTGAACTCGGACATTTGCCTGCTAGGGCTTGGGCCCCATTCCCGAAAGCGTCCCCTCAGCCTTGAAGATTCTACAAAAGTCATCGGGGCCCTCGACTCCCGCAGGCTTCCGGTGGGGAGCGGCTGCCATGATTGCTTGCGGAATGGCCACGACGGAGCCACGAGATGGTGGTGCTCTCATGCTGACGCCAGCTTCAGTCTGAAACATCCAGAAACACTGCAGACTACCAATTCGATGACTTCCGGTGGAGCCCCAACGTGACCCGGTAGGGAAGAACTTGCCCTCCCCTCTTTTGACTGATGGTTCTTGTTGGCTGTCCCCTCTGTTGTCATCTAACGGAACCTTTTTGGACTGCCAAGTGAGAAAAAAAAGGTGGGGCTTTCATCATTTGGGGAAAAAAAATGTTTCAATCCAATGAAAAGTGTTATTTTTAGGTCATATGATCAAGCCTTCCATCATTAGGAAACCAAAAGTAAAATGAACCAATGAAAAGTTTTATAAACAAGTCACATGACCTGTTATGCGGCTTTGGGCTATAAAAAGCCTACAAAATCCGTTGGCCTGTGAGGCAGCGTCAGTAGCGGACCGATGTGCGAATAGGCCGAAGGCAGCACAACGCGCCGAGATCCGGATGGCACCGAGGTGGTGTCCAGCAAGTTGCCGCACTGGTGTGGCCATCCTACAATGCTGTGCCGAAAGACGGCGTCGGGTGCCCGGGGGGTGGGAGGTGGCGCGAACGGGCCTCTCCCGCCTCCCCAGGTGGAGGCACCTCATCTGCAGTGGGGCGCCCCTTAGCGTTTCACTCGCTGTCCAGCTGAGTTGCGCCCGCACTTGCTGCTATAGTAGGCCGAAGACAGCATAACGCGCTGAGATCCGGATGGCACCGAGGTGGTGTCCAGCAAGTTGCCGCAATGGTGTGGCCATCCTACAATGCTGCGCCGAAAGACGGCGTGGGGTGCCCCGGGGGGGGGGGAGGCGGCGCGAACGTGCCTCTCCCGCCTCCCCAGGTGGAGGCTCCTCAGCTGCAGTGGGGCGCCCCTTGGTGTTTCACTCGCTATCCAGCTGAGTTCCGCCCACTCTTGCGGCACAGTGCCTCACCCGCCATCCAGCTGAGTTCCGCCCGATCTTGCGGCACAGTGCCTCACCCGCTATCCAGCTGAGTTGCGCCCGCTCTTGCGGCTACATCGTCTCGCCCACCATCCATCTGAATTGCGCCCACTCTTGCGGTGCAGCGATAGGCGGCTGCAACAGGACTCTCAAAATGGCGGCCGGCTCTTTGGATTTGGGCCTGGTCCACTAAAATGGCCCTGGGACATCTTGGAACTCGGACGCTTGCCTGCTAGGGCATGGGCCCCATTCCCGAAAGCGTCCCCACTTTTGACTGATTGTTCTTGTTGCCTACCTCTTCTGTTGTCATTTAACGGAACCTTTTTGGACTGCCGAAAGGGGTTCTGGTCCGACCGCTGGTTGGTGGAGACATTTTGACTATATCCTGGACCTGCCCGGCGTCGCCCAAAATGGCGCCGGTATAAATGCGACTCGTAACTCCTTGTTGTGTACTGGTTGCCTAACCGTGATATCACAAGATACGTATGCAGTTTTGAAGCACATGGCGGGCGGGGACGAGTACTGATTGAACATTTGGACATCCCTATTGATATTAAGTTCTGATGTGTTATTGATTACGGTACTATTGAAAGTTCGAATTAACGTCACCCATGGTACTTGCCTGCAAATGTATATCTAGATAATTTTATTGTAACTGGCCCTGTTGTACTTTAATTATAAAATGTACGTCCACCGATTCCGCAACTGTTAGACACCTTAGTTCTTGCAACCTAATGGCCCGCCCGTTACGTTCTTCTACAGTGTAAATGTCACCTCATCATATACGATTACAGTTTGCTCCGTGGCCGGCCCACGTGGTTATAAGCCCTTATTTGTATACTGACATTTTCATAATAAAGGTTTTTAAAACAAAACATGGTAGTAGTACCTAGATTGAGCAAGTTTTGAATAATAGCCACTGTTTTCGAATCAGTAAAAGGCAAGTGAAATAAAGCAGCCCGAATACATGACGGTTAAAAGGTATAATACGCAGGAAAGCAGTAAAGATAAATGGTCAAGGGCTGTTGTGTTTTCCACTCCTGCAACATAAAGTGATCGATAAGAATCCGATATTCATGCCTATCAGCGACTAAGACAGCAGGTCGAGCCTCTTTTGTTCAACGGCTCCCTCATGGGACGAAGAAACGCCCTTTTTCTCGAAATAGGAATATTTTACTTGCAGGACAGTTGTAAATTTCCCGGGAAAATACATTAGCCAGGAACATTGTTAGTGAAAAACTGTAAATGCATCTGGGTCCTTTGCTTTACAAGTCAGAGTGAGAAAAAAAAAGGTGGGTCTTTCATCATTTGGGAAAAAAAAATGTTCGAATTCAATGAAAAGTGTTATTTTTAGGTCATATGACCAAGCCTTCCATTATTAGAAAAACAAAAGTAAAATGAACCAATGAAAAGTTTTATTAACAAGTCACATGACCTGTTATGCTTACGTTACGCGCTGCGATCTTGATCGCTTCCGGGAAGCTGCGCCTTGCGCACCGGAGCACTTCCGGGTGCGCTAACGCGGCGCGTCATATGACGCATTACGCGACAACGCAGGTCCAGAATATAGTCAAAATGTCTCCACCAACCAGCGGTCGGAACACAACCCATTTCAGCAGTCCAAAAAGTTCTGTTAAATGACAACAGAAGGGACAGGCAACAAGAACCATCAGTCAAGAGGGGAGGGCAAGTTCTTCTCTACCGGGTCAAGTTGGGGCTCCACCGGAACTGATCGAATTGGTAGTCTACAGTGTTTCTGGATGTTTCAGACTGAAGCTGGCGTCAGCATGAGAGCACCACCATCTCGTGGCTACATTCCGCGAGCAATCATGGCAGTCGCTCCCCACCGGAAGTCTACGGGAGTCGGGGGTCCCAGTGACTGTTGTAGAATCTTCAAGGCTGAGGGGACTATTTTGGGAATGGGGCCCATGCCCTAGCAGTCAAGCGTCTGAGTTCCACGGTTGCCCAGAGCCATCTTTGCAGGCCAGGCCCAAGTCTGTGGAGCCGACCGCCATTTCGTGAGCTCCGTACAGCCGCCTGTCGCTGTACCGCAAGATTGGGTGCAATTCTGTTGGATGGCGGGTGAGACGTTGTAATAGCAAGAGCAGGCGCAATTCAGCTGGCCGAGCGAGGCACTGTGTCGCAAGAGCGGGCGCAAGTCAGCTGGTCGAGTGAAGCGCTGGGGTGTAGCTGAGAAACCTCCACCTGGGGAGGTGGGGGAGGCTCGTTCGCGCCGCCTCTCCCTTCTAGTGCACCCCACGCCATCTCCTGGCGCAGGTATATGTGATGGTCGGACCAGGGCACCGCAGGACGTGTCTTCAGGTCAAACGGATTGTGGGACAAGGTGTGGAGCAGGCGCAATTATCTCGGGGGCCTCCGTCAAGCGGTTCAGGGAGGCACCGCATCACATTGTTTTCCAATGCAGTCAAGTCCACAAACAGCCCCCACTTACTTTGAGAATAGTGAAGCTGCAGCAGGTGCAAATAAGCTTCAGACAGTGTTACAAGCGCTGCTCGGAACCCTCAACTATGGCACCCAACATCCAGGGCTTATGCCATTTGTGCAAGCAGTGACATCGAAGCATCTCAGGGACCAAGCAACATACCATATCCAGAGTCCTTCCCACAACCTCTGCCTTCCTTCTTACCTAGTTATTGTTCTTTCACTCCCACTCCAGGCTTTTAGTCAGTGGATGGAAAACCATGAACCTACACTCACCTATGAAAATCTTACTATTGATGGTTGATTTTGAGCCACAAACACAAAGGCTTGTTTGGATCGATGTTGCAGCAGGCTGCCATGTAAATAGATAGTTAATAAAACGTTTTACCCTGTTACTTGTTGATTTTGAGCCCCAAATACAAAGGCTTGTTTGGATCGATGTTGCAGCAGGCTGCCATGTAAATAGTTATTTAATAAAACGTTTTACCCTGTTACTTTGCTGGTGTGTTGTATATATTTATAATATTTGCATAGGGTTTGTCGTTATTTTGGGTGGGGTGGGCGGCGGAGCCGAGCTGTCTTGCAGCCATCATGGTGTCGAGCTCAGTTCCTCTCACTAGTTTCGTATTTCTCATGAGGGGTTGTTCATAATGTTTCTATTTTAGCGAGGTCAAAAAGAGATCCCATTAGTGGGCTACTGATTTTGCTTGATTCCTTTTGTTTGTTTAACGATTTTTCACTATCTGCAAAGACTAAACAGAGTATTGCGACTCTGTGCTTGTTTGTAAATAGAGAATGAACCAAAGAGAACCAATTCCAAAACAATAAATGCTAGGATAACAATCAATCAAATGGAGAGGGAAGCAGGCACGAAGGATTACAACGGGGGCAAAGGCCTGCTTTACCTACCCTTCACTATCTCCAAAGAGAGAATACTCCTAAAAGAAAAGAGGAGGGGGGGGGGCAGCGTTCAAAGCACATCAGCGTGCATAAACACGAAAATGTTTTTACCTACCACGTACTTGACATTTTAAAGCTTTTGATATTTGCTATTAAAAAAACATTGAAATTCATAGGTTATAGACCATATATAGTTAGGAATTAGCATTTACAAAACCTTGAAAATTCACTGAAAAAACCATGGGTTATAGACCATATATAGTTAGGAATTAGCATTTACAAAACCTTATTTTACTCACACAAAACCATTGAATTTTCATATATAGTTAGTTGCACTAACTATATACCGCGCACCCGCAATCCACTGCTGATCATGTCACATATTACATCATTCATGACATGATCAGTTACATCACTGATGACATCACTGATGACATCACTGATGACATCTGTTTTTTTGTATGGTTTCATGTGTGCAAATGAATACAGTGTATTTTTTCTTTGTTTTTTGACAGGAAGAAGATCTTTTCCTGTGATCAGTGGACACTGGGGTTCCAGGTTGTGAGGGGGAGACATGATTTTCTTGAGTATATCACATGTTATCGCTACAACTTATTTTCTCTTACATGTGTATACACCCCCTAAACTGTGTTGCAGTAGCTTATCATATACATTTTTTCAAGGTCCTGATGAAAGCTGGAGCAATACTCCTGTTAACTGAAACTAGTCGACCACCTGCACAGCGCCATAATGTAGTTCTATTCACCCACTACTAGGCGTGTTTTTAATCTTGACACCTAGACTAATTATTATTAGCAATTTCTCTAATCTAGGTAGCCAATTTTAGTTAGCACTTTTTCAATAGCACTGCACTTTTTTCCACAATTTTCTATATTATTTTTTGAGCACTACTGTGGCTATATTTGTCGCTCTTCAATTATGCACCGCCATGAGATGGTTCAGGCGACGTTTGGAGCGATTACTGATCCCCATGTGATGATATGCCGCCATAAGGGTGGTCTGATGGGACTTTTATAGCCCAGTAGGACTCTTTACTCTTTTTCACACATGTGCCCGTGTGATTGCCGCACACTATTCAGGACACTACACCACCTTTGACCTGGTCTTCTCTCTTTGTTTTTCACGTTGTTGTAAGGGGCATGAGTTGACAGGTCGTAAAATTATTTCTCCTCTTGACCCTCTGCACATTTGTTTTTGAGTCTTTTGAGCAACGCCTTGTTGCGGGTCTATATATGTCAGATGTAAACCTGTCCTTTGTTTACATCATTTAGCTCACCCAGTCTAATTGTGTTTGACTCCTTCCGCCCGCCGCCCCCGGCTCCTTCCGTTCCAATAGCTGTCCTCAGCCAGCTCTCTCTCTTTTTGTGTAGTGCCGTGGCACTACACTATGTTATCATGTTGCATTCCAACACCTGTTATTCGACCGGTTTGTACACTTTGCTTATATTAGATATATCTGCATTGCACTGGTAGTCTTATCTTACCGTCTACAGTACTGCCTTATGCATTACACTGTCGATCTATTTTCCATTCTGTATACAGTGATGTTTCACTGACAGTTGATCATAAAACTTAGAGGCATAATCTTGCTCCCTCTTCTAACATAGGCATAATATAGAACCTTGAGCACCATTGAACCATATATCTTCACTCTTAGGATTACTGGAGACGTCTCCATCTGGTTCTGCACATGAGCAAGGGCATAAAGTTTCCTTTAAACACTCCCGCGCATGTGCGTCTAGATCAGTGCCAGCACTCGCAAAATGGGTCCGCCCGGCTCTCAATCTACTCGCCTTTTACTTACAGAAGTGAGTATCTTGCTCACTCATAGGCGCTTGCATATAGACTCAATTTGTGACCACATGGCCACGTTCCATGCCTGTATTGGTTGACGAGCGCTTCAGCTTGAATTTATAAACGAATGAGCTGGACCAATCTGTGCCTCCCCTTCCGCTCGGATTCAAACGCGAGGTACCGACGGATAGGTAAGCTTAGAGAGCTAATATAGATTGTTTTGCAGCGCTCTCTCTCTTTTTGGAAAAGTACCGATAGTAAGTGGTTTTTATACTGTCCATAGCAATGTTTTCATACTGGTCTCTAAGGTCCCTGCTGTAGCTACCCATTCTGGCGCTTGCAATACCACTCAGACGAAGCCCTTAGACTTTGTGGTTTTTTGGCCGTGATACAACAAAGCACCTTGAGTTGCGCATAGTATCGGTCATTGGTGAACATATGTCTGTTAAAGGTACTATTCTGATTTCAGTTTTCCCTCTCAGGGCAACTAGTCACCACAGGCATCTAGAACTTTATACTGCATAAGAATAAGGTCTCCACCTTAGGGCATTATTCCACCATAAACTGATGGTGGTAGAGTGACGGAGGGAGCTCTTTGGCGGGTTAGACAGGAGTCTGTCACACTTTTATTGGGTTAGTGTGTGTATAGCGATTCGGCTGGACACAGAAGACGTGTGCGCTAACTGTGTCTTTTTCTTTTACACACCAGAGCGGGGCCTCTACTTGCCGAGCAGTTGCCGGGCGAGGTGAGGTCTTCACCTACACAAAGCTGGGTGAGTATGACTACGAGGAAATGCCTCTCAGTGATGAAGCTAATATGCTTAAATGTTGGGCAGAACGCAAATTGTTCTTGCAGGTGTTCCCTGTCTTGGAAGTGTGTGTGGTTTTTTGTATGGTTTCATGTGTGCAAATGAATACAGTGTATTTTTTCTTTGTTTTTTGACAGGAAGAAGATCTTTTCCTGTGATCAGTGGACACTGGGGTTCCAAGTTGTGAGGGGGAGACATGATTTTCTTGAGTATACACATGTTATCGCTACAACTTATTTTCTCTTACATGTGTATACACCCCCTAAACTGTGTTGCAGTAGCTTATCATATACATTTTTTCAAGGTCCTGATGAAAGCTTGAGCAATACTCCTGTTAGCTGAAACTAGTCGACCACCTGCACAGCGCCATAATGTAGTTCTATTCACCCACTACTAGGCGTGTTTTTAATCTTGACACCTAGACTAATTATTATTAGCAATTTCTCTAATCTAGGTAGCCAATTTTAGTTAGCACTTTTTCAATAGCACTGCACTTTTTTCCACAATTTTCTATATTATTTTTTGAGCACTACTGTGGCTATATTTGTCGCTCTTCAATTATGCACCGCCATGAGATGGTTCAGGCGACGTTTGGAGCGATTACTGATCCCCTTATGATGATATGCCGCCATAAGGGTGGTCTGATGGGACTTTTATAGCCCAGTAGGACTCTTTACTCTTTTTCACACATGTGCCCGTGTGATTGCCGCACACTATTCAGGACACTACACCACCTTTGACCTGGTCTTCTCTCTTTGTTTTTCACGTTGTTGTAAGGGGCATGAGTTGACAGGTCGTAAAATTATTTCCCCTCTTGACCCTCCGCACATTTGTTTTTGAGAAAGTGTGCACTGACAGTGTGGTTGTGTGTGTGTGTGTGTGGTTGTGTGTGTGGTTGCATGTGTGGTGGTGAGTGAATGGTGGTGAGTGTGTGGTGGTGAGTGTGTGTGGTGTTGTGTGTGCGTGTGGTGTTATGTGTGTGGTGTTGTGTGTGTGGTGTGTATGTGTGGTGTTATATGTGTGGTGTTATGTGTGTGGTGTTATGTGTGTGTGTGTGGTGGACTTAGTTCGAGTTTTCGTACCCTGCACACTCACACACTACCACTGCACACTCACAGACTGCTCACCCTACACACTCACACAATGTTCAGCCTGCTCACTCACACACTGCTCACTCTGGACATCCAAACACTCCTCACCCTACACACTCACAGAATGTTCACCCTGCACACTCACACAATGTTGCCCCTGCACACTCACACAATGTGCACCCTAAAAACTCACACACTGCTCACCCTGCACACTCAAACACTGCTCACCCTACACACTCACACAATGTTCACCCTGCACACTCACACACTGCTCACCCTACACGCTCACACAATGTTCACCCTGCACACTCACACACTGCTCACCCTGCACACTTACACACTGCTAGCCCTGCACACTCACACACTTCTCACCCTACGCACTCACACACTGCTAACCCTACAGCATCATAGCACTCCACACCCTGCACACTTCCACACTGCTAGCCCTGCACATCCACACACTGCTCACCCTGCACACTGCTAGCCCTGGACACCCATACACTGCTCACCCTGCACACTTACACACTGCTCAACCTGCACACTTACAAACTGCTAGCCCTGCACACTCACACACTGCTCACCCTGCACACTCACACACTGCTCACCCTGCACACTTACACACTGCTAGCCCTGCACACTCACACACTGCTCACCCTACACACTCACACACTGCTAACCCTACACACTCACACACTGCTAACCCTACACATTCACACACTGCTCACCCTACACACTCACACAATGTTCAAACTGCACACTCACACACTGCTCACCCTGCACACTCACCAGCATCAAAGCTCTCCACACCCTGGACACTTACACACTGCTAGCCCTGCACACTCACACAATTCTCACCCTGCACACTTACACACTGCTAGCCCTGGACACCCACACACTGCTCACCCTGCACATGTACACACTGCTAGCCCTGCACATTCATACACTGCTCACCCTGCACACTTACCCCCTCTAGCCCTGCACACACACACACTGCTCACCCTACACATTCACACACTGCTAACCCTACACACTCACTCACACACTGCTCACCCTACACGCTCACACAATATTCACCCCACACACTCACACACTGCTCACCCTGCACACTCACACACTGCTCACCCTAAACACTCACCAGAATCAAAGCACTCCACACCCTGCACACTTACATACTGCTAGCCCTGCACACTCACACACTGCTCACCCTGCACACTTACACACTGCTAGCCCTGGACACCAACACACTGCTCACCCTACACACTTACACACTGCTGTCCTCAGAGAGAATTGCATTAGTCCCACAATGTAAAATCATTAACCTCCTGTAACGATCAGTGTTGCAGTACATGCCTGGGGCCAGTGTGCCTGTCCCACTTCCAGATCGAACACTTCTGTTAAAGGGCGGGGCTGTCGCGTAGCCACCCCCCACCAGCTGGGCATAGTCCACTGCCAGGTGACACCACCAGTCACCACCGGGCAAACAATCTTATTAACTTGTAACCTTACACAGTGGGGCCTAGAAGATAGCAGTTTATAGGCAGCCCAAGGAGCGCTCCGTTTCTAGTAATTGTAATAAATATAGCTGTAGTTGGGGGTTATTGGGTCCAAAACATAGGCTAGGGAACCACCAGAACAGAGTTCTGGCCACACAATCACACAAGGGCAACGATGTGTGATCTTGTACAGATCTTCTTATGGTCTCTTTTCTCTTAGGTCCACTAACTGGAAAGCACTTACAAACATGTTAACGCTCAGTACATGGCCGTGATAATTGAAGACATATGGATTTGGTGCACGTAACAGACACTAATAGACCATGGGCAGAGCTACGCGACCGCCCATGGCCTATTGCGTTTTCTGTTTTAAAAGTACAAGCATGCAAAGGCCAATGAAAATGGACCTAGGAAATAACCCGCATGAGCTGCGTGGAATTCCTAGGTCCATTTTCAAAAGCCAGAGAAAAGGACTCTGGCTGCGCGACACTGCTGCGCAGTGTACGCTAGGCCTGAGACCTAAAAAGCAAAGGGTTATAAGATCCAACGAGAAAGGAATCTAAAGTGGCTCAGGGAAGTTGGTGACCGAAGCGGCACACAGGGACAGTAGTGCAACACTGAAATTTAGGAAATTCCATTTGATGAGATGGACATGACAGGTAATACATCCAATTTGGATGAATATTTTCTGGCCTTACATGATAAAGATTGTATGAGTTAAGAATTTGCATTTAAAATCTGTGTTCCTTCGTTTGGGGAGAAATTGGTGGCCCCTAGAGCATGTGCATGATTATATAAAAGATCAGATTGTGAAACCTCTATAAAGGAAGGAAGTATTATTGTGAAAGATGTGCTCTCATCCTGAAATTGACGAGAAGGTGAAATTAACCCCTAATCTAGACCCAGAGTTGATCACCTGTTTATTTAAATTGAGTAGAAACCCGTGAAAGGGTTTAGAAATATCGCTAATGCAATGCTGGGATAGGGTTCTAGACATTCTGGGACCACTGCCTGGAATCTTTGATTTTGTAGAGGAGGTATATTTGAAAGGAATCAATTAAAATATTTATTTATTAAGAGAATGGTGTCAGTGCACAATTTGATTTTGGGGGAATGCAAATACGGGACTTCTAGCTGAGGGAATCAAAACTATTTTTATGCTCCTTAACCTGCAATTAAGGGATTTGGCAAAAAAAGATACAAGTGAGGGTGTCAAAGGTTTATTGTTTGCTGAAGGAATGGTGAAGTCTTTATGTAAATGCGTACGGACTGTCACAAGTTTAGACAAGGCACAGTTTTACAAAAGCAGTTTTTATGGATGGGCTTGAAGGAGAGGGCAACCTTTTAGCTGGATAAAATCCAAGTCCCAGTATTAAGGATACCAAAACAGTGGAAGCTATAGAGGCAACCAGGAAGTTCCAGGTTTCTATCTCCAACAGGGGAGAGGAGGAAGAGGTAGGGCAGTTAGAGGACATGGACAAGCTACAAATTCAGGACAATGAGAGTATGAAGAATGTTACTGGTTTTATTTGAACAAAGGTGGGAGGAAGATTAAGATTCTTCCAAGATCAATCGACAAAGGATGTTTGGGTCTTGGCAACTGTAGAAGGTTATCAAAAAGAATTTGATACAGAACCTTTCCAAGTAAGAGAATTAAACAAGTAGGTTTTCAGAAAAGAACTGAAAAAGGTTGTATTAGAGGGGATAACTCAGATGCTCGCGAAAGGTGAAATAACAGACATGGGAGGGAAAAAACTATTTGTAAATATGTTAGTCTAATAAAGAAGAAGGACAAAGGATGGAGGCCAGTAATACATTTGAGGAGCTTAACCAATTTGGAACATACAGGAATTTTAAAATGGAAGGAATTCATTTGTTGATGGATGTTTCAAGGTTGGGATTGGATGATGAAAATGGATCTCAAAGACACCTATTTCACGATTCCAATAGCATTGGAAAGTCAGGGAAATTTAAAGTTCAGATGGAAGGGAGTGTTATACCTGTTTCAGTGTCTACCATTCTGCTTGTCAGCAGCCCTATGGTGCTTTATAAAGGTTTTGAGACTGGTACTAGGTTTCTTAAGAGAAATGGGTGTACAAGTGATCATTAATTGAGATGATTTTCTTATACTGAACCAAAATCTGGAGGAGTTGAAAGAGCATTTGGTTTCAGTGAAGGAATTGTTGAAATCGCTGGGTTTCATAATCAATATGGAGAAAACGATTATGAATAAATTTGACTCAATGTTTGGAAATTCCTGGGTTTGTGATGGAAACAGAAGTGAGACAATTATAATTACCAGAGATAAGAGAAAGGAAGTTAAGACAAGAAGTAAAAGCGTTGTTAAAGAGAGAGGAAGTGAAATTGAGATACTTACAGGAGTGATTGGTCTGTTATCTTCTTCAATACAGCCAGTTTTTCCTGTTCCCTTGCATTACATGGCTCTACAATGTTTAAAGACTTTGGGTCTCTCAAAAGATCTTTGGTATGGGGACAAAATAGCCTTGAGACAAGATGCGAGAGAAGAGTTGCAATGGTGGATGGAAAATGTGGAAGCCTGGACCGGTCAGGCTATATTTGAAACAAAACCAGATTATGTTGTGGAATCAACTGCAAGCAAACTAGGATGGGGTGTGTTGGAGCTGGCTCATTCGACAGGGTTACCCCCAAACATTTTGCCTTCTTCTGCCCATTTTATGACCTTCTTTTTGTTGGTTTTAATACTCTGGGCACTTTATCATTGCTAATCAATGCTAAAGTGCATGTGCTCTCTCCATAAAACATGGAAAGATTGGTTAAGCATATTTGATTTACTTGTAATCCCCTTGTAAAGTGGTATACCATATACAAGTGTGCCTTCAGCACTGCTTGTGTCACCCACAGAAATCGCCTTTCAAACCTATCTCAGGCCTGCCACCACTGAGCCGTGTGTGCAGTTTACTGCCACTTTGACTTGCTATTTAAAACCTTTTGCCAAGCCTTAAACTTCCCTTTTATTACACATAAGTCAACAAGCCACGAAGCACCAGAAACTGCCTGCATTCCTCAGGCAGTTGCTCTGCAAGTGCAACGTCTTGAAGGACCAGCCGGAGCCCCGCAAACACGTACTACAGTAACTGGTGGACAATAGCTCTTCACTTACTTGGGCAACCAGAATCTTGCTGCTGAAACTCTGCTCTCTCAGCCAACAGGGGGGACGCTCGTTTACCACCCCTAACGGAATTCACTGACATCGGACACAGAGTACCGTAAAACACCTATTAGGAAGGAAGTTTTTTTAAGGCATAAATATTACTGTAAAACACCTTTTTCAGGCATTTAAAGTGATATTTTGAAAGAAGCATGTCTCTGAAAGCATATATGTGAAATTTCCATTTAACTGCTAATTGGAGTGCAGGTGATCCTGTGTCCTTTAGGTTTACTAATACAATCAATATGCTTTTCCTGCAATTTAGGTGACTGTTTCTAAAGACACTGCTGTACTTGGGAAAGTACCTATGTGCTACATGCATGAAATAGTAATATGTATGCAATAGTTAGTCTCTGCATCTACTGTGACATTTTAATCCTGCAGTAATTTCACTATTTGCATTACTCATGCCGTTTTTTTCTTATGTTAGATGAAATATAGACAATTATATTTATATAATCCTGTGTGGAGTCTCTTTTTGTTGTGTATTCGTTGTGTTGCTGTGTGAGTATATTGCACACACGCTGGAAGGGGGTTGTATTGTACCTGGCCCTTACACAAACACTGGAAGGGGGTTGTATTGGGCCTGGCCCTTTCTACAGGGTTATCCCCAAACATTTTGCCTTCCTCCACCTGCTTTTCTGACCTTCTTGCTGTCAGCTTTAGGGCTTCTGACTATGTGCTTTGCAGCCTGACTCCAGTACATAGTCTGGACTGGGTGACAACTCCCTTCGTGCATACTTTATAGACAGCAGGAAGGACTGAGTGTGACAACGGATACATCTGCATTCATCTGAGAACAGATAGTCTTCCTGGACTAGGAGAGGGGGACGTGGTTCATACTTACATTTGAATAGGTTTTATCCTGCCCGTCACACAAAGTATTAATCATCTGGATCCAGGGCTGGGCTGAAAGAGAGTGTTACTCACTTCTGAGGGTTCCTTTGAAGTCACCCCTTCATTAAATACATTTTGAGTATAAGTACTGGGGCTCTGACCCCATTATTTTAGACGCCGCTTGGGACTTGTAACCAGACTTGTTGGCTCTACAATCTGCACATTGCCAGGAGGACTACTGTGCTGCCAGGAGGAACCACCATTTAGACTACCTGCTTTGTTTTGCTGGTCTGCTGACTGCTGTGCTGCTAAAGGGACTGCCACTTTACAACCTGTTTAATGTGCAGGCCTGCTGCCTGCCACCCTTCTTTGTGCCCCAAATATTCTCCAATGGCTTGTTGACTTGCCTTATGTTCAGGGCCAGAAAAGACTCTGCCTTATCATCTTCTTGTTGTGGAATCCTGAGTCTGACAAGTCCAAGTTGAGCGTTTCAACTTTCCCCCTAGGGTGCCAGGATCAGTGTGTGGGGCACTAGTGTTTGTGAGCAGTGCGTGCAGAGCACTTTGCTCTGTTCGAGCACTGTGCAACCTAGGAGTAGGACCAGCTTCTCAAAGGGAGGAGCTGCAGTGGGACTGGAGTGTCCCTTTGGCAACTTGCACTAAACAGGCAGCACCCACACAAGTTGACAAGCTGCCTTTGTTCTGGTGCATTGTTGAGGCTGTGTTAAGCACCAATTCAATTCAATTCAACACCAAATCTTTGCCATCAGAGAAAGGTTTTGAATCCACTGACAGCAATAGCCCCCTATTCACAGAAGCATCCACACCTCCCTCTGGGTAGTTGGAGGATTCATCTTCATGAATGCAGAAACACGTTCTTTTGAGCCTTTCCTACCCCTTTTTCAATGTGATGACCAAAACAAATCGCTTCTCTTTTAGAGTATTTCATCCTCGTGGGTGATCTTTTGTCCATGCACTAGATCGGACAATCACTGAAGGTCGGGCAGTCTGTTTTTTGTTTCCTCGGATCACGTGATCGGGGTTACATCCAATCGGTATATGTTTACTGAAAGATACGGAAACGCGTCTGGCCGTCTGGCGTGCCGTTTTTTCAAACTACTATCGGAAAGAGTCACCGAGCAGTTTAGCTGGATGTTGGTATCTACAGGTCAGTTTTTGATAATATACCAGGGACAGAGCAGTTTGCTTAAAAAGCACAAGAGTATTGTGTTAGTGAACACAGGCTTTATTCGTTTTTTAGGTCTCGCCTTTACCATTCCGCAGGAATGGGAAATGGGGAGAATTCAAGTCGGCTATTTTCTCTTCAAACTAAGGGCTTTCAGCCGCGGTTTTCTTTCAGTTCACGTGAATCACGTGAGCAAACATACACGAGCATTCACGGCCAGGGCTTCTCCTCCCCTAGCAGCACTCCTCCCACACCAGCAACTCCCCCCTCCCATACCAGCACCTCCCACACCAGCACCTCCTCTCTCTCCCCGCCAACACAGCCTTGCCCCCACACCAGCACCTCCCCTCTCTCCCCACCAACACAGCCTTGCCGTATCAGCACTCCTCCCACACCAGCACCTCCCACACCAGCACCTCCCCTCTCTCCCCGCCAACACAGCCTTGCCGTATCAGCACTCCTCCCACACCAGCAACTCCCCCCTCCCACACCAGCACCTCCCCCTCTCCCACACCAGCACCTTCCCTCTCTCTCCCCGCAAAGACAGCCTTGACGTAGCAGCACTCCTCCCACACCAGCACCTCCCACTAAATAATGGCGGCCGCGCATCTTGTTTGTTTACATCTCCGCCATACCCCACTCCGTGTCTTTTCACGTTCCAAGCGCTCATTTCTCCCCCTTCCTTGACCCAGCTTGCTTTCTTTGCCTTCCCTTCCTCCTGCTCGGTGTACCATCTCCCCCTGCTACTGTCGCTTCCTATCCCCCACGTCTCCCTCGAACACGTTTCAGACACATTTTTGTCTTTGTTTTAACAGTAAATAATGGCGTCCGCGCATATTTTTTAAATATATATTTTGTGGTGACTTGTGCTTGGGCTGTCACCTGTCAGAGACGCCACCTCAGGAGTCCAGGTTTTCTTCCGTCTTGTAGTTGACTAGCCCCAATACCTTCAGAAGTCAGCAAACGTGACAAGGATTAAGAAAACTCTGGCACAACCTGCTGACCCCCAAAGGGACAGGGACGTGTGGGACGGGAAGGGGTAGTGGATGGGGGTGAGGAAAGCGAAAGAGAGAAACAAACAACACTGGATCTCTTCTGGGAGATGGGTGTCTCTCTCTGGTTTGAAGCACTCTGGACTTTCTTTTGTAGTCTTGATTCTTAGACAGTGCTGCATTAAAGTTTACACCAATCACTATTGATTCCTTATTAATAGACAGTTTCTTTCAACATATACTATAAAAGGATTTGGGTACATACCAACTTTTAGAAAGCCCCAATCCCGTGCTTCTTTTGCTAGTACATGAACATCTTTTTGAATTCTCCGAACTGCTTAGTTCTTAAAGCACCTTCAAAACATAATACACTGAGTAAACAATTGCTTAGCTTAACTGCTTACCAACAATTCAGTGAACTGGTTAGTCAAACTGTGAACTGCACTCAACATGCAAACTTGTCTTACCTCACACTGTTTTCGTGTGCTTCAATAATTGGGGATTCTGTGAAAATAAAATAAAAAGAACAAATACTGGTTCCCCCCTAACAACTATTAAGATGAACCATCCCTTGGTTACAATCTCTCTTTTAGTTCTTATGCAGTTTAAGCCACTGCATTACCACAATGTGCATATACAATTACAACCTTCAAACAATCAGTTACAATGTTTCAACAATCAGCTGCTATGTCCATCTAGAGAAAATCCTTTTTTCCTTTAGCTTTTATCAAGGTTCGCTTTTTTGCATTGGTTTTACCAAGGTTCGTTTTTTTACACATTTGCCAAGGTTTGATTGCTAAGTCTCAAAAAACGGAATAGTCTTACTTTAATCCGTGTGGGCAGGAAGTCTGTGTCCAGAGACCGGAAGAGAGGAAGCCGGTCCCACCTGAATCAAGTTCCGACTTGAAAGCGCTCGGAAAACCGGAAATGACAGGAACGCTGACACAATGCTTGACGGAGCTTGGAGATACTGCCAGACCGCTCCGAAGATCGGGAAACTCCTTCGGGGTTGCTCCTGGTCGAGAAGAGGAGCAAGCGAGTCAGGCAAGTCGCGCTGCAAGCGGGCGGGGGCGGGTGCTGGGAGACGGGTCCTGGAGGCTCCTAAGCGGCGCTGAAGCTGAGAAGCGAAGCGTTTGTTTAGGAACCGGCAAGCCTTTTTATAGGCTTTTTACACGTGTGGGGAAATATCGGTTGAGCACACCTGCTCAACGTGCTTTCAACGTGTTTCCCTCATGAATAGAGATGCCCTTATGAATATGCATGAGCACCCTTCAATCTGTAGGAAAAAACGTTGCACCTGTACAATACTAACAAGCATTGCTACCTCCAAATACATTTCTGCACAAACATGATTCTTTTCTGCTTTTAACATGTTTTCTCCTGGACTGTAATCCCTGCTTAAGTTTTCCTGACAGTTCCCCCCCCCCAAAGGTCTTCTCAGAGGTCGTGGTTTGCCAGGATTCAATGCATGGAAAGAGCGGATCAAACGGGGGGCGTGAACATTACTCTCAGGTTCCCAGGATCTTTCTGCACTATCATAGCCCTTCCAGTCAACTAAGTAGTACAAACGTCCCCTAAATCTTTTTGAATCTAGTATTTTCCTGACCTCGTATTCAACATGATCTCCTATTATTAGAGGAGGGGGAGGAGCATCTGGACGGGTGTTAGGTTGCACGGGTTTAATCAGGGACACATGGAATACTGGATGAATCTTATAATCTTGGGGAAGGATCAGTTTTACTGAAACTGGGTTTATTATTCTGTCTATGGAAAATGGGCCAATGAATCTTGGTTTTAATTTTTTGGGACCCTCAATCTGTATGTTCTTGGTCGATAACCAAACCTGATCCCCAGATTTATAAGTTGGGGCAGGCTTTCTGTGTTGATCAGCATAATGCTTCATCTTTTCTTTTTGCTTAGTTAAGGTTTGTTTAACGTTCTCCTGAAATTTGCGTAAACTATTTAGTCTATCTGCAACTGCTGGCATACTGTTCTGTTTCTCAGGGAAAATTACAGGCAGAGTTCTAGGATGTTGACCAGTAAGAAAATAAAACGGGGAACAACCTAGGGCTGAATGCATTGTGTTATTATAAGTGAATTCCGCTAAAGGCAGAGCGTCTACCCATTCTGTAGTTAAAGTAGTGGTTAGGCAACGCAAACTCTGTTCCAGGTATTGATTCACTTTCTCAGTTTGCCCGTCAGTTTGAGGGTGGAAAGCTGATGACAAAGCTAAGTCAATCCCTAGGTGACTGCTCAATTGTTTCCAAAAATTTGACAGGAATTGTGGCCCTCTGTCAGAAATAATTTTTTGCGGAAGACCATGTAATTTCACAATGTTGGCTATAAACACCTTACTGAACTCTACTGAAGATGGAAGTTTAGGTAGTGGAATAAAGTGACCCATTTTAGACAACAAATCCACTACTACTAAAATAGTAGTCATCCCTGACGATGTTGGTAAATCTGTTACAAAATCCAAACTAATAGTGTGCCAGGGTGTAGGTGGTATCTCCATTGGTTGCAACAAGCCAACCGGAAGTGAGTGTGAAGGTTTTTGTCGGGCACACACTGGACAAGTTTGGACATACTGCTGGATATCTGCTTTCATACCTTTCCACCAAAAGTGCCTTTGGCACAATTCCGTAGTCTTGTTAATTCCAGGATGAGCGGCCATAGCCAAATCATGATTCCACTTAATCACTTGTTTTCTTAAATCTTCTTTTGGAAGGAATACCTTATTCTTAAAATAGAATATACCATCTAATACTGAAGTCTGTTTTAGTGCAAGCCAATCTTTTGGATCCAAATCGTTATGTTGATCCTTGAGTAAAGACAGAAAGTCTAACTGAGTGATTTCTGCACAAATTTTTTCTACTGGTATTATACTCTGATCCCCTTCTTTAGTCTTCTTGTCTTTTTCGCAAACTAAACGTGAGAGGGTATCAGACAACAATTGTTTTGCCCCTGGCCTGTAAGTGATTATGAAGTCGAATTCGCTAAAGAATTGCAACCACCTCATCTGTCGTGGTGTGAATGCTTTCACAGTTGAGTAAAACTGTAAATTCTTGTGATCTGAGAATATGGTTATAGTGTGTTTAGCCCCTAGAAGGTGATGTCTCCATTCCTGAAAGACTGCCTTGATTGCCAAAAGTTCCCGTTCAGCAATCGTGTAATTTTGTTCTGCCGGCAACAGTTTCCTGGAAAAAAAAGCTATAGGATGGTAACTTCCTGAATCAGCAACCTTCTGAAGCAAAACCCCCCCTATTGCGGTTTGAGAAGCGTCTGCTTCAACAAAGAAGGGCCTGTCCGGGTCTGGGTGTGTTAAGATTGGAGCAGACGTGAAGGCTTTTTTCAGAAGGTTAAAGGCTTGTTCGGCTTTTTCATTCCAAAGGAATTTCTTTCCTTTTTGTAGGAGGCTGGTTATGGATACCACGATTTCAGAAAACTTCGAGATAAATCTCCTGTAGAAATTTGCAAACCCCAGAATTCTTTGTACCTCTTTGATAGAAGTAGGGGTTGGCCAATCCAAAATTGCTTTTACCTTTTTAGGGTCCATGACTATACCTTCGGGGGACAACCAGTAACCCAGGAATTCCACTCTTGTTGTGTTAAAAACACATTTCTCAAGTTTTACAAACAGTGAGTTATCTCGTAGCTTCTGTAAAACCGATTTGACATGTGAAACATGCTCCTCTGGAGTTTTGGAAAAGATTAGAATATCATCGATATACACAATGACGCAAACGTCCAATAGTTCGTGCAACACCTCATTTATGAAGTACTGGAAGGTTGCCGGAGCGTTGCAGAGACCAAAGGGCATCACTGTATATTCGAACAGGCCGAATTTGGTACGGAAGGCAGTCTTCCATTCGTCGCCTTCTTTGACTCTGATCAGATGGTATGCCCCACGAAGATCTAACTTGGTATAAATTGTTGACCCTTTGACCTGATTCAACAGTACAGGAATCAACGGGAGTGGATATCGATTTTTTACAGTGGCTTTATTGATTGCACGATAGTCGATGCAGACCCTCAAATCACCAGTCTTTTTAGCAACAAAAAATAGAGGGGACGAGACTGGCGAGGTTGAGTGTCTAATAAAGCCTAATTCCAACAACTCATCTAGGTAGGTATGAAGATATTGATTTTCCGGTTCGGTGAGGGCATAGACTCGACTACAGGGTAGCACTGCCCCTGGGATCAAATCGATTCTACAGTCGTAAACCCTGTGAGGAGGTAACTTAGTTGCTTTTACAGGATCAAATACATCCGAAAAGTCTTGAAATTCGATTGGTAATTCCACCGAGTCTGATTGCGTAGCAGCACAGACAAGGGGTAGGTTGGGGTCTCTATTTTCTTGATAACAATGTGTTTTGCAATGTAAAGAATCCAAAGTTACAGTACGCTTCACCCAATCAATTTTTGGGTTGTGAAGCTCTAACCATGGGATGCCTAAGATAACTCCAAAAGCGGGAGTGTCAATCAGGTCAAAAGCTGTCAATTCAGTATGGCCATTATCCGATAGAAGAAGTAGAGGAGGAGTGTGAAATCTGATCAAACCAGACGAAAGGGCTGAACCATCCACTGCCCACACGGGTTCAGGTTCCCTTTTTGGGATTTTAGTTAGATTTAACCTTTTAGCGAATTCTAAATCAAGTTTCCTGTGGCACCAGAATCGATTAAAACAGGAATACTATGCCTTTGTTGATTTGCCAAGACCAAAACCAACCTTATTGTGAAATGACGGGGTATGTGATTGGCTATACTAGTAACATACCTTGAGACCTCCATAGTCTTATTTCCCGAGGGATCGGTCTCTTTTTCCCTCGAGAAACCTAGTTTTCCGACTCCAAATGAGGATCTTGAATTGTAGCCAGGAGTTTCTTTTTAACAGGTCGAATCGGACACTCCTTGGCGAAATGACCAGACTTCCCACAATAAAGACATAGATTGGCCTTCCTTCTCCTATCTTTTTCCTCTTGCGACAAAGGTCCTTTAATTCCCCCTATCTGCATTGATTCTACTTGAGTATTCTTATCTACCTCTGCGTTTTTCCTATCAGACTTGAAGTGCAAGGCCCTAAAATCTGACTTAGGTCTTTCTGTTCTCCTCTCTCCCAGTCTGTGGTCTAACTTAACTACGAGATCTTGGAATTCTGTGAAGTCATCAGGGAGGTCTACAATATGAGCCAAAGAATCCTTCAATTCCTCCCTAAGACCCCGATAAAACAAGGATATCCTTTTATCTTCTGGCCACTGGGTCTCGGCTAACAATCGGTTAAAGGTGGTCACATAAGAAATCAGGTCTCGAGAGCCCTGGCGAAGATTTAATAACTCATTATCAGATGCTTGCAAAAAGACGTGCTTGGCAAATAACCTAGACATGGCTGTCCTGAACTGTGTTAGGTTGTGTAGTAATGGATCATTCTTGTCCACCAAAGGCATGGCCCAGTTGGCCGCTACACCTCCTAAATAAGAAATAATGAAAGCTACTTTTGAGGTGTCTGAAGTGAACACTTGAGGTTTACATAAAAAGTGTAACTGACACTGACTCATAAAGGTTGTGAAGTGAGAACTGTCGCCAGAAAAGCGCTCGGGATTAGCTAGAGGAACAGGCTGTGGAGAGACTACTGTGATTTGAGCCGGTTGCCCTTGACCTATTCCTGTACTAGGTGTTAGGTTCTGGAAAGGGACCCCAAATTTGGGAGGTGATAGAATTGGCTTTTTAGGCTCCTCTTTGTCTCTCTAAGAAGTGAAGCCTTCTCTGGTGTGATCTAATTCCTGTCTAAGAGATTGATTTTCTAACCGTAAGTCCTGTATCTCGTCATTCATTTTTCTTACTAGATCTACCAGCTGGGTAACATCCATGTCTTCCATGGGAATAGTCAATTACAAGAGGGAATATGGACAGTTGTGGCTTCGCTTTCTGTCAGAGACGCCACCTCAGGAGTCCAGGTTTTCTTCCGTCTTGTAGTTGACTAGCCCCAATACCTTCAGAAGTCAGCAAACGTGACAAGGATTAAGAAAACTCTTGGCACAACCTGCTGACCCCCAAAGGGACAGGGAAGTGGGGGACGGGAAGGGGTAGTGGATGGGGGTGAGGAAAGCGAAAGAGAGAAACAAACAACACTGGATCTCTTCTGGGAGATGGGTGTCTCTCTCTGGTTTGAAGCACTCTGGACTTTCTTTTGTAGTCTTGATTCTTAGACAGTGCTGCATTAAAGTTTACACCAATCACTATTGATTCCTTATTAATAGACAGTTTCTTTCAACATATACTATAAAAGGATTTGGGTACATACCAACTTTTAGAAAGCCCCAATCCCGTGCTTCTTTTGCTAGTACATGAACATCTTTTTGAATTCTCCGAACTGCTTAGTTCTTAAAGCACCTTCAAAACATAATACACTGAGTAAACAATTGCTTAGCTTAACTGCTTACCAACAATTCAGTGAACTGGTTAGTCAAACTGTGAACTGCACTCAACATGCAAACTTGTCTTACCTCACACTGTTTTCGTGTGCTTCAATAATTGGGGGTTCTGTGAAAAGAAAAGAAAAAGAACAAATACTGGTTCCCCCCTAACAACTATTAAGATGAACCATCCCTTGGTTACAATCTCTCTTTTAGTTCTTATGCAGTTTAAGCCACTGCATTACCACAATGTGCATATACAATTACAACCTTCAAACAATCAGTTACAATGTTTCAACAATCAGCTGCTATGTCCATCTAGAGAAAATCCTTTTGTCCTTTAGCTTTTATGAAGGTTCGCTTTTTTGCATTGGTTTTACCAAGGTTCGTTTTTTTACACATTTGCCAAGGTTTGATTGCTAAGTCTCAAAAAACGGAATAGTCTTACTTTAATCCGTGTGGGCAGGAAGTCTGTGTCCAGAGACCGGAAGAGAGGAAGCCGGTCCCACCTGAATCGAGTTCCGACTTGAAAGCGCTCGGAAAACCGGAAATGACAGGAACGCTGACACAATGCTTGACGGAGCTTGGAGATACTGCCAGACCGCTCCGAAGATCGGGAAACTCCTTCGGGGTTGCTCCTGGTCGAGAAGAGGAGCAAGCGAGTCAGGCAAGTCGCGCTGCAAGCGGGCGGGCCGGGTGCTGGGAGACGGGTGCTGGAGGCTCCTAAGCGGCGCTGAAGCTGAGAAGCGAAGCGTTTGTTTAGGAACCGGCAAGCCTTTTTATAGGCTTTTTACACGTGTGGGGAAATATCCGTTGAGCACACCTGCTCAACGTGCTTTCAACGTGTTTCCCTCATGAATAGAGATGCCCTTATGAATATGCATGAGCACCCTTCAATCTGTAGGAAAAAACGTTGCACCTGTACAATACTAACAAGCATTGCTACCTCCAAATACATTTCTGCACAAACATGATTCTTTTCTGCTTTTAACATGTTTTCTCCTGGACTGTAATCCCTGCTTAAGTTTTCCTGACAGTCACCTAAAACGCCCTACAGGGTCCTTCAGAGTAAACACTAAGCACAGCTCACCATGCGTCTCCCCTCTCCCTTGCACACACTCTTTCAGAGAGACGCTTTCCGTTCGTGCAGCAGGTGCAGTGGCACCGGCCTCAGAAATCCATAAAATCAAATAATTTCCCTGTCTTTCACTTGCTGGGACACATACACGAAAAAATATCTCTGTTCGTGTCTCTTGGTTATCCTATCCCAATCACGCCCGCCAACACGCACAACACGCACAAACAGCGCACAGACTTTCACTCTTTTCCATTGACGCACGGAAACACGCACACGTTGACCACATTTAGACGTGCATCTTGCAAGCAAACCCCCCCTGCTACTGTCGCTTCCTACCCCCACCTCTCCCTCGAGCACGTTTCAGACACATCTTTGTCTTTGTTTTAACAGTGTATAATGGCGGACGTGCATTTCTTTTTAATAGATATCTTGTGGTGACTTGGGCTGACTTGGGCTGTCACCTACAATGCCCTACAGGGTCCTTCTGAGTAAACACCAAGCACAGCTCACCATGCCTCTCCCCTCACCCTTGCACAAACTCTTTCAGAGACACGCTTTCCGTTCGAGCAGCAGGTGCAGTGACACCGGTCTCAGGAATCCATACTATCAAATAATTTCACAGTATTTCACTTGCTGGGACACATACACGAAAAAAACATCTATGTTCGTGTCTCTTTGTTATCCTATCCCAATCACGCCCGCCAACACGCACAACACGCACAAACAGACCACAGACTTTCTCTTTTCCATTCACGCACGGAAACACGCACACGTTGACCACATTTAGACGTGCATCTTGCAAGCAAACCCCCCCTGCCTTGTGTCTCATTCATTCATCTACACGTTTCTGCCTTTCATATTCAGACGTGCACTTTTTTATTACTTTTAAGCATAACACCCTGTCTTTTAATTGCTGAAACAATTACACCAAATCATCTCTCTGTTCCATTCACCACGCAAGGCAACTTGCACAAACTCACGTTCCAAGCGCTCATTTCTCCCCCTTCCTTGACCCAGCTTGCTTTCATTGCCTTCCCTTCCTCCTGCTCGGTGTACCATCTCCGCCTGCTACTGTCGCTTCCTATCCCCCACCTCTCCCTCGAGCACGTTTCAGACACATTTTTGTCTTTGTTTTAACAGTAAATAATGGCGTCCGCGCATATTTTTTAAATATATATTTTGTGGTGACTTGTGCTTGGGCTGTCACCTACAACACCCTACAGGGTCCTTCAGAGTAAACACTAAGCACAGCTCACCATGCGTCTCCCCTCTCCCTTGCACATACTCTTTCAGAGAGACGCTTTCCGATCGTGCAGCAGGTGCAGTGGCACCGGCCTCAGAAATCCATAAAATCAAATAATTTCCCTGTCTTTCACTTGCTGGGACACATACACGAAAAAACATCTCTGTTCGTGTCTCTTGGTTATCCTATCCCAATCACGCCCGCCAACACGCACAACACGCACAAACAGCCCACAGACTTTCACTCTTTTCCATTGACGCACAGAAACACGCACACGTTGACCACATTTAGACGTGCATCTTGCAAGCAAACCCCCCCTGCTACTGTCGCTTCCTACCCCCACCTCTCCCTCGAGCACGTTTCAGACACATCTTTGTCTTTGTTTTAACAGTAAATAATGGCGGACGTGCATTTCTTTTTAATATATATCTTGTGGTGACTTGGGCTGACTTGGGCTGTCACCTACAACGCCCTACAGGGTCCTTCTGAGTAAACACCAAGCACAGCTCACCATGCCTCTCCCCTCTCCCTTGCACACACTCTTTCAGAGACACGCTTTCCGTTCGTGCAGCAGGTGCAGTGACACCGGTCTCAGGAATCCATACTATCAAATAATTTCACAGTATTTCACTTGCTGGGACACATACACGAAAAAAACAACTATGTTCGTGTCTCTTTGTTATCCTATCCCAATCATGCCCGCCAACACGCACAACACGCACAAACAGACCACAGACTTTCTCTTTTCCATTCACGCACGGAAACACGCACACGTTGACCACATTTAGACGTGCATCTTGCAAGCAAACCCCCCCTGCCTTGTGTCTCATTCATTCATCTACACGTTTCTGCCTTTCATATTCAGACGTGCACTTTTTTATTACTTTTAAGCATAACACCCTGTCTTTCAATTGCTGAAACAATTACACCAAATCATCTCTCTGTTCCATTCACCACGCAAGGCAACTTGCACAAACAGTCCACCAAAATAATCTTTCTGGACGTGGCTCTTGCTTATCCTATCCCAATCAGGCCCGTCCACACGTACAACAGTTACAAACATCCCTCAGACTATCTCTTTTCCATTCATCCACGGAAACACGCACACGTTCACAACATTTAGACGTGCATCTTGCAAGCATACCCCCCCTGCCTTAGCTTATTCCACCCTGTCTTAACTTCAGTCTCATTCATTCATCTGCACCTTTCTGCCTTTTACTCGCGCAAATACGCACTAAAAGAACAAACACTCTAGACTCTTTCACATTCATGCACGACAACTTTTTTTTCTTCTTTATTTTCCCCTCTGTAAGGTGGGGAGGGGGCCAGAGCCAAACGTCTGGGGCCTAACCACCCCAGGAGACTGAATTGCTTTCATCACAGTCGTAAAGATTGTAATCTGTTGTCGGCCATCCGCTGGGAAATGCAAATGTTAACTAAAGAGATCAAAAGGCGCCTTTTTCCTGCAAACCATAAAGCAAGGGAAGCAACTTTTGAAACAATGTGTCAACCGGCACGTTCTTTTACACATTCGATTACATGCACGTACAATGCCCGCAAACACGCACAACACGAAAAAAATGAACACAGACTTTCTCTCTTTTCCATTGACGCACGGAAACACGCACACGTTGACCACATTTAGACGTGCATTTTGCAAGCAAACTCCCACTGCTACTGTCGCTTCCTACCCCCACCTCTCCCTCGAGCACGTTTCACACACATCTTTGTCTTAACAGTAAATAATGGCGGCCGCGCATTTTTTACTAAAACCATCTTTTGTGGTGACTTGTGCAGTCACCTACAACGCCCTACATGGTCCTTATGAGTAAACACCAAGCACAGGTCACCATGCCTCTCCCCTCTCCCTTGCACACACTCTTTCAGAGACACGCTTTCCGTTCGTGCAGCAGGTGCAGTGGCACCGGCGTCAGGAATCCATAATATCAAATAATTTCCCTGTCTTTCACTTGCTGGGACACATACACGAAAAAACATCTCTGTTCGTGTCTCTTGGTTATCCTATCCCAATCACGCCCGCCAACACGCACAACATGCACAAACAGCCCACAGACTTTCTCTCTTTTCCATTCACGCACGTAAACACGCACACGTTGACCACATTTAGACGTGCATCTTGCAAGCAAACCCCCCCTGCTACTGTCGCTTCCTACCCCCACCTCTCCTTCGAGCACGTTTCAGACACATGTTTGTTTTTGTTTTAACAGTAAATAATGGCGGACGCGCATTTCTTTTCAATATATATCTTGTGGTGACTTGGGCTGTCACCTACAACGCCCTA
Source organism: Lissotriton vulgaris (assembly GCF_964263255.1). Taxonomy (NCBI): domain Eukaryota; kingdom Metazoa; phylum Chordata; class Amphibia; order Caudata; family Salamandridae; genus Lissotriton; species Lissotriton vulgaris. The sequence goes on along the minus strand of NC_141699.1, from coordinate 759,794,989 downwards.
CAGGGTCCTTCTCAGTAAACACCAAGGACAGCTCACCATGCCTCTCCCCTCTCCCTTGCACACACTCTTTCAAAGACACGCTTTCCGTTCGTGCAGCAGGTGCAGTGACACCGGCCTCAGGAATCCATACAATCAAATAATGTCCCAGTCTTTCACTTGCTGGGACACATACACGAAAAAAACATCTCTGTTCATGTCTCTTTGTTATCCTATCCCAATCACGCCCACCAACACGCACAACACGCACAAACAGCCCACAGACTTTCTCTCTTTTCCATTCACGCACGTAAACACGCACAAGTTGACCACATTTACCGTGCATCTTGCAAGCAAACCCCCCCTGCTACTGTCGCTTCCTACCCCCACCTCTCCCTCGAGCACGTTTCAGACACATGTTTGTTTTTGTTTTAACAGTAAATAATGGCGGACGCGCATTTCTTTTCAATATATATCTTGTGGTGACTTGGGCTGTCACCTACAACGCCCTACAGGGTCCTTCTCAGTAAACACCAAGGACAGCTCACCATGCCTCTCCCCTCTCCCTTGCACACACTCTTTCAAAGACACGCTTTCCGTTCGTGCAGCAGGTGCAGTGACACCGGCCTCAGGAATCCATACAATCAAATAATGTCCCAGTCTTTCACTTGCTGGGACACATACATGAAAAAAACATCTCTGTTCGTGTCTCTTTGTTATCCTATCCCAATCACGCCCGCCAACACGCACAACACGCACAAACAGCCCACAGACTTTCTCTCTTTTCCATTCACGCACGTAAACACGCACACGTTGACCACATTTAGACGTGCATCTTGCAAGCAAACCCCCCCTGCTACTGTCGCTTCCTACCCCCACCTCTCCCTCGAACACGTTTCAGACACATGTTTGTTTTTGTTTTAACAGTAAATAATGGCGGACGCGCATTTCTTTTCAATATATATCTTGTGGTGACTTGGGCTGTCACCTACAACGCCCTACAGGGTCCTTCTCAGTAAACACCAAGGACAGCTCACCATGCCTCTCCCCTCTCCCTTGCACACACTCTTTCAAAGACACGCTTTCCGTTCGTGCAGCAGGTGCAGTGACACCGGCCTCAGGAATCCATACAATGAAATAATGTCCCACTCTTTCACTTGCTGGGACACATACACGAAAAAAACATCTCTGTTCGTGTCTCTTTGTTATCCTATCCCAATCACGCCCGCCAACACGCACAACATGCACAAACAGCCCACAGGCTTTCTCTTTCCCATTCACGCACGGAAACACGCACACGTTGACCACATTTAGACGTGCATCTTGCAAGCAAACCCCCCCTGCCTTGTGTCTCATTCATTCATCTCCACGTTTCTGCCTTTCATATTCAGACGTGCATTTTTTTTCTCCATTTAAGCATAACACCCTGTCTTTCTATTGCTGAAACAATTACACCAAATCATCTCTCTCTGTTCCATTCACCACGCAAGGCAACTTGCACAAACAGTCCACCAAAATCATCTTTCTGGTCGTGGGTCTTGCTTATCCTATCCCAAGCAGGCCCGTCCAAACGCACGACAGTCACAAACAGCCCTCAGACTCCATCTCTTTTCCATTCATCCACGGAAACACGCACACGTTGACAACATTTAGACGTGCATCTTGCAAGCATACCCACCCTGCCTTAGCTTATCCCCCCCTGTCTTAACTTCAGTCTCATTCATTCATCTGCACCTTTCTGCCTTTTACTCGCGCAAATACCCACTAAAAGAACAAACACTGTAGACTCTTTCACATTCATGCACAACAATTTTTTTTCTTCTTTATTTTCCCCTCTGTAAGGTGGGGAGGGGGCCAGAGCCAAACATCTGGGGCCTAACCACCCCAGGAGACTGAATTGCTTTCATCACAGTCGTAAAGATTCTAATCTGTTGTCGGCCATCCGCTGGGAAATGCAAATGTAAACTAAAGAGATTGAAAGGCGCCTTTTCGGTAACAAACACACAACAAGGCAATCAATTTTAGAAACAATGTGTCAAGCGCCACGTTCTTTTACACATTCCATTACATGCACGAAAAATTGACTTTTTGGAACTTTTCATACATTGGATAGTGCAAAGTTACACCCCTACCACGCATAGCAAGATCCGTAAGGGCCTGCTTAGGCCATTCACCCACAACAAAACGCCAATAATGACAAGACATTCCATAGCCCATCCTTCCTACTACGCTCTTCTATCATTTTTTTTAACATACAGCTCACCCCACTTTGCAACATTTAAGTAACGCTTCTGACTGGAAACAAAACATTTTTAATGATGCGGATTTAAGACTATAGCCTTCCTACAGCTGTACGATACCACATTCAGTATGACCCTACCAAAATGTACTAGGATTACGCAAATCACTTTTGCATTTGGATAATAGTGTTGTTACTTCTGCTTAAGCCCGAAATCACAATTTTGCTACACATATATTGTTTGAAAATATCATAGACAAAATAGTCCCCCCACGGAACTCATTGCCGAATAGAGCCTAAATGAATCATTCAGAACTATCGAATCTGTAATTAAATGATGTGCATACTGTACACACACACTGCATAATGCACACACTCAATGCAAAATGCCCTAACACACAGTGCACACAGCACTCAGTCACACTGCACCAAGCCTCACTTGCACTGCATACAGCCATCACTTACACTACACACAGACCTTACTCTGCGCACACTACCATAACACTCTCAGGGCACACACTATATATTTAGCCTATTCCGCTAATCCCTCGAAAGGCACACACAGATCACACCAATTCACCACATCTGTAAAACTATGTTGCATCTTCATTAACAATACTTGTCAAGAAATACACAACTTTGACACACATCACAATACACCAACACTACATCTCAACACACATTCGTCACATAAATGCACACACTCGAAAAACAACACTGCTGCTCACTCAGTTTGTACAGGCAGATCACACCACTTCGCCACATCTTGAAATTATTTATAGTGCAAATTATCAGAAACTATTACAGGGGATTTAAGACACTTTTGTCCCATGACTCCATAGCCCATCCTTCCTACTACGCTCTTCCATCCTTTCTTTTTACATAGAACTCACAACACTTTCAAACATTTACGTGACGCATTTGGCGACAAACTAAACAATTTCTAACATGCGTCTTCAATACTATATACTAACTATAGCTGTACGTGTTCTTAAATAGCACACCCTTCGTCACTACCTTTTATCCACACAGTATATTGAGCCAATTCGCTGCTCCCTCCTAATGCACACACAGATCACAACACTGCGACACATATATAAAAGTCTGTAGCATCGGAATTGACAATGTTTGACAAACAATACACAACTTTGCCACACATCACACTAAATGTAGACTACTTATCAACACACATTAGTCACATGCATGTACACAATCGTGATCCTATTCTGCTATTCACTCATTAGGCGCAGGGAGCTCATACCACTTTGCCACATCTCTTGAAGGATTTCACCTGCACATACGAAACGAAAGTGCCTATGCTTTGCACATACAATAAGGCCATGCCTGCACAAACTAGCGTTCGGACTCCGCAGCTCACTCCTTTTGCAAACACACAGGGCACACTAATTCTAAACATATCAGTAACACATTTCCCTCAAAAGAAAACTGTAAGCAAGTGCGTTACTCAGTGCAAGCAGCTGTCAGTCACTGCTCACAGCACTTACTCACACTGCACACAGGCCTCACTCAAACTGCACACAGCCCTCACTAACACTGTACACAGCCATCAAACACACTGCATACAGTACGCTATCAGTGCGTACTGCACACACTTAGTGCACACAGACATATGATGTGCATACTGTACACACACACTGCATAATGCACACACTCAATGCAAAATGCCCTAACACACAGTGCACACAGCACTCAGTCACACTGCACCAAGGCATCACTTGCACTGCATACAGCCATCACTTACACTACACACAGACCTTACTCTGCGCACACTACCATAACACTCTCAGGGCACACAGTATATATTTAGCCTATTCCGCTGATCCCTCGTAAGGCACACACAGATCACACCAATTCGCCACATCTGTAAAACTATGTTGCATCTTCATTAACAATACTTGGCAAGAAATACACAACTTTGACACACATCACAATACACCAACACTACATCTCAACACACATTCGTCACATAAATGCACACACTCGAAAACCAACACTGCTGCTCACTCACTTTGTACAGGCAGATCACACCACTTCGCCACATCTTAAAATTATTTATAGTGCAAATTAACAGAAACTATTACAGGGGATTTAAGACACATTTGTCCCATGACTCCATAGCCCATCCTTCCTACTACGCTCTTCCATCATTTCTTTTTACATAGAACTCACAACACTTTCAAACATTTACGTGACGCATTTGCCGACAAACTAAACAATTTCTAACATGCGTCTTCAATACTATATACTAACTATAGCTGTACGTGTTCTTAAATAGCACACCCTTCGCCACTACCTTTTATCCACACAGTATATTGAGCCAATTCCGCTGCTCCCTCCTAATGCACGCACAGATCACAACACTGCGACACATATATAAAAGTCTGTAGCATCGGAATTGACAATGTTTGACAAACAATACACAACTTTGCCACACATCACACTAAATGTACACTACTTATCAACACACATTAGTCACATGCATGTACACAATCATGATCCTATTCTGCTACTCACTCATTAGGCGCAGGGAGCTCATACCACTTTGCCACATCTCTTGAAGGATTTCACCTGCACATACGAAACGAAAGTGCCTATGCTTTGTACATACAATAAGGCCATGCCTGCACAGACTAGCTTTTGGACTCCGCAGCTCACTCCTTTTGCAAACACACAGGGCACACTAATTCTAAACATATCAGTAACGCATTTCACTCAAAAGAAAACTGTAAGCAAGTGCGTTACTCAGTGCAAGCAGCTGTCAGTCACTGCTCACAGCACTTACTCACACTGCACACAGGCCTCACTCAAACTGCACACAGCCCTCACTAACACTGTACACAGCCTTCAAACACACTGCATACAGTACGCTATCAGTGCGTACTGCACACACTTAGTGCACACAGACATAACTCACAGTGCACCCAGCACTCACTCAGTGCACACAACTATAAAACAACATGCATACAGGTGTCACTCACACTGCACACAGGCCTCACTAACAATGCACACATCCTTCAAACACACTGCATACAGTACGCTATCAGTGCGTACTGCATACACTATCTGCACACAGACATAACTCACAGTGCACACAACCATCACTCAGTCCACACAGCCCTCACTGTCAGTGCACACAGGCCTCAGTCTGCTACTTTTTTTCAACTCTAAATCAACCTGCACACAGGCGTCACTCACACTGCACACAGGCCTCACTAACAATGCACACATCCTTCAAACACACTGCATACAGTACGCTATCAGTGCGTACTGCATACACTATCTGCACACAGACATAACTCACAGTGCACACAACCATCACTCAGTCCACACAGCCCTCACTGTCAGTGCACACAGGCCTCAGTCTGCTACTTTTTTTCAACTCTAAATCAACCTGCACACAGGCGTCACTCACACTGCACACAGGCCTCACTAACAATGCACACATCCTTCAAACACACTGCATACAGTACGCTATCAGTGCGTACTGCATACACTATCTGCACACAGACATAACTCACAGTGCACACAACCATCACTCAGTCCACACAGCCCTCACTGTCAGTGCACACAGGCCTCAGTCTGCTACTTTTTTTGTGCAGTTACTAACCATCTACACAGAACACCAGCCCTCAGTATATGCTTAGCACATGCAGACACACTAACACTATACATCCTTTTGTATCACACACAACTGATGGATAGATTATACAGTTACAATATCTTTGACATCTTAGTGTTGCAAGGGCTCTTTTACTATACTAGCATTTATTGTGAAATAATGAGCTCGAATTTTTAACGTCACATTTAGGACTCTAACGGCGCGATATTTTTACATTACCTTTATCCGCACGTACCTTTTTCACCCTTCATTGCTTTATACATTGTTTTGTAAAAAGATATGTATAAATATAAGCTTTACTCGAATTTACGTTATTTCTGAAGGCTTGTTCCTTGCTGGGTGCGGGAAGACACGTACATTAACAAGTGTTGCGTCAAGGAGACAGGAAAGTCGCTAGTGGCGCCACAATCGAACCTACATCTACATACACATTCAAATTTTCACACTTGGGAGTTACACACATTATCTTTGGAGACATCTCCTGGGGCCAAGGGAAGGGGATGTACCTTTCATCCTTTGTCCACTTCCAAACACCTTGCCGGCAAAGTTCTCAACTTCTGCCTATTTAAGATCACGAAAGGCTCATTGTGAGCCATAGCCTTTTTTGTGTCCAGAAAGACAACAGTGCCCGACGGAACGACGCTGTATTTGCTACGAAGACTACAGATTCAAAGACACTACGCGACAACTTTGGAATCTAAGTGCATTTGTAGTTATTTTCGTACTACACTTGACTTTTCTTTACATCTTTCACTTACTTGTTCGTCTCTACATTTCCTTATCTCTTTCTCGTCTCATCTTCAAGCTTGCTACCTCTACACATTCTCCCCTGTATCTCTCCACTTTCTAAACATATATTTTTTCATGGTTCACTCTTTTCGGTCCCTTTAACAGCACACTCTTAACATTAATTTTCTGCTTTCCTTCTGTCACTCGAGCTCATGAATACTCTATTATTCTATGTTACCCTCCTTTTTATGGTTCCTATAACTACATTGCCAGATCCACAATAATGTTAACCAACAAATTTATTTTATTGACCTCACCCAAAATCTACCAATCGTACTCTACTGAGCATCAAAGACGGAGGTAATACATGTTAGTAAATTATACTTTTTCTTTTACAGATACAACACAGACTGTTTTCAATTCATTCTGTACCACTTGTGATCTTGACCAAAATATTAATTTAGGTAAGTACATGTGGATGTTAATGTTGTCATAGAATTAACTTTCTTCCGGAAACGCTTTGTGAACAAATGGTATTTTTCAAGGGGACTATAGACTCCCTCTAGCTGTCTGTGTGCTCAACATGACATACCACCTAAGCGTCACACGCTTGCACACACTTTTTTTACTACTCCGCTGGTTACTCATTTAGGACACGTATCTCACACCACTTCGCAATATCTTCAAAAGGGGTTTAGCATGAAAATTAATGGTTAATATTAACTGGCATTTTTAAAACATTTGGACCATGTTCGTGTCTCTTGGTTATCCTATCCCAATCACGCCCGCCAACACGCACAAACAGTCCACAGACTTTCTCTCTTTTCCATTCACGCACGGAAACACGCACACGTTGACCACATTTACACGTGCATCTTGCAAGCAAACACCCCCTGCTACTGTACCTTCCTACCCCCACCTCTCCCTCGAGCACGTTTTAGACACATGTTTGTCTTTATTTTAACAGTAAATAATGGCGGACGCGCATTTCTTTTCAATATATATCTTGTGGTGACTTGGGCTGTCACCTACAACGCCCTACAGGGTCCTTCTCAGTGAACACCAAGCACAGCTCACCATGCCTCTCCCCTCTCCCTTGCACACACTCTTTCAGAGACACGCTTTCCGTTCGTGCAGCAGGTGCAGTGACACCGGCCTCAGGAATCCAGACAATCAAATAATTTCCCAGTCTTTCACTTGCTGGGACACATACACGAAAAAAAGATCTCTGTTTGTGTCTCTTTGTTATCCAATCCCAATCACGGCCGCCAACACGCACAACACGCACAAACAGCCCACAGACTTTCTCTTTTCCATTCACGCACGGAAACACGCACACGTTGACCACATTTAGACGTGCATCTTGCAAGCAAACACCCCCTGCCTTGTGTCTCATTCATTCATCTCCACGTTTCTGCCTTTCATATTCAGACTTGCATTTTTTTTCTCCTTTTAAGCATAACACCCTGTCTTTCAATTGCTGAAACAATTACACAAAATCATCTCTCTATTCCATTCACCACGCAAGGCAACTTGCACAAACAGTCCACCAAAATCATCTTTCTGGTCGTGGCTCTTCTTATCCTATCCCAATCAGGCCCGTCCACACGCACGACAGTCACAAACAGCCCCCAGACTCTATCTCTTTTCCATTCATCCACGGAAACACGCACACGTTGACAACATTTACACGTGCATCTTGCAAGCATACCCACCCACCCTGCCTTACCTTCTGTCTCATTCACTCATCTGCATGTTTCTGCGTTTCACTCGCGTAAATACGCACAAAAACACAACCAACCCACAAATTCTCTCTCCCAACACCCCCCCCCACACTCACACGCACGCCAACACGCACATGTGAGTGCCTCTTCCTTATCTTATTCCATGCACGCCCGGTAACATGCACAACACGCACAAACAGCCTACAGACTCTCTTTTCCATACACGCACGGAAACACGCACATGTTGACAACATTTAGACGTGCATCTTGCAAGCATGCCCACCCACCCTGCCTTACCTTCTGTCTCATTCACTTATCTGCATTTTTATGCGTTTCACTCGCGTAAATAAACACAAAAACACAAGCAACACACAAATTCTCTCTCCCAACCCACCCCCCCCCCACAATCACAGTCTCTCGCACGGAAACACGCACACCATAGCTTTTCTCTCATTCTTCGGCACGTTCTTCAAACACACCTTCGACTTTTAGTTACGCACATCAACACGCACAACAAGCAGCCCACAGACTCTCTTGGAAAAAAACACTTTTTTTAGGCAATCTATTACATGCATGTCAATTGGTATTTGGACATTCTTACGTTGGGTGGTGCTAATTTACACAACAAACATGGCAAACGGGGATTTAAAGCACATTTGTACATTGCATGCCCAGCCCATCTTTCCTACTACGCTATTCCCTCCTTTTTTTAAACATACAGTTCGCACCAATTCACAACATTTAAATAACGACTTTTTACTGCTAAAACAATTATTTAGAACACGCAGGTTTCATACTATAATTCCTACAGCTATACGTATTATTAACTAGCACACCCTTCGTTCCAACACTTTTTTCACACTATCTTGAGCCTATTCCGCTGCTCCCTCCTCAGGCACACACAGATCGAACTACTTCGCCACATCTATAAAGCGCAGTTGCATGAACATTACAAACAAAAACACTACATACACAAATTTGCCACACATCACAACAAATTTACACTACATATCAACACACAGTCACATGCATGCACACTCGTGATCCGACTCTGCTGCTCACGCATTTGGTTCGGGCATCTCACACCACTTTGCCACATCTCTTGAACGATTTGACCTGCTAATTCAATACTAAAGTGCCAATGCTTTGTACAAAGAATAAGGCCATGCCTGCACAGCCTACCGTTCCGACTCTGATGATCCCTCCTTATGGTAACACACAGGGCACACTAATTACAACCATATGTTACTCAAACACAGCACACGTCCCATAACTGCACAGAATCTCGTTCAAAGTCAGCTCCTCCCTCTGCATACGCAGCTCACACAAATTATACCTATCGCAAATGCAATTTACACACAATTGTCCCCTCCCTGCACAGCCTTTCGTTGCTACTCCACTGCTCCATCCTTTGGCACACAAAGCTTATAACACTTTGCCACTTATCAGGAACGTTTATGAAATTAACATAACTGTTTTTTCACTTGCTATGTTCCCACTATAACAAGCCTCATGCTAATTGTGATTTTAAATACCATATGCTTTGCTCGACTTTCTTACAACAGTTGACTCCCACATTTACCATGCATAATGCTATTCATGGATTCTGACTACCAACGTTAAATACTGCCACTGTTTAATTTTGGGGGGGGGGGGATGCTCATAGTGACAATTTAATAGGAAAACAGAGTTAGCGAATTTACTTTCACATTGATCATTTCTCTCGCATGCAAAAGCGCACACACTTTGCCGCTTACTATCCTACCTCACAACTTTCCTTTGTCAGAATGATGCGTTTATAATAATCCATTACAAAAAATAATACCAATTACTTTAACTGGCTCTCTCACTTTCATGCTTCCAATCTTTTGCTTCCTACTTCTCAGGATTTTATCTCAACGCTCATTTCATACAAAAAAAAATATTGATCTCACTTCATTCATTCTCTCTCTACTTCACAAACTGTACTCAGTATGCAGGGCAACAAGCATACAGTCTACACACCACACACTTTCTCACTACAAACTTGCTCATAAAACGAAAAGCAGGCACACACACACACAATCTATTATCATGCCCTCTGTCACACTCTGAGACAAAAGTATACAAAATTTCAAAACTACTATTGCATTCCCTGTTTTGTTTTGGTATTTGACGTGTCATTTCATGTAAATAATATTCTAACAATTCACATTACTCTCATTTCAGATTCATCCATTGAGGTACAATCACCCACAAATCAAGGTAAATAATATTATTGGTTGGAAACAACTATAAATAGTTATTAAATAAGTAATTTGCCTTACTTAAGTGAATAGACTTTAGAGGAATAAAGTAAAGGGAGTAAAAAAAAACATGCATAGATGCTTAAAAGCCAGTTACCATCAAGGTAATACAAGATTTAATAGTACATCTAAAGGGAAGCAATGCTTACCAAATAGTACTTTTGCTATTTTGCACAATGTATGCAAACCAGTTAATACTTGGAACTCCAACGATCTACATTATATCATGGACCTTGGAGATGCTTTATATCTACAAATGCATTCTTTTAACAAAGAAACACTTATGCATCCTGATGATTTGCCAAAATATATAGAGCACAATAATAGGTTTTATTCACTTAGCCTACGCAACCCTTTCTATGGTAATGTCCTTAAACCTTTTGATGAAAACTATCCAGATATTAGCAGTGCATTACATTTAGGGATTTCTAAGTACTGTGGGGTGCTACTTTGTATGACTGTATATGTCATTTCTATTTTTAGAAATATGCAAACATACTATGTATTTGATTCACATAGCAGGGACAATGAAGGCATGCTTCATTCAAATGGAACATGTGTAACTCTAGAAATTAAAACTTTTGAAGCACTTTTGGAATATGTAGTGAATCTAGCCAAAAAAATTAGAAATCCTTCTCAGGATTGCATACCATTTGAATTAACACCAATAGATGTAAAATAAATTTTGAAGCAAACATTCCAAAGAGCACATCGAATGCACAAGAAAAATAGTCATTTAACTCCAGTTAATAAAATCTTTGTACATACTACTCAAGTGACTGACAATTCTATTTTTGAAGGGAGTTTGCTTTATTCGGACGCTTTAGGTACTCTAAGTAAGGGCACTATTAGAAATACGAGTAAGGAAATTCATTTGTCAGGAACAAGTATTTCTATTATGGGGACAAAGAAACAGTCTCTAATAAACAAAGCAAACTTGAGACTTTGTGAACATAGTGCGAAAATATGTGAAAATACTACTGTTGCACTAGGAACCCTTGACAATGTTGGAAATAAAGTGGTTGAAGAAAACAGACCAACTGTAAGTTTACCTCTGGGACAAAAAAGAAATGCAAATAAAGCAAGTTTAGTTTCTATGGACGCTTTAGCAACTCAAAGTAAGGTGACTAATAGCAATACTAGTAAGGAAACTCATTTGCCAAGAACAAGTACTTCTATTCTGGAGACAAATAAACACTCTCAAATCAACTTAGATCACTTTAGCCTTTCAGAACATAGTGTGAAAAAAAGGGAAAAAAAATGTTGCACAAGGAGCCATTGACAATCTTGGAAATAAAGGTGTTGAAGAAAACACACCAAATGTAATGTTAACGCTGGTAGAAAAACGCAAAGCAAATAAACAAATCCATTTAATTATTAATAAATTCCATCGTGAAATATTGCATGGCCCAGAGTATGTTTGTACTATTTGCAACCAGTTGTGGCATAAACAAACAATTAAAAATACTCGCACTGTTTGTGAAACAGAAATGTTTCAAAGGTGTAACATTAGTAGCAAGAAAACAAATTTAATTTGTATGACTTGCTATGCTTACATCAGAAAAGATAAAATACCACCATGTTCAGTTCTAAATGGCATGGCATTTCCAAATGTACCAATTGAATTAGAATTATACGATTTAGAAGAAAGATTAGTTTCTCCTAGGATACCTTTTTTACAAATTCGTAGTTTACCACGCGGATTTCAAAAATCATTATCAGGTGCTGTCGTTAATGTACCTGCAGATGTAATGACAACAGTTACAGTTTTACCAAGGCAAATGAATGATGCCATGACCATCCCAGTAAAATTAAAAAGGAAATTAATGTATAAATCGCACACGCATTATGAAAATATTCGCCCAAACACCGTTAAAAAGGCAGCTACATGGCTAGCAACCAATAGTGTCATGTTTAATGAATATGGTGTGACAATTAACCCAGAATGGCAGTATATACCTCCAGAAATCAACAATGTAAATGATAATTCGGACACAAGCTATTCTTCAGATACATTTGACAACATGGAAGCTGGGAATTTAGATACAATGTTAACAAAGGAAACAATTACCTCTAATAGGGTAAATGTTTTAAGTTTAGCTCCAGCTGAATATAATACACCAAGAGGTTTATATGAGGATAAAGATTCAGAATTTTTGGCTTTCCCTACAATTTATTGTGGGGAACGAAGGCTAACAATAAGGAAAGACATATACCGGTACATTATAGTACTATTTGCCAATGGGAATTAAGAAGTTATGATAGAAGAGTAGCTAAAAGTATGACTAATGTTTTCTTTAAACTTAAAAAATTACATATTAAGCAAATTCAAGGGAAAATTAATATTTCTATACGGAAAAAATATACAGATGGTAAGAATATTACTGCTAAAGACATAAAATATAATATTGAAAATTTGTTCCAGTTTAATGAAGGTTATAAAGTTTTGAAAACTATACGCAGTTCACCTCCTTATTGGGAAAGTTGTAAAAGAGATCTTTTTGCTATGATAAGACAACTTGGAATACCAACTTTTTTCTTGACTTTATCTGCTGCTGAAACAAAATGGCACCATTTAATAAATATATTATTGAGAGTTAAAAACTTAAATGAATGCACAGAAGAGGAATTCAATAACATGTCTTGGGAAACAAAATGTCGATTAATACAAGAAGATCCTATTACATGTGCTAGACAGTTTGACTATCAAGTGAGGAAATTGTTTAATTGTGTTTTGATGAACGGGACAAATCCAATTGGGGAAATAGTTGACTACTTTTACAGAGTCGAATTCCAACAGAGAGGTTCTCCACATATACATGCATTACTATGGGTAAAAAATGCACCCCTCTTTGGTGTGTCGCCATTAGAAGATGTCAATCTTTTTATTGAGCAATATATTCAATGTAATAAGTCAAATGACACTGTTTTACAGCCTTTAATAAATTTACAAAGGCATGGGCACACTAAAAATTGCCGCCGGAAAGAAAAAAGAACATGTAAATATCAATACCCAAAATATCCTATGTCAAAAACTCTCATATTAGAGCCATTGACACTTGAAGGCACAGATAGGCAATGGAAAGATAATCTAAAACGTATCCATGAATCAATGAATAATGCAACTTTTAGCACACTTTCTTTTGATGAATTTTTAGGTGTTATTAAGATGGATAATAAAGAATATATCACTTCGATACAAACTAGTTTAGAACAGCCGACAATTTTTTTAAAAAGAACACCAGATGAATGCTTCATTAATAACTACAATAGTACGATTTTAAAAGCTTGGCGAGCAAACATAGACTTGCAGTTTATACTAGATGCTTATGCTTGTGCGGTCTATATTATTTCATATATCAGCAAATCGCAAAGAGGAATTAGCAAACTTATTGCACAAGCTGCTAAAGAAGTGAAAAACGATAGTAATGTCAAAGAACAACTTAAACACATAGGGAACAAATTCCTCAACTGCATAGAAATTAGTGCTCAAGAAGCAGCATATCTCATTCTTCAGATACCATTACGGAAAAGTTCACGGTCATTTGTATTTATTATTACTAGCCGTCCAGAAAAAAGAACTTATTTAATGCGCGATATGGAAACTATTAATTCGTTGCCAGAAAATTCTACTGACATTCAATGTGAAAATATTATTGCTAAGTACTGCAAGAGGCCCAAAGCATTTGAAATGTGTACTTTAGCTGATTATGCTTCAAATTTTAACTCCGCCAGCAAAAAAAAATATACCAGAGAAATAAATGACTCTGAAGATTTACTTGCTGAAAGAAACTTTTACAGCTCAGATGAGGGAGAAATTGAAATAGAATGTACTGAGGAGGATGTAGGTATGCAGAATATAAATAGCAAGTATGCTTTAAGTAAGCGCAAACGGAGAAAAATTATACGCTTTTGCAGATTTAACAAAGACAAGGAGCCTGAAGAATATTATAGAGAACTATTAATGTTGCACTATCCATGGAGAGAAGAACATAAAATTATCGTTAACAATGACACTTACTTTGAAAGGTATCTACAAGTTAAAAAGGTTGTTGATTCACAAGTTAAAATATATAACCATAATCACGGTGAGGTTAGAAACATTACGAATCAAGAGTGGAATGAAAATATTATATCCCCTCCTCTATCACCTCTATTAATACCAACAGAAAATGTATGTGATGAAGGGAAGAATAAAGAAAATCAACATCTATATGATTTGTCATTAGATTTAGGAATTAGAACAATAACTGAAAAACCAAGCTTAACTAACTCCATTTTACCTGATGATAAATACCAACAGATAATGCACAACTTAACTGCTCAACAACTCAATTTTGTTTACCATCACTTGAATTTGTTAAAAACAAAAAGTACTCCATGCTATACTTTTTACACTGGAGGGGCTGGTGTTGGTAAAAGCTTTCTAATAACTGCACTACATCAAACATTACTACGCTACTATAATACAAAGGCAGGTGAAAATCCTGATAATATACATGTCTTACTTACTGCTCCAACAGGCAAAGCAGCACATAATATTCAAGGGCAAACATTGCATAGTACATTCAAAATTCCAGTCTCACAAAGTTTTAATTATAAACCACTAAGTCATGAAAATAGAACTTCTCTTCAAATGCAAATTATGCATGTTAAGGTTCTGATTATAGATGAAATTTCGATGGTGGGTCAAAATATGTTTAATTTTATACATAACAGACTACAAGAAATAAAGTCGTCAAATGAACCATTTGGAGGAATTTCAATTATAGCTATTGGTGACTTTTACCAATTGAAACCTGTTTGTGACAGATACATTTTTCAGGATTCTAATCATTTGTATGGCCCTTTAAGTATTAACTTATGGAAAGAACATTTTAAACTATTTGAATTAACGAAGATTATGCGTCAAAAAGAAGATCTACAATTTGCAGAACTACTAAACAGATTAAGAGAAGGGAAGCATACTAAAGAAGATATTCTAATAATTAAGCAAAGACAAATGCCACCTGATGAGAGTCTCTTAGAAACAATCCCATACATTATTTCTACTAATGTTGAAGTAAATGAAATTAACAGAATTGTTTTGGATAAACATAGCAAGGATTATCCAGTGTATATAACAGTAACTAACGATACTGTGAGTTCAGATGTTTCAGAAAATGTCAAAAAAACTATACTAAAGCAATTGCCTAAGGATCCAACAAAAACTATGGGACTTGCACATACATTACACATTGCTTTACAGCTCCGTTATGATTTAACTTGCAATGTGGATGTAAATGATGGTTTAACAAATGGCGCAACTGGTATAGTCCAATTTGTTGACATTATTAACAATACTCCATTTCTAGTTTGGGTATCATTTGACAATATTAGTGTTGGGCAAAAAGCAAGGCAAGAATATAAGCATTTATATCATGCACAAATAGAAAAGTCATGGACACCAATACATGCTATAGCTAGACATTTTCAATACACTAAGAAATTTATTACTGTTATACGCAAACAATTTCCTTTACGACAAGCATCAGCACGTACTATACATCGCACACAAGGGGACAATATCGAACCACTTTATATACACTTTAATAACAGCAAAATTCATCATTTACATTATGTTGCTATAAGCAGAGCTAAATGTATACAGAACATATACGTTCAAAATTTTGATGAAACTAAAATTCTAATACACCCAAAAGTTAATGAGGAAATGGAAAGATTAAGGACCGAAATGCTACTTGAAATCACTATCCCACAATTAGATACATACAAAACACATTTCAATATTATAACACACAATATACGATCACTTCAGAAGCATTTCACATCAATGATAGCTGATAGTAACATAATGCAAGCAGACATTATTTGCTTAACTGAGATCAACACAACAAGGAACTCAACTGTAAATGATTTTAATGTAGAACAATATGAGCATATGATATTTGATAAATTTCATACATACAACACTAACCATGGAATGATACTCTACTACAAGAAAGATCTTAGGATATTACCTATTTATGAAACATACCAAGGGATAGACATTTTACATTTTATATTACAGATTCATTCCACAGATTACCTTATTATTATAGTCTACAAACCACCACATAAACTTATTACAGATCTTTTAGAAATTATTACCAGTATCACTAATTTTTACCAGAACACAAATTCATCATTATGGGAGATTTCAATGTGGATGTCTCTCAAAGCAATTCACAAACTAACAAACTAATTGGGTTCTTTGAGAGTAAGTTGCAATGTACACAACTTATAGACACTTACACAACAGACTACCAATCGATCTTAGATCATATATATACCAATTACATACTTCAAAGTTATGGTACATTAGAATGCTATTACAGTGATCATAAAGCACTATGGATTTGTATTTAACATTGGTTGTAACCTATATTTCTATTTCAGATGTTGACTAGTGAAGAAATCGCTAACATTACCACCAATGACAACAAACCGTATGAAAAACCCATCAGAGTTAATCTGATCAAGTGCTCAAGTAAAACAAATTACAAGAACGCCAAACAAGAAAATAAAGTTCTATTTCATTTGGCTCTGGCAGATAAAACTGGAACAATTAAAGCAACGTGCTACCAGGAAAGTTTATATCAGCAGACACAAAACACCTGTGGACTACTTATACGCAATTTTATAATCAAAAACAACACAATTCTGATTACTAAGCAAAGCAAAGTTACAAAATTTCCTGCAATGACTATAACTCAAGCGCTCATTCAACAAGCTGAAAACATTTTGCAGCCTCCTGCACCATCTGCTTCTCCAATAAAAGAAATAAAGCGTGCAACTGTGAGAAGTCTTATGACAGTGTGTGGGACCATTTCAGAAGTAAGTTGAGGTCATTTGTACTGTTGGTCTCGCTGCTTGAGTTGTCACTTTCTGTGTGTGGTGTTGTCTGTGCCATTGACAATATGTATTTGGCCATTATCAGTGTGTGTGTGTGTGTGTGTGTACTATTTGATGCTTAGATGTTCTTTAATTTAGAGTGGGTGCAGTTGTGTGTGTGGTCTCTGTAACACATTACATATGCTGTTATGTTTATGAGGGTTTCTATCCATCATAAATGATCTGTACAGCAGCCAAATAAGAACAATTAACACTGTGTAAATAGGTGGGCTAAATCTACACTGCATTTATAAAGGTTAAGTTGATAGGTGTTTAAAGAAGAGCGCCAAACTGAGACATCAAAGTTCAATTTTTTTTACATAATTGGGAACAACACCGTAAAATTGAAAAGAGCAATAGCCCTTAATTATTATGTCTTCAATGCTTGGACAATTATTACGTATGACTTCAGTGCTTTTAAATTTTTAACACAAATATTTTTTTTTAGGAAGAGGAAAGTAAACTTGTGCTCATCAATGGACAAAATACGCCAATAAAATCTATTACGTTAAAAGATGCCACTGATGACATAAAAGTCACATTATGGAGAGAGGCTACTCTATTCTCTATAAACATTGGGGAATATGTGATGTTAACTCATGTCACAGTACATGAATTTAATGGACAGAAAATATTGAACACGACAAGGCACAGCAAATTAAAAGTAAGGAACACACGCTCTCTCACGCACCCCTTACTCTATCACTTCAACACACACACACTCTCTTTAAAAACACACTGTTTAACGATCCAACACACTATCTCTATACCACACACTATCTCTATACAAGACTCTCTCTGTACAACACGCTCTCTCTACAGCCTCTCTCTACAACAGCCTCTCTCTACAACACGCTCTCTCTACAGCCTCTCTACAACACACTCTCTCTACAACACGCTCTCTCTACAACACTCTCTCCACTCTCTCTCTACAACACTCTCTCTCTAAAACAGCCTCTCTCTAAAACAGCCTCTCTCTAAAACAGCCTCTCTCTAAAACCACGCTCTCTCTACAACACGCTCTCTCTACAACACGCTCTCTCTACAACACGCGCTCTCTACAACACGCTCTCTCTACAACACCCTCTCTCTACAACACGCTCTCTCTACAACACGCTCTCTCTAAAACCACGCTCTCTCTACAACACGCTCTCTCTACAACACGCTCTCTCTACAACACACTCTCTCTCCAACACGCTCTCTCTCCAACACGCTCTCTCTACAACACGCTCACTCTACAACACGCTCTCTCTACAACACGCTCTCTCTACAACACGCTCTCTCTACAACACTCGCTCTCTCTACAACACTCGCTCTCTCTACAACACTCGCTCTCTCTACAACACTCGCTCTCTACAACACTCGCTCTCTACAACACAAGCTCTCTCTACAACAAGCTCTCTCTACAACACGCTCTCTCTACAACACGCTCTCTCTACAACACTCTCTCTCTACAACACTCTCTCTCTAAAACACTCTCTCTCTAAAACACTCTCTCTCTACAACAGCCTGTCTCTACAACAGCCTCTCTCTACAACAGCCTCTCTCTACAACAGCCTCTCTCTACAACTGCCTCTCTCTACAACTGCCTCTCTCTACAACTGCCTCTCTCTACAACAGCCTCTCTCTACAGCAGCCTCTCTCTACAGCAGCCTCTCTCTACAGCAGCCTCTCTCTACAGCAGCCTCTCTCTACAACAGCCTCTCTCTACAACAGCCTCTCTCTACAACTGCCTCTCTCTACAACTGCCTCTCTACAACACTCTCTCTGAGACACACTGTAACATTTATGTGGAAAAAAATTAACTATGTTTTTATTTACTACAACAGGTAACAACACCACCACAAGAAAATATTGACGTCGAAATATATGGAGTGGAAAGCACAAACGGAGATTGGAGCACCATAACAACAAAAATAACAAACACAGATATTTACCAATGGATGGACGTACAAAATCAAACACTTATACAGTGGTTTATGTTGGACGAAGAGGTGGATGACATTGGTGAAGCACTAATTCATTATTTGCCTCAAACATGTGAGGTTATATTTTGTAATGGCAAAATTACTAAAATTGTGAAAGAAAAGTCTGAGGAAGATTTAAGTTAATAAGTAACAATCCTTACAAAAAAAATTGTACAAAGTCCAATAAATAAATATTGTTTTGTGTTTACTGAAAATAAATATACTAATTTGAACATATCCAGTAGCATGGCCATTTTCGTTCGGGGTGGGTATATTTTTTTCAAACAATGTTAAATGTACCACTACAACATACATAACAATAGCTGTTGCAGCTACATTTCGCAAACCACACTAACTATACAAGAGTGATGCTGTGTGGGTGCTCAATAGTACTGTGGGGGTGCAGAGTGGTAATGTGGTGTTGCTGCGTGTTGCATTGGTGGTGCTCAGTGATGCTGTTGTTGTCAGAAGTGCTACTGTTGTGGTGCTGAGTTATGCTGTGGTGGTAATAAGTTAACACCAACACAGCACCACTCATCAACAGCGCAGCACCACTCATCATCACAACTGCATTACTCAGCACCACACTAACATCACTCGGCAACACACCAGCATCACTCTACACCACCACAACAGCATCATTCACCAACAACAAACTATCACTCTACAACGACACAGCACCACTCATCACCACAACACCATTACTCAGCAGACAAACGTCACACAAACAGAACATGTACGCTTTCACCAGGCACACACACCAACAGCTATCAATGCACGGTGTCACAAGGCATACACACACACCAACAGCCATCAGTGCATGCTTTCACCAGGCATACACACACACACACAGCATTAGTGCACGCTTTCACCACAGATTTTAACATAGCTTACACAATTCCAGCTATAAAAGCATGCTATTTTGCTGTTAAATACTGCGGTAGTGTGGATTAATAAGACTGTTGTTGTGATAAATACGTCTGTGGTGGGGCAGAGTCATGCTGTGTTGGTGCTCAATGGTACTGTGGGGGTGCAGAGTGATCATGTGGTGTTGCTGCGTGTTGCATTGGTGGAGCTCAGTGATGCAGTTGTTGGAGCATAACTCAGCAGACAAACGTCACACAAACAATACATGTTTTCACCACCACAGCACAACTCATAACCACAACAGCATTACTCAGCAGACAAATGTCACACAAACAGAACATGTACGCTTTCAACAGGCACACACACTAACAGCTATCAATGCACGCTTTCAATAGGCATACACCCACACTAACAGCCATCAGTCCACGCTTTCAACAGTCACACCCCACCGCCCGTAAGTGCACGCTTTCTACACATTTTTTAACGGACCACACACAATTACAGCTATAAAACTATGCTTTGGTGCTGTAGAGTACTGCAGTACTATGTATGAATGACACTGTTGGTGTGGTAAATACGGCTGTGGTGGTGCAGAGTGATGCTGTTGTTAGGAGAAGTGCTACTGTTGTGGTGCAGAGTTATGCTGTGGTGGTAATCATTGAACACCAACACAGCACCACTCATCACCAGCACAGCAACACTCATCACAACAACAGCATTACTAAGCACCACACTAACAACACTCAGCAACACACCAGCATCACTCTATACCACCACAACAGCATCATTCAGCAACAACACACTATCACACTACAACAACACAGCAGCACTATCACCACCACAGCACCACTCATCACCACAACAGCATTACTCAGCAGACAAACGTCACACAAACAGAACATGTACGCTTTCAACAGGCACCCACAACAACAGCTATCAATGGACGCTTTCACCAGGCGTACACACACACCAACAGTAATCAGTGCATGCTTTCACCAGGCATACACACACACACACACAGACAGCAGTACACACTTTCAACAGGCATACACACCACCGGCCGTAAGTGCACGCTTTCAACACAGATTCTAACATAGCAGACAC
This sequence comes from Lissotriton vulgaris, assembly GCF_964263255.1. Classification (NCBI taxonomy): domain Eukaryota; kingdom Metazoa; phylum Chordata; class Amphibia; order Caudata; family Salamandridae; genus Lissotriton; species Lissotriton vulgaris. Next base: position 759,773,525 of record NC_141699.1, on the reverse strand, counting down.
AATTACATGTATAAAAGCATGCTATTTTAAAGTTCAGTACTGCTGTAGTATGTATGAATGAAACTGTTGGTGTGCTAAATACGACTGTGGTGGTGCAGAGTGATGCTGTGTTGTTGCTCAATGGTACCGTGGGGGTGCAGAATGATAATGTGGTCTTGCTGGGTGTTGCATTGGTGGAGCCCAGTGATGCCGTTGTTGGGAGAAGTGCTACTGTTGTGGTGCTACGTTATGCTGTGGTGGTAATCATTGAACAGAGAAAAACGGTTAACAGTCCCTGTTTATTGTCTAGCGGATTAGATTCGCTAAGGTTGCCATTACTAGAAAGGAGCTATAATTACAATAGGGTCAAACCAATCTACATTAGAGACACATTCGAGGCAGAGTGGACAACTGAAACAACCAATAAGACCTTAAGTAAATATATCAAACAACCAACTTTTATATAAAAAAAATTTTGCAAAATTTATTTGTACCTCCCAACTGGGTTACAATCTAAAGAAAAATGATGACGCAAGTTTAAAAACAGTTTAAAACAACAACCAGCAGTGGTAGTGCAATAAATCTCATAAACAGTCAAAGTTAAAAACAGTCGACGCGGCGTTTCGGTGCTTTTTGGTTCTGGACACCTTCTTCAGGACATTAAAACATTTGACTCCAAATCTATAAATCAAGAAAATATATTCAGTGTCTTGTAAAAAGTTTCATCAGGTAGTCACTCTTGCCTAACTAATACTATTCATGATTTAGATATTGAGCATGTCGAATTCCTTTAATAATACTTATTTGCGTTCGCCCTAAGCTGAGATAAGTAATTTAGCAGATAGTCATAAGTTATTTCTATGGACTATCATTACAGATGTACTATTTACCTAAACCACGCCTCTGTCAGTTAAGTCGTATATTCTCTATGGCGTGTCATTTCAGATGCAGTATCTACTCATTCATCGCTTATAGTCGTTGGAACCCATAATAAGGCACATACCTGTGATTTCGACAAAAGTTTTTTATATATAAACGTTTCGAGGTGATTTCCAATCTTATAAGAAATATCTCTGGAATTTCATGTTTCCATTCGTCTAAATAAACACAAAGGTATGACAATGCTCAGTGTCATGATTTTATGCCTTCAAGCATGTCTATCAAAAATATTAAAAACAGAATTTACCTATGTTCACAGAGTTAGATGTTTCTGTATGCACGGAGGGGCCATCGATAGTTGTACGAGAGAGGTAAGTTTCTCTAGATCTAAGTAGAGAGTCATATTTTATATATATTATTCTTAAATGTTATACAGATACCTCACTATTGCACTTTTCATCATATAATTAATAGTGTACTAACCTGGTTTGGCATATTGTAGGCACTCAATAAACTCTGGGCTTCAATGGCAAAGAGTGAATATAGATAATTTTCAAAACCTCTTTTGATAATTAGAGGAAGAAATCTGTAAAAATATATAAAAATATAATGCAGATTTTCATTTGATGATCTCAGGTGGAGAGGTTAGAGTACTATGTTTTTAAGTGGGTAGCAGTACGAACATTAACCATTTTGCTGAAAGGTATACAGTAAGAGATATGCATTATGGTGTCTGTTGTTAACCTTCACCTATTGTAATAGGTAAAGTGCAGTGCTGCTTGGTTATACTGTTTGTTATCATATATAAAACATTCAGTATGGTAATCGTTGAACACCAACACAGCACCACTCATCACCAGCACAGCACCACTCATCACAACAACAGCATTAGTAAGCACCACACTAACATCACTCAGCAACACACCAGCATCACTCTACACCACCACAACAGCATCATTCAGCAACAACACACTATCACACTACAACGACACAGCAGCACTTAGCACCACAGCACCACTCATCACAACAACAGCGTTACTCAAACACAAACAGAACATGTACGCTTTCAACAGGCACACACACCAACACCTATCAATGGACGCTTTCACCAGGCGTACACACACACGAACAGTCATCAGTGCATGCTTTCACCAGGCATACACACACACACACACACACACACAGACAGCAGTCCACGCTTTCAACAGGCATACACACCACCGGCCGTAAGTGCACGCTTTCAACACAGATTTTTACATAGCAAACACAATTACAGGTATAAAAAAAAGCTATTTTGATGTTCAGTAATGCTGTAGTATGTATGAATGAGACTGTTGGTGTGCTAAATACGGCTGTGGTGGTGCAGAGTGATGCTGTGATGTTGCTCAATGGTACAGTGAGGGTGCAGAATGATAATGTGGTCTTGCTGGGTGTTGCATTGGTGGAGCCCAGTGATGCCGTTGTTGGGAGAAGTGCTACTGTTGTGGTGCTACGTTATGCTGTGGTGGTAATCATTGAACAGAGAAAAACGGTTAACAGTCCCTGTTTATTGTCTAGCGGATTAGATTCGCTAAGGTTGCCATTACTAGAAAGGAGCTATAATTACAATAGGGTCAAACCAATCTACATTAGAGACACATTCGAGGCAGAGTGGACAACTGAAACAACCAATAAGACCTTAAGTAAATATATCAAACAACCAACTTTTATATAAAAAAATTTTTGCAAAATTTATTTGTACCTCCCAACTGGGTTACAATCTAAAGAAAAATGATGACGCAAGTTTAAAAACAGTTTAAAACAACAACCAGCAGTGGTAGTGCAATAAATCTCATAAACAGTCAAAGTTAAAAACAGTCGACGCGGCGTTTCGGTGCTTTTTGGTTCTGGACACCTTCTTCAGGACATTAAAACATTTGACTCCAAATCTATAAATCAAGAAAATATATTCAGTGTCTTGTAAAAAGTTTCATCAGGTAGTCACTCTTGCCTAACTAATACTATTCATGATTTAGATATTGAGCATGTCGAATTCCTTTAATAATACTTATTTGCGTTCGCCCTAAGCTGAGATAAGTAATTTAGCAGATAGTCATAAGTTATTTCTATGGACTATCATTACAGATGTACTATTTACCTAAACCACGCCTCTGTCAGTTAAGTCGTATATTCTCTATGGCGTGTCATTTCAGATGCAGTATCTACTCATTCATCGCTTATAGTCGTTGGAACCCATAATAAGGCACATACCTGTGATTTCGACAAAAGTTTTTTATATATAAACGTTTCGAGGTGATTTCCAATCTTATAAGAAATATCTCTGGAATTTCATGTTTCCATTCGTCTAAATAAACACAAAGGTATGACAATGCTCAGTGTCATGATTTTATGCCTTCAAGCATGTCTATCAAAAATATTAAAAACAGAATTTACCTATGTTCACAGAGTTAGATGTTTCTGTATGCACGGAGGGGCCATCGATAGTTGTACGAGAGAGGTAAGTTTCTCTAGATCTAAGTAGAGAGTCATATTTTATATATATTATTCTTAAATGTTATACAGATACCTCACTATTGCACTTTTCATCATATAATTAATAGTGTACTAACCTGGTTTGGCATATTGTAGGCACTCAATAAACTCTGGGCTTCAATGGCAAAGAGTGAATATAGATAATTTTCAAAACCTCTTTTGATAATTAGAGGAAGAAATCTGTAAAAATATATAAAAATATAATGCAGATTTTCATTTGATGATCTCAGGTGGAGAGGTTAGAGTACTATGTTTTTAAGTGGGTAGCAGTACGAACATTAACCATTTTGCTGAAAGGTATACAGTAAGAGATATGCATTATGGTGTCTGTTGTTAACCTTCACCTATTGTAATAGGTAAAGTGCAGTGCTGCTTGGTTATACTGTTTGTTATCATATATAAAACATTCAGTATGGTAATCGTTGAACACCAACACAGCACCACTCATCACCAGCACAGCACCACTCATCACAACAACAGCATTAGTAAGCACCACACTAACATCACTCAGCAACACACCAGCATCACTCTACACCACCACAACAGCATCATTCAGCAACAACACACTATCACACTACAACGACACAGCAGCACTTAGCACCACAGCACCACTCATCACAACAACAGCGTTACTCAAACACAAACAGAACATGTACGCTTTCAACAGGCACACACACCAACACCTATCAATGGACGCTTTCACCAGGCGTACACACACACGAACAGTCATCAGTGCATGCTTTCACCAGGCATACACACACACACACACACACACACAGACAGCAGTCCACGCTTTCAACAGGCATACACACCACCGGCCGTAAGTGCACGCTTTCAACACAGATTTTTACATAGCAAACACAATTACAGGTATAAAAAAAAGCTATTTTGATGTTCAGTAATGCTGTAGTATGTATGAATGAGACTGTTGGTGTGCTAAATACGGCTGTGGTGGTGCAGAGTGATGCTGTGATGTTGCTCAATGGTACAGTGAGGGTGCAGAATGATAATGTGGTCTTGCTGCGTGTTGCATTGGTGGAGCCCAGTGATGCCGTTGTTGAGAGAAATGCTACTATTATGGTGATGAGTTATGCTGTGGTGGTAATCATTGAACACCAACACAGCACCTCTCATCACCAGTACAGCACCACTCATCACAACAACAGCATTACTCAGCACCACACTAACATCACTCGGCAACACACCTGCATCACTCTACACCACCACAACAGCATCATTCAGCAACAACACACTATCACTCTACAACGACACAGCTGCACTCATCACCACCACAGCACGACTCATAACCACAACAGCATTACTCAGCAGACAAACATCACACAAACAAAACATGTACGCTTTCACCGGGCACACACACCAACAGCTATCAATGCACGCTTTCAATAGGCATACACCCACACTAACAGACATCAGTCCACGCTTTCAACAGTCACACACACCACCGGCTGTAAGTGCACGCTTTCTACACATTTTTTAACGTAGCACACACAATTACAGCTATAAAAGCATGCTTTGGTGCTGTACAGTACTGCAGTAGTATGTATGAATGAGACTGTTGGTGTGCTAAATACGGCTCTGGTGGTGCAGAGTGATGCTGTGTTGTTGCTCAATGGTACTGTGGGGGTGAAGAATGATAATGTGCTATTGCTGTGTGTTGCATTGCTGGAGCTCAGTGATGCTGTTGTTGGGAGAAGTGCTACTGTTGTGGTGCAGAGTTATGCTGTGGTGGTAATCATTGAATACAACTCTACAACGACACTGCTGCACTCATCACCACCACTCATCACCACTACAACATTACTCACCAGACAAACGTCACAGAAACAGAACATAAACAGTGCATACATACTACGTATAAAAAAAAATTAATGTGAGAAAACAAAGGAGAATGCAGAGCGGCGAGACAAAACACGTACGGCAAAACACAAGAGAAAAAGAGCCAACAGCGACATAAAAAAAAAAACCAGGATGCGAGCTCAGACGGAAGTAGACTACAGGACCCGCATACCAGAACGACACGCGCAAACATAACTCAATGCATGGCGAAGAGACGAACTAAATAGCAGCCATTGATAGCATCAAAAAGCACACTCACAATAAACGAGCCGGACACAAGCCAAGTGCGAGCAAACGAAGACACATAACAATAATTACATTCACATCACAAAAAAAAAATTCGTAGCCAAAAGTGTAAAAACTCACAAAGGCACTCTTTAATGATATTAAAAAAAATAGTAATTACCTGTCGATCGTAGCAGCTCATTCAGTGAAATGTACAGATTAAAACAAACAACACACAAAGAGAACATAAACAGTGCATACATAATACGTTTAACTAAAACAATAAAAAACAGCAACAAAAAAATGCCAAAAGCATAGCGGCGAGACAAGCCACATACGGGTCGAACACCACCCAAAGACAAGCCAAGTACGAGATAAAATAAAAAAAAAAGAGTGCGACCTCAGGCGAAACGAAACTACAGGAACAGCATACCAGGACGACACTAGCAAACATGAATCAATGCATGGCGAACAGACAACTTCAATACGAGCCAGTGATAGCATAAATAAGAAGAAACGACCCAGACACAAGGCAAGTGCGACCGAAAAATATGCAAACTCCATAATTACATTACATTCACAGCAATGAAAACGTATACAATTTTGAGTAACAAAAACCAAAGGCACTCTTTAAATATATTTATTCAAAAAGGCAATTACCTGTCGATCGTAGCAGCTCAGTCACTGAAGTATAGAGATCAGAAAAACTACACACAAACAGACACAGTGCATACATAATACGTTGAACAAAAAAAGTAAAACAGCACCAAAAATAGCACAACGCAAAGGGCAAAAAATAGACAGATACGAGACAGACACTAGCCAAACACAAGGCAGTTGCGAAATAAAAAAAAACAGGGTGCGAACTCAGGCCAAACTACACTACAGGACCCGCATACCAGAACAACACGCGCAAACATAAGTCAATGCATGGCGAAGAAACGACCTAAACACCAGCCAGTGATAGCATTAACAAGCCACATACGGGGCAAACACAAGCCAAAGACGACCCAGGTGCGAGATAAAATAAAAAAAAAAGGGTGCGACCTCAGGCGAAACTGTACTACAGGACCCGCATACAAGGACGACACTAGCAAACATTATCCAATGCATAGCGAAGAGACGAGCTAAACACAAGCCAGTGATAGCATAAAAAAGGACACTAATCAGAGACGACCCGGACACAAGCCAAGTGGGAGGCCAAAAAAAAGACTAGTACATCATTACATTACATTCACAAAAATGAAATGTATACAATTTAGTGTAAAACTTCACAAAGGCACTCTTTAAATATATTATCCAAAAAAACAATTACCTGTCGATCGTAGCTGCACAGTCATTGAAGTGGAGGGACGATACGGAAAAGAACATAATAACATTTAGAATAAAAATAGGAAAACATACACTAACACAAACATCGCAATTAATTAAAGACACAATGGTGAAAAGGCTAAGAGTAGGCATGTACATTATTAAAACAACATTCCAAAAAATTAAAGAGGTACAATAAAGTAGAAGAAGAAAAAAATCTGCATCAGAAAATATCAAACAAAAATAACATTAATTACCTGTATGTCGCTTGAAATAAGTCCGTGAAATATACAAATGTCACCAGCGGTAGACGGAAATGACACTAAAAGTCAATAGCTGTAAATACAAAAAAAATACATCAAAACATGTACAAAAACGCCTACAATACATTACATCAACAGACAAAAGTTGTTTTTACATGCAGAACTTCACAAAATATATACGTCACTAACATTTACGTCAAAAAAATCACCCAACAGTTACGTATTACAATCAGATAATCACCAAAAAATATTAGGAATAGCACTTTTGAGACCTAAATACAGTTAACAATTAGAAGATCATTTTTCAAAAATAAAATAACTGATAAAAAGGGAAACAAAATGTAATACACAATACATGCAAATTCAATATCAACATTTATTTAAATAAAACATTTACCGGTATGTTGCAGCAAGTCGCCCATTGAAGTCGAGAAATATCACAATAATGACACAAACATAAAAAAATTAACACATTTACAAAATATTACAACTACTTCGAAAACACAAACATTATTACATTTATTTAAAAAAACATAATGTTACCTTACCGGTAGAATTTCACAAACATCGGAAAGTGACTTTCACGGACTCAAACAGGAACGGTACACTCAAAAGCTGAAAATAAACAAAAAAAAATAAATATTAACGTATAGAAAAAATAAAGAAAACATTATACCAACAGACAACATTTGGCCTTACCGCGAGAACTTCACCAAAGATATTGGTAACTGGCATTTACGTAAAACACCTGCCACACCCGTGACGTATTACAATAAAATACTCCTCCTTTTCAAATTATGAAATGCACTTTCGGCACATATATAAAGCATACAAATCACAAAAAAAATTATATCTAATGCAATTACAGCTATAAGGCAACGCAATACATAATACAGAATATAACTAAATGGTGACAACAAAAAAAAACATTTTTAGTACCTGTATCTCGCAGCAACTCCGACATTAAGTGTACAAAACACACAAGCAAAACAAATACATTACATACTTACAAATTTTACAAAGAGGAAAAATACCGCTTAAATAAAGCATTCTTCCATTACACAGAAATGCATTATCACACAACAACAAGACTTTAACACTTACCTACATGTTTTAATCAGGAGCAAAAAAGGACTCGAACAATGAACAGCTAAAAATAAAAACATTAAACAGGTATCTGATTGACAAACATCCTAAAAACACATTACATTAACTGACAAAAGTTACTCTTACCAGTAGAAATTGGCGAAACATAGCGGGAATTAACCTCACAGCAGCAGAGACGGACAAGTGTCGTAAAGTCCCAAACGGTCAAAACAGAACACAAAGAAGCTAACTTCATCGAATGAATACCACTAAAAAATTACATCCTAAACAAAATACATTATATTACATTCACATAAAAGGTGTTCTTACCTGCATCAATTGGCAAAATAACTAGACATCTGACCTTTACGTAACAAAAAAATCTCCCCGCACGCTTGTATTCACATTAAGTATTCAACATAGTAAACGCGAAACAACACTTTCGTATATTACATTAAATATATATATAAAACTATACATTGGAGATTACATCAACAAACAAAACTTGGTCTTACCTGCAAAAAAGCACGGAAGATATACGTAACAGACGTTTACGTCAAAAACGTCACACAAGCATAACGTATTACATTCAAATAATCACCAATAACAATTAGGATTAGCACTTTCAACAAATATAAGAATTACGAAATTCCTAAAACATTTTAAATAATTAAACATACTGATTAAAAGGAAAAAACACAGTAAAACACAATACATTCAACATCTAAATTAAAATGGATTTTATAAATAATTACCAGTATGTTGCACCATCTCGCACATACGCTAAAGGAAATAATACCAATACATAACACAAATACATAATAAAAGGAATTTACATAACCATATACTACATAAATAAATAATACTAATTTAGCAGCTATATATTACATTTCTAACGATTACAAGTATTAGAACATCTATAGTTTAGAACAGTAGAAAAATAGATTCCAAGTACATACGCTCGGAAATAAACAAATCGCAATACAAAAACATCAATAATACATCCTAATAATTAATACATTTAATAACAATATAAACACAAGCAATAATACATTCAGCTTCATGGACTAAATGTTAAAAAAAAGTAATCTTACCTGTCAAAATACGCAGCAACAAAAACGGAGCAACAACACGCCTTTCCCGCACGAACATTCACACCAATCTGGAAATTTCAGTTGACGCACGGAAAACACAACGCTACGTCACCAAACTTAGCGCTGCAATTGGCTACATAGTAAACGCGGGACAACACTTTCGCTAAAATAAATAAATACATATATATATAGAACAATAAAAATGAACACATAAAACATTACGTCAAAAAATAATCATTGGTCTTACCTGCACAAAAAACACGGAACATATACGTAACTGACGTTAACGTCAAAAACGTCCCACAAAAATAACGTATTACATTCAAATATTCGTCGAAAACTATTAGGATAAGCACTTTCGAGTAATAAAAATAATAATAAATTCATAATAAATCTATAATATTTAAAATAACAGATATAAAGGAAAATACCAAGTAAAACACAATACATTCAACATCTTTAAAAAAATGCATTTTTTAAAATAATAACACTATGTTGCACCAACTCGCACATACGCTAAGGGAGGAATACCAATACATCACAAAAATACACAATAAAAGGAAATAACATAACCATATACTACATAAATACATAATAAAAACTTTGCCTTTCAAGAACTTCTAGTATTTCCAAACATAATAAACAAGTACATACAAAAAATATAACAACGTTCGAAATTTCAAAAACATAACACATACAAAAATATACATTGCTATATATAACATTTAGAAACATTACAATTAAAAGAACATCTATCGTTTAGAACACTACAACACTCTATTCTAAGTACACACGGTAGAAAATACACAAGTCGCAATAAAAAAACATCAATAATACATCATAATAATTATTTACTTTATTAAGTATATAAACACAAGTAATAATACATTCAGCTTCATGTACTAAATGTTATTAAAATTTAATCTTACCTGTCAAACCACGCAGCAACAAGAACGGAACAAGAACACGCCTTTCCCGCACGAACATTCACACCAATCTGGAAAATTCCCCGTTGACGCACGTCAAACGCAACGCTACGTCACAAAACGTAGCGCTGCGATTGGCTAGAAATTACGTCACACTAAACATAACAGCAAAATAAAAAAAAAACTAGAACGCTAATCTCACTTACGTAACAAACGTAAAGGGAAAACATAGCGTACGACATTTTTACTTGATAAAAAAAATACACAGTTTACAAACATTCACTCAACACTTATAATCCCAATAGAAATACACAAATACACACACACATTACATTAAAAATATAAATTAACACATGCAAAACACTCACATATGCCAATAACACATGTAACTCCACTCACACATGCAACGCCACTCACACATGCAACGCCACTCACACATGCAACGCCACTCACACATGCAACGCCACTCACACATGCAACACCACTCACACATGCAACGCCACTCAACCATGCAACGCCACTCAACCATGCAACGCCACTCAACCATGCAACGCCACTCAACAACCCAACGCCACTCAACAACCCAACGCCACTCAACCACGCAACGCCACTCAACAACGCAACGCCACTCAACCACGCAACGCCACTCAACCACGCAACGCCACTCACACATGCAACGCCACTCACACATGCAACGCCACTCACACATGCAATGCCACTCACACACGCAACGCCACTCTAACACACAACACCACTCTAACACGCAACGCCACTCTAACACGCAACGCCACTCTAACACGCAACGCCACTCTAACACGCAACGCAACTCTAACACGCAACGCCACTCTAACACGCAACACCACTCTACCACGCAACGCAACTCACACATGCAACGCCACTCAACCACGCAACGCCACTCTGACAAGCAACGCCACTCTAACACGCAACGCCACTCTAACACGCAATGCAACTCTACCACGCAATGCAACTCACACATGCAACGCCACTCAACAACGCAATGCCACTCTAACACGCAACGCCACTCTAACATGCAACGCCACTCTAACACGCAATGCCACTCTAACACGCAACGCAACTCACACATGCAATGCCACTCAACCACGCAACGCCACTCAACCACGCAACGCCACTCACACATGCAACGCCACTCACACATGCAACGCCACTCACACATGCAACGCCACTCACACATGCAACGCAAATCACACACGCAATGCCACTCTAACACGCAACGCCACTCTAACACGCAATGCCACTCTAATACGCAACGCCACTCTAACACGCAACGCCACTCTAACACACAACGCCACTCTAACACGCAATGCCACTCTAACACTCAACGCCACTTTAACACGCAACGCCACTCTAACACGCAACACCACTCTAAAACGCAACACCACTCAACCACGCAATGCCACTCACACATGCAACGCCACTCACACATGCAACGCCACTCACATATGCCACGCCACTCACACATGCAACGCCACTCACACATGCAACGCCACTCTAACACGCAACGCCACTCTAACACGCAACGCCACTCTAACACGCAACGCCACTCAAAAACGCAACGACACTCAACAACGCAATGCCACTCAACCACGCAACGCCACTCACACATGCAACGCCACTCACACATGCAATGCCACTCGCACAAGCACGCAACACACACATGCAACGCCACTCACACATGACACGGAACTCACACATGCAACACCAATAAAAAATGCTACGCCACTCACACATGCAACGCCACTTACACATACAACGCCACTCACACATGCAACGCCACTCACACATGCAACGCCACTCACACATGCAACGCCACTCACACACGCAATGCCACTCACACACGCAACACCAATCACACACGCAATGCCACTCACACACGCAACGCCACTCACACACGCTACACCACTCACGTTGCCAATAGGTATCGCAGTAGGAAAGTTGGAGACATTACTAGTGCAAATAATAATGCCTTTTATTTTTTTATCATTTTTAAAACATAAAGGGCTTTGTCATTTACAAAACCAATAGCTCAAACTTTCCTACTGCGAGACCTATTGGCAACGCCAGTGCTTGTTTCTGTATTATTTCTCCTATAGTCCGTTAGCGTGCCACCAGCAGTCGGCATGTAAGTTGCATTGTGTACACGTTTTTTGATCCCATTCACACCACTTGCGGGTATTAAGGTTATAAGGTGACACCATACAATCACTGGCTTTACAACACACGTCATTTCACTTTTTTAACGTGGGTTAATCACTGGAATCATGTGGACACATGTAACACACTGTTCATACCATACAACAACAGAATACATCATGTTCTTTGTGTTTTTGTTTTTATTTCTCAGTATTGTTCCCTGATGAAGGGCCCTAACATGCAAGAAATGCATTGGAGTTGGAGTTTGCTTCAGTAATACCGTTTGAACTTGTTTACAATTTTTGAACGAAAAAAGAAAATTCTAAGAAATTTATGTGAAAACATTAAATGAAGTACTTTTCGTTATGTACTATTGTGGAATCCTCATTTCATGAAGAGGAATATAAGAGTGCCTACAGGGCTCTAACCATTGAGCCACACTTCTCCACTCCACATTAGTGAGCCAATGCAATATAATCTTCTTCTAGATCAGTAAAATTCTGAAATGAACAAACAAGACTTGCTTGACTACATGCAGCAGAACCAATAAACTGTGAATGTAATGTCATTTTAAAACATGAAGGTGTTGAGGCTCAGCTGAGGGCTCTTGCGAATAAGCCACGAAAATGCATGTTAACATGTCATGTCAAATTCATTTAAAAAGTAGTGGTGTCATATCAGTGTACACATTGAATTTGAGTGGAGATTATTATTCTGCAGATTGTTAATAATGCAGATTGTTTAATTGAAACTCAAAAGCTTCCTAACCTGTTTCCTTAAAATGATGAATATTTAACTAACCTGTACTGTGATGTCCAGTTTTTTAAAAGACCTCTAAGTATCAGCCTACTTTCCTAAACTATTAAAAAAAATAATAATGTTTATTAATTTATCTTCACATTGTAAGAATTGTGTTTATTTTGTGTCTGTACAGTCTTCAGGCAAATAAATGTTAGTTTGGAGGATGATGATTAGGTCCAGGTAGAGTTCGCCGAGTTCCGCATAGTGTGAATCCGTGAAGTGGTCAAAAAGCTTCTCCATGCTACGAGTAATTCTGCTAGTGGGTGGAGTTGCTCAGCACACCTGTTTGCCTTATGTTTCTATGTCATACACAGCGCAAAGCACGTTTTTGCATCGGAAATCATGTGCAAATGCCACCATGCGGTTCACATGGGCGCGGACAGTTTGTTTTCTGTTCTGTTCTTGGTTCTGGGCCTTTTTTTACAATCCTTACTTAATCTTTTCAATCCTCTCCCATCTAATTTATCTACCCCATATTTTTATTTATTGTATTAGTGTGTGTTTTTGCGTCTGTATATTTTAAGTTTTAATAATTTTTTGTGTTTTTTTATAGACTTTTTGCATTTATTTTATTTCTCCCTTTACTACCTTTCTTCATTTCCTTTTCCAGTTGTTTCTTTATTTTCCCACACCCAGCACTATGGCACAGCAGGGCGACCAGGGGAGCGGCGGTACCAGGCCCTCCTGAACAGCCAGCAGCAGCTGCCTAGCTTGTGGACGACAGCACTGCCAATGGGTGTAGCTCCACGCAATGTTTTGCAAAGTGGAGGGGCAGCACTTATTTTTTTTATGCAGCTTAAGCTCCACTCCATGCTGGCAGCTGGTGGCAGGCCTGGAAATGGGTAGCCTCTCAGGAGCATTAGCTGTGTTGGGGGAGGGTACGCAAGGATGTGTTTCACTCCACCCAGGTCCAGCACATCCAGCAGTGGCTGAAGTACAGGTGAACGGATATTCTGGACTTGAATCAGGACCTGCTCAACCTGCTAGGCATCTATATTGCGGGGCATGGTCAGAAATTAGTATTTATTGTGTTTGTGTTCTACATTGCTAAAAAAAATTCTGAATAGCATGCTGCTGTCACTCAGAGGTAAGTTACGTTTAGTTTACGTTAAGAAAATTATGTGATCCAGTTTGAGATAGGCAGGTGCCCTGTGCTACCTAATCATACTCCTTGGTACTCGCTTTGGCTGATATTATTTAAGAAGCCATTGCAGACACCTCTGTCCTCTTTCCACCATAGTGAATTATTGATATCAGAGAGTTATCTTTCTCTGTTACTTTTCTTTATGTAGCTTATACAGTCCCAAGCAATCTCACAGCGATGTGTATTATGCATCTATGAATTGCAAAAAAGGGAGCCTGAGGTGGTCCAAAAAGGGTTTTGGGAAATGAGAATAGAATCAAATATCATTCATTGCTCGCTTGAAGGTTATGAAATTCCCAAGGCCTGATGTCTTCATGGCCCTCTTGCACAAAGACTTTTACCAGGAAGTGGCTTCACTGCTCATCCACCTCTACAACACCATTTTCCAATTCAGGCACCCTCACCAGCTCTATAATTGAGGCCTCAACCTCTATCGTCCCGAAGCCCGGCAACAATCCTGCCCTTTGAGAGTCCTATAGGCCTATCTCTCTCCTGAATATCGATGTGAAACTTTTCACCAGTATTCTGACCCAATGCCTCAATCTCTTCATGCCTGGCTTGTTCGCTTTGGACCAAGACGTCTTCATCCCCACCCGGCAATGCATAGATAACACCAAATGCATTTTGCATCTGATGGATAAAATGCATAGGTCCCAGAAAGAAGCTTTATTACCCTCTTTAGACGCTGAGAAAGTGTTTGACAGAGTCCACTGGCCTTATCTGTTGAAACTCTGAAATGCTTTGGTTTAGGGGGCAAATCCTACAGATGGGTCCATTCCATCCATAGTGTACTTAGGACAGATGTTAGAGTTAACGGGGTACTGTCCTAGCTTTTCCCCATACTGCGTGGAACTCAACAGGGTGTCCCACCTCCCCACTCCTTTTTTCCCTCTACATAGAACCCCTCGCCCACTAGAGAGCTAACCCTACTATCTCAGGGATACCCTTCGGTGTCAATTCACATCTCATTAGCTTGTATGCAGATGACGTGATCCTCTCCATCACTAACCCAATGTCATCCCTCCCTGCCCTTGTTACGGAGCTCCAAGCTTTTGGTGACATATCAGAGTTTAAAGTAAACATGCAGAAACCCCTGATCCTAAATGTATCTGTCACCCCATCCCATGAGGCACATCTCCGCTCTTTGGTCCCCTATGAATGCACAAATGACTTCATACCCTATCTCAATATCACGCTAGTACAATCAGTTTCAAAGACACTATAGATTAACTACAAATTCCTCTCTTTGCAAATTCTCAAGGATTCAAACACATGGGGCACCTTTGTCTCTCTTGGCTTGGAAGGATTTCTGCCTTAAAAATGACTATATTTCCATGCATACGTTATCTTTTCCAGGCCCTTCCACTGACTCTGCCACCGCACGCGTTGTGCTCCCTGCAACTCGAAAACAATAAATTAATTGGGGATGGAAAGAAACCCCGCCTCCAGAAAGACCTCTTATACCAACTAGCGCAAGAGGGTGGATTAGCCGTAACCATAATAACACATTACTTTCAAGCTTCCCAACTTTGCTTTTTATTAGAATAGAACCACCAGCTCTCTGAGAAACACTGGTGCTTTATGGACCAGGCAGTAACAGGCTCTCACATATGGAAGGAAGCATGACTACAACTTAAACACCAATCATGAGACATTTATTACTCCCAATGACTAATTCAGGGGCATATTAGCAAGAACCTCATTAAAACGGCGATAATGGGCTTGCTAATATGCGTTATAGAATGGGCTTGCTAATATGCGTTATAGAATTCCAATAGAAGCCCAGGTTAGATGTGCAGGACATCTAACCTGGGCTTCTATTGGAATTCTGTAACGCATATTTGCAAGCCCATTATCGCCGTTTTAGCAGCAGTTTCCTGCCACTAAAATGGCGATAATTTTAACGAGGTTCTTGCTAATATGGTCCTCAGTTTTTAAAGTGTGGGATACTGTAGCGACCAAGGCTGGTTTAACCACCTTTCCCTCCCCTATGACCCCAATCTTATCTAATCCAGATTTCAGCCCAGGATGCAACACAAGAGTTTCTGATGATGGCAGGAGTATGGGTGCAAGTGCATTGGTAGACTGTTTGACTCAGAGTTGAGTATTCCTTTGTAGTCTGATTATGGCCTTGAGGAGGGGGACAGTCCCTAATACCTCTACTGACTACTTAAGAGTGCAAAGTGTGGGATACTGTAGCGACCAAAGCTGGTTTCATCACATTTCCCTCACCCATGACTCCAATCATATCTAATCCAGATTTCCACCCAGAGATTCACCACAAGAGTTTCCAATGATGGCAGGAGGGGGGGTGCAAGCATATCGGAAGTCTATTTGACTCAGAGGGGATTATTCCTTTGAGGTCTGATTATAGGGTTGAGGAGGGGAGCCGTCGCCAAAAACTTGAAGTGTGACACTGGGTGATACTACTGGGTCTTGGACCACACACAGGGAGTACCCTTACCCACTTCGAAAAATTGTCATCCTCAAAAAAGACAACAAACTGAGCTCTATGCCCAATTAGGGAAAGAAAAGTTACCAACTATAGCCACAAGTCAAACTAAGTGGGAGACGGAACTTGATAGAACATACACTTCCAAAGAATGGGGGGGGGACATTTACTACAGAGCTAAACGCACTGCCCACAATATGGCCAGTTCCAAAACTGCATACAAAATAGTGTCTTATGGGTACCTTACCCTGGCTCGGCTCCAAGCTTGGAACCTGGAATGTTCAAAGGAGTACTAGAGGAGGTGTGGAGGCATGTGCACCTTAATCCATCTGCTCTGGCACTGCCCGAAACAGGGTCATTTCTGGGATCATATACTTAACAATATAGACAGGGCCTTCCTAATGACTATCATTAGGTGCCCATCCTATACCATTCTGAGGCTTCCTAACTCCTTGATGTATCCACTTCGCTCTTTAAGAGGGAGGCAGATGGACCTCGCCCTGGGGGCAGCCCATCAGGTGATCCTGTCTTTGTGGGGTACTCTTTGGATCCCTGACCACACCACATGGCTTCACAAGCTCTGATATGTATTAGGGATGAAGGTGTTATTGTTAGCTGTTGAGCAGAAGAGTGAGACTTATTCTAAATTTTGCATGCATTTATCATATTCTCTATTCTGAATTTAACAAGCTAACCTGCTTGACCTATCTAAAGTTGCTTTGCTTACTTCCATAGCCCACTTCTACTAATAATGCAGCCCGCCCCTTTCACTCACCTGGTGCCTGTCATGCCCTGTCATCACCATTGAACTTCTGCCCACACCTCTGGAGGGTCTTGGGGGGAGTGGGGTTATGTTGTTAGGTTACTTGTGTTCCTATGTTAATAATGCCTATGAAACCTGCAGTCCCACTGTCAATGGACTGCAATTGCTTTATTTATGCTACCAGCCCCTTGGGTTATAGTTGATCAGCTGTGTATGTCTATGCCCTGTGGTGGCCTTGATTGCAGAACCGTTCGGCACACACCTACTGTTGTGCTGCAGGCCCGTGGGGTTGTAGGCAAATGGCTGTAAATAATTTATTTTCTAATTGAGCATTGAAGCTGCTGGTCCCCTGGGTTGTAGGCGACCAGCTGTGTTTGTTTGCAAATTGCTGAGGCCTTAATAAACAGAATTGATTTATAAAAATGTGACTGCTAAAAGAAAAATGATAATGCATTGCTAAATTGGGTGGTGCATCTGCATTCTTCTTGGGAATGTCTGTCACTCTTGAGTGCCTGTCTCAACTGATCCAGTAGGTAAGCAGTAGTGTTGAGCTCCGCTTTCACCTTTCATTTGTGCAGGAGAGGAGAAGGCCTGCCTATTGTAAAACAGAAACTGTATTGTAGAGTCAAGGAGAAGGTCAGAAAGAAGGTAAGCTTCATGAAGAGTGTACCAAGAAGACACAGAGGCAGATCATAAAACAAGAGGAATCAGAGTTTCACTTTTGCCACCATTGCAACACACACACTCAGCAACATTTTCCAAATCAATGCACATCTCTGCATTCCACATACCTGAGCACTAGGCCTCAGAGTCATGGTTTCCCTTTGAAGTTGATGACCTAGGTGTTGATGAGAAAGTGCCACCCTAAGTCCTTCCATCCTTCTCCTGACTCTGAGTAACTCCGTCCCAGTTCCGACCCGATCCGTGTAGTGCATTGCTGTTGAAGAACACGTAGAGAAAAATAATTGCAGTGTTTTATATAGATTTGTGTTTGTTAACTAAAGTGCCTGTATGGTCTCTGAAGAACTCGAAAAAGGGAGTGGACTGTACAGAAACTTGTTCACCAAGTAAGTCTTTAAAGGCCAATCAATTTCAGTAAAAACAATCACCCATCAGCACCAAACATTGCAATTCATGAAAATAAAGTTTACTATTAATTGAACAACCTCCCTCACTGTCCGTTCTCACATAAATCATCAGTCATCACTCACAATCATTGTTACCTCTTCCAATCCAAGCACGGATAGGTTAGGTAGTAGGTATACAATTGTATCTTTAATGCTGTCAACATATTGAAATTTGGTATTGGCACTCCTGTGGGTCAATAATCTTCCGGGGCAGCCCTGCTAAGTGGTGCAAGAAAAAAATAGGCATGTCAGGGAGGTAGGCATTGTCTCCAATATAATAAAGGAAGTGTGGAGCTTCTTCACTGCACACTGGACCAAGTCCTATCTGTCCAAATATGGGACTCAAAAATGGTAGGGCAGAATATATCTGACACAAACACAATGTTCCACTAGCTACTTTTTTTGCTGGAAAGAAAGAAGATCAACAAGAAAAAATTACATAGTTCTATGATGCCACTGGCATCAGACCATGAAGTAGAATTCATCCTCAAACTCAGGTGGTTCACCCAGAAGTAGGTCAGCTAGCATACTTGATTCTAACAAAGCATTTTCCTCCTCCTGGTGTAATCGTGTGGTATTAAATGTTGGCTCATTTTGATCATGGTCAATGTTTCCACATTTTGAGGTGAAAGACTGGTCCTTTTCATTATAACAACTGTGCCACCTGCCCTAAACCCACACTCAAAAGGTACACTTGCTACATGACAAGTTAGGTACTTTATTGCAAGCCTGATAAGCTCTGACAATTTGCGGATTTTCCAAACATATACATGAATGGGTTTTGATCCACATAAACCTCGTTGGGTCATTCAGATACTCCTTGCAGATCCTGTGAATGGTCATTGATGCTGCAATTTGCTCAGCCTCTTTTGCCTTCACCTCTGCACTGGACTTAAGCTCAGTCATTTGATACCAAATCAATGCAGAGGTTTTGGACAATTCTTGTGCTCCTGTTGTTGTTGTAGCTGGTGTCCTTGTTGCTGTTGTTGGCAGCTGTAAGACAACAGGACGGCCATCTCTGTGGGGTGAAGGCGGTGCCCCAGAACTGCAGAGAGGTACCTTATGTTCCAGCCATCCTCCGACTTGCTCAACAATCCATCTCTTGTATTTTTAAACATCTCCTTCAGAAACTGGAATGATAGTGGGCAGGATTTCTTTGTAATGTGGATCAAGTAGTGTGGCAGAGATGTACTCTTTGGATGAGATGATGCCATTTTGCAGCCTTGCATTAGAAGCCTAGCAAAGGATTAAGCTCTCAACTAAGGCCTGCACTTCTGTGTTTTCATTCACACCTGCAAGCGTGAACCTTTCAGAAAACTTCTTTAGCTGGTCCTGTAGCAGATGCAGCAACAGGATAGCTTGGCCCATCGTACTGTCCTCCTTGCTAACTTCCCATGTGAAAACCTGAAGAGGAAGTAGCATATATGTCATGCATTTTACTGGGCCCCATTTGTCCGCATCCATGGTCATAACTTTCCCAATTGCATCTCCTATTCTGTGAATGACATAGTCATTGATCGGTCTTTACTGTTCAAATAGACGTTGCAATATGTAATAGATCGAGTTCCAACGTGTTGGCATCTCCTGTTTCAGGGCTTGAAGTGGTACTCTATTAGCACGCTGAATATTCCCTGAAATAGCCACCGTCTGCAATGGCCTTGACTATGTTACTGCCATTGTACGTAACAACAAATCCAATTCGGAGACCTCTGGGTTGCAGCCATTCAGAAATCTTGCTGTTAAATTTGTTGAATATGTTTGCAGATGTATTTGATTTCTTCATGGTGAACTTGCCTACTCTTGGATGCTGTTGAATGCTCCTAAAACTTTCTTCAGGGCCAAGAGTAGATATGTTTCGCTTTACCTCCACAAAAGAGGACTAGTGTGCAGTGATGCACATGTAATCAGTCGCCTGATAACTGGTCCACATGTTTGTCGTGAGGTGGACATTGTGAGCAAATCTTTCCTGCAAAGCATGTCCAACCAAGTGTCCCACATTGTAATGCAGAGCAGAAACAACAACTCTGGCAAAGTATGTCTGACTAGGAACCTTCCATTTTCAGCAGATGGCTCCCACAATTTCTAAAAATCCCACTCCTTCCACAAAAGAAAAAGGAAGCGGTCCAGCACTAACAATTTTGTCAGCTTCCAATTATACAAATGTGCAGCTGGCTGCTTGTGGTCGTAGGGCCCCGCTTACATAAACATGCCAGTAATAGTAGCCTGGATTTTCTTCTTTTCTGGGGCCACTGACGTAGGCGACATTTGAGAAGTAGGTGATGGTAGATTCCGTGTGTTTCGTGATGGGGCAGTCACTGTATGCCATGTTGTTTCCATCTGGCTCTTCTAGTGGCAATGTGAAGTCACTGAGGTGGATGATTCTGCTGGCTCACTGCTGGAGACAGGTGTGCTTTGCCTGAGGATGTCACTCTCTTCTTTCCCGTCAACTCCCACCATGATTGGACTTGTAGCTGATGCGCCCAGCACTCTGTACCTTCACCACCATGACCACATTCAGTAAAAGTTTTTTTAAATGCTCCTCCCACCGGATTGAGTAAGGTTTTTGTCATATTGGTTGATAGACGTCCAGTACCATAATGTGAACTAGGCTAACCTTGATGAACACCTGTGTGGCAAATGGTGCACATTGCAACGTTCTCCTCCTGGTTACTAATAGAAAAAAGTCCCAAATTGGGGAGAAGTACTTTCTTACTGTGTCTCTGCCTATGCCTGAAGAAGAACTGGAGGTAGGTGGTTGTGTCCTCAATTGCCTCTCTGTAGTACATACTTCTACTGAGTTAGGGGTTGGTGCATGTCTTAGCTGAGGCTTGGCAAGTATGATAAGTTGTGGTGCTACCTGTGCCACATCCCTTGGAGCAGGTTGAATAGTGATCTCGGACTCCTCCGTGCCAGCTTCCACAATGACAAGCTTGTTGCTGTCATCCTCCGCATCATACCTTTCCATAATTCTAAGGCTTTTAGGAACTTTTTTCCCCTTGCCTCTCCTGGCATCTCCCGGACTCTGCTGGGGTCCACATGATGTCCCTATCGTCATCATCAGAAGTGGTGCTTAGAGAAGATGGTGGAGTTGTACGTTTCCTTTTCCTTGCTGGAGATCTGGAAACCAATGATTCTAAAAGATGAGGTTCTTGTTTGGCAGGAAACTCAAACTTCTGTTCTCCATCTTCTGGAAGATCTACTATTGCTGGCTGCAGTTGCTGTCCACTTTGCTCTGTTTCCTGAAATGATTGGCTACTACTTAGTGAAAGAGACAAATCAAATTCAGGGTCACTGCTCATTGACCCAACTCAACATCGTGTCATACGCAGACGACACCCAGCTCATCCTCTCCCTATCCAACGAGCCCAACACCGCCAGACGCAACTTTCGAGAAGGCATGGAAGCCGTCGCCAAATGGATGAAAAACAGCTACCTACAACTAAACACCAACAAAACAGAAGTACTCATCATGGGCCCAAACCCCGACGCCTGGAGCGACACCTGGTGGCCCACCGCCCTCGGAAACCCCCCAACCCCCACAGACCACGCACGCAACCTGGGAATCATCCTGGACTCCGAGCTCAAAATGGACCGCCAGATCAACTCTGTCTCATCTTCCTGCTTCCACACCCTCCGCCTCCTTCATAAGACCTTCAAATGGATCCCCCTCGAACACCAAAAGACAGTCACTCACGCCCTGGTCACCAGCAGACTCGACTACGGCAACGCACTCTACGCCGGAATAAACAAAAACCTCATCCGCAAGCTACAGAAAATCCAGAACGCCGCTGCAAGACTGGTCCTCAACCTGCCAAAACACTGCCACATCTCCCAGCACCTGCGCACACTCCACTGGCTCCCCGTCGAGGCGAGAATCACCTTTAAGATGCTCACCCACGCACACAAGGCCCTCCATGGCACCGGACCAGCATACCTGAACAGCCGACTCAAATTCCACACACCCCAAAGGACCCTACGATCAGCCCAGCTTTCCTACTCCGTGGTCCCCCGCACCAGAAAGACCAGATCGGGAGGCCGCTCCTTCTCCTTTCTCGCGGCCAAAGCATGGAACGCCCTTCCGCTCCACCTCAGACAGACAACATCGATTCCCATCTTCACAAGAAACCTCAAAAAATGGCTCTTCGACAGACCCCCTCCTTGATGGAATGGAACCTGCACCCTCCCACCCCCCCCACCCCTAGCGCCTTGAGACCCTTACAGGTGAGTAGTCGCGCTTTAACAAACTCCTGATTGATTGACTGATTGATTGATTGGCATTACCTGTTTGCAGAGGCTGCCTCACTGACATACATGGTCTTGAGATTAGGTTGGGATGGTGCTGTTGATTCAGGAATGCTTCTCCCCGGTTCCTCCCCGGGGGGGCGGTCTGGTAGGCACAGAGCTCCCGGAAAAAGTTGTGGTTGGCAACCCACTGGTGGAAAGCTGCTTCTTCTCACAGACCACTTTGTTTGGAGCAACTTTCTTTGAGGTCATCTCAAAGCACTCAGTTGGTAGTGGTACTAAGCTGCACAAGCGGAAGAGATTGGAGGATTGACGTCACTGTATAGGCCTTCTATTTGGCAGTACAGCAGGTGATGTCTCTTCTTCTCTTATGCACCTAGAAGGAAACAATCAAGAAAAATGTTTAGTGAAATGTGGAATTGCTGCAGTATGAAATAGTACAGACAAAGGTAATATTAGTGCAGTTGGTTACTTAGGTAAAAACAAATCAACCACTTTTAGGCCAAACCACAACACAACACCATACCATAAATTTGAATTTCTAATCAGGATAACACAACATATAGATATAGCTCTTTGCTTTATGTACATCTATTCTAAAGGAGACACCTGAGGCAATCAGGGAAGTGCCTGGGTTAATGAAAAGGAATCTTTTAAAAAAAATGAAGAATAATGTACGCCTATGGCAGGCAATATGGTCCAGGGGGAAATGGAATAATAATTAAAAAAAAAATAATGATGCTGATGTGTGTGAAGTGCACCGCAGCCAGGGTCTCCAAGAGGAAATGGAATTCTACCTACAAAAAGTGAATGCTGCTGTACGGCTGTGCGTCTATGCTGAATGGATGGAGGCAATAGGCAAAACCATTTTTTGGTTAATTAAATAAAAATGTAAAAATAAAATACAAATACAAAATAAAAAAGAATATTAAAACATGTACAATTTTTAAAAAGCTTAACATAACAAATAACATTTTTACAATTAAAATAAGAATGTACAATAAAAAAATGACAATTTAAAAACATTAATTTAAAACAAAAATATAAATACAAAATTAAATTTAAAAAATGATCAATAATTGCTGATGTTTGTATGGGAGGATCAGTAGAAACCTATCGTGAGGCAAGGAGGTGCAAATCAAAAAATGCAAAGAAATGCTTGTAATATATAAGCACTGTTCAACAAAATCATATTCTTAATATACATATAGTACAATGATCCTCAAGCATATTATTCAATTGATATCACATCCGTCCATGAAAGCCTATAGCAGAGACACACTAGCTGGATGCCCGAAATGGCTGCCTGCCACATGGTCAAGCCACAACAGCGAAAGAGGCAGCATCTGGAACAAGGACCCATGCAAGACTATGGGAAAAACACACTGGCTGGATGTACTAAATGGATACCATCTACAAGGCCATACGTTAACAACGCGCAAGGAGTCATGGGGAACAAAGAGCACATGCAAGCCTATGGCGAAGACACACTGGCTGAATGCACAAAATAGCCACCAGCCACATGGTCAAACATCAACAACATCGAGGAAGGAGGCATAGGGACAAAGAGCACCTGGGAGCCTAAAGCAAAAACACACAGGCTGGATGACAAAATGGCCGTCAGCCACATGGTCAAACAACACCAGTGAGTAAGGAAGCACGGGGAACAAAGAACATGTGTAAGCCTATAACAAAAACACACAGGCTTGATGCACAAAATTGCCTCCAGCCACAGGGTCAAACAACAGCGAGAATCGAGACATGGGGGTCAATGAACAAATACAAGACTATGGTAAAGAAAAAACGGCTGTATGCACAAAATAGCTGCTAGCCACATGGTCAAAAAATCAACAACAGTGAGCAAGGAGGCACATGAACAAAGAACACATGCAAGCCTATGGGAAAAACACACTGGCTGGATCTACAAAATGGCTGCCAGCACCACGTGGTCCATCAGCAGCAGCAAGCAAGGAGGCATGAGGAGCAAAGAACGTATGCAAGCCTATGACAAAAGTACACTGGCTGGATGCACAAAATGGCTGCCAGCCATAAGTTCAAACAACAACAGCAAGCAAGGAAGCATGACCACTAGCCACATGGCATGTCGACAAAGACAAATATTGCCCTATGGCAAGCACACTCACTGGCCAGGCAAAGGAGGCATGGTAACACTGAACAAAACACTACCATTTGTTCAAAAAGGCCAAAAACTAAAATTAACTAAGCTATAAACAAACTTCCTCCCTAGGCATCAAATATTACTTCACATAGACACTTTTTGTACACTAACAAAAGTTAAATACCTTGTCAGTGATTGGCTTCCCTCCCTGCGAACTCCGCCAGATAGGTGCTGCCCTGTGCAGGTCCACTGACCCTTGTTGGTTGGTGGTTTGAGGCCCTCTTACACCCACTGGCACCCACCTGCACATCATCCCTGGTGGGCTAAGGGGGAGTGTTAGACCTGGCATAGCTTGGCGTGACTACCCCAGACTTTTTGCCTTTGCCTGTTGTGAAGTTAGATTCTGTAGGTACTTGCCACTGCTAATCAGTGTGCAAGTCCAGATGTTCCCTGTATAAGTTGTAGTGGTGATTGGTTGTCTCTGGTTGGTATGTTTGCCTTACTAGTAAGATCCCTAAGTGATGTGTACTATGTGTGCCAGGGCTAGTACTAAAGAAATGCGCAGAGAGGGAACATAGGTCTTCAGTGTAGGGCCTGCGGCATTAAGCTAAATTAGCATGTTGTCCTGAAGGTGCTACCACTTGTCAGGCCTGACTTTCCCTTTTGCATACACATGGGGCACCCCTGTAGGACGTCCTGGGTAACCCCTAGGCAGGGTGCAGTGTAGGTAAAAGGCAGGATAGTGCCAGTGTGGGTGCTAGGCTCTGACAGTGGAAAATACTCCATTTCATTTTCCCTGGTGAAAGGCCATCCTGCCCATAGGACAGAATGGGGAGGCTGGCTATAGTATTGTTAGCCTAGTTTCCCAAGAATTGGAAATGGAACAGTGAGGTTTGGTATGTCTGAACTCACGGCGTCATAACACATCTTTTTGGATATATGGTTTTATCGCTGTGTGTCCAGAAACCGCTGTTTGAGAAAATGGCTCAGTTTGTGCTTTAGACCTTTTTGTGTGTCTCAGCAGAATGTGAATTGCCTGCCTGGATCTGGGAGAGGTGAGAAAGGCTGAGGGAGGTCGTGCCCCAGTGGAGGGGTGGAGACAACGCCAGGCTGCCCTGCACCTGGAGTGGGGAGAAGGAGAGGCTTTGCGAGGTGAAGAGGCCTTGTTCAGAACCATAAAACAATAGACCCATCTCCCACTGAGTGATTTTAGATCCAGGCCCCCAGTATCAAGGAGAGGAAGGTAATACTGGGGGGGAGATACGCAAGACTGATTTAGGGAGGGGTTGGGGACCCCTGAGCACAAGGAAAATTCAAAGACAATGAGGGGTATAACTGGAAGAACGGTAACCCCAAGACTTTAGTTATGTTGATGATGTTGTCGAGAACTGTCTCAGTATCATTCAGAGAAGTGCTGGGAGCACTTTGAAGACGCAGAAGACTGGTCGAGTATCTGGCGGCTTTGACCTGTCCACGATCGGGAAGAAAACCACTGCCTCAGGAAAAGTTGCTGCATAGGCTGCGGGAGACACTTGACCCTCGCTTCGTGATCTAGGGCTTGTGGGCAGTTTGCAGCTCTTGACCGAGGAGAGACTGAAGGGGCAGTGCAGTGGATCATGTCCCCCCTTCTTCCTGAGCAGAACTTTGCTGTGTGCTGCATCCTGTACCCCAAGGGCCCAAGGTGAGCTGGCTAACTGTTTGGAAACACAGGAACATAAAAGTTTCCAGGAAGTCTCAAGTGGCGAAGTGGTGGGACCGTGTCGTGGCAGCCTGAGACCTCCGAAGGGGTTCCTAAGGTGATCGTAGGCACCCGGAGCGAATCAAGACTCTGACGCACAGGGTGCATGTCTTTGTGAGCCACAGGTGTTGGAGTGCCTGTGGATTGTGAGCATTGTGGAAGAGAGACGAGATTCAGGATGTGCAGGGGGTGCGTGTCACAGTGCAGTCCAGGCACTAGTGAAGACTGCCGGGACATCGTGGGCACTAAAGAGAAGTGAGTCTTCGACACGCTGGTCAGCGTGTGGTGGTGCAGTTGTGGCACTAGAGGAGAGTGCCTGAAGACCATGTGCACCAGTTGACAGAGCGAGACTCAGATGCGCAGGGTGCATGTCGAGGTGCCAGCCGAGGCATAGTGAGGAGTGCCTGGTCATCGGAGGCCGGAGGAGGAGTGTGTCTCGGATGCGTAGGGGGGTGCATGTCGAAGGTGCCACAGGAGGTGCCGTTGAGGAGTACCAGCGAGCAGTGAGCATCTGGGAGCGAAGTAGTCCTGACAGTGCTGGAGATGAGGGCCAAGTGATTGGGCCCTCGAAGGCAACGTGGGGTGGCACCAGCATTGTGTGCAAGGCTTCGTGGAAGGAGTTTGTGCTGAACATTGGCGGCCCAGACCGGCAGCCCTGCAGAAGCTGAACTACCGGCCTGAGCGCGCCTTGCCCATAGTGATTAGGTTCTGGAGTGAGGTCAAGCAGCTGCTGCAGGAGAGGAGAATTGGGTTGTGCTCCCCCCAGGTAAAGTGGATCATCTCCTGGGGCGGGGTGCGGGCTCGGAGGGACACTCTCTCAGCCTCTCACTGCCGGCAGCTTTGTGCGCCTGTTACTTCGGCCCAGATCTCGGACCATGCTGGTCCCAGACGGGGCAGTACAGGGGCCAGGGCCCAGAGAGGAACTTGGGTGTCATCGTTGATCCGTGTTGGGGGCAACTGGTCGCATAACACTTTGCATATTTGCTGGTAATGAACTATCAAACTATTGGACAACGTCTGACACCAGTGGTGCTTAACGTACTCAGGGGTTAGTGCGGTACGCACTACGTTATGTTTCTCTTGCAGGATACAGGATCATAGCGTAGCGCACTGCATTGGTTGGGTATTGCAATGTACGGAATTGCACTGTGATGCATTACCTTATTTCTTCCTTGCACAGGGCATGCTGGTGGTGAAATGCATTGCATTGTCTTACTATCGCACTGTACGTAATTGCAGCGTGACAAATTGCTGTATTTCTTCCTTGAACAGGGCATGCTGGTAGCGAACTGAGTTATTATTTATTTATTTATGTATTCAATTTATGAAGCGCACTGTCACCTAGCAGGCATCCTGGCGCTAACGTAGCTCAAGGGGGAAGAGAGGAGGAAGAACAGGGACCGGCCACTAAGTCTTGGGGAACAGCAAGGTTTTTATACTTTTCCTGAAGGGAAGGAGCTCCCTGAGTTGCCTAATTTCCCAAAGGAGACTGTTCCACAATTTAGCCGCTGCCACCCCAAAGGATCTGCCCCCTGACCTAACCTTACGAAACCTAGGAACCTTCACTAATCTCGCCGACGAGGAGCGCAATGTTCTCGTCGGGACGTACCAGTCGAATTTGTTGGGCATACGCATAGGTCCTATCCTGTGAAGGGCTTTAAAAACAAGACAGAGAGATTTAAATTGCACTCTCTGTCTCAGGGGGAGCCAATGAAGTTCAGCTAAGGCTGCCGAGGCAGAGGAGCTTCTAGGCCACCCTAAGACTAGTTTGGCAGCTGCCGACTGGATTCTTTGCAGTCTGTCCAGCAGGAAGTTAAGGTATTCCAACAGGAGACCATTACAGTACTCAAGCCTACTGAGAATTGTACATCTACTGGCTACTTGTGCACGTACATGAGAGGTTAGTAACGGGAACATTTTCCGGAGGGATCTGATGATCGCAAAACAAGAGGCAGTTGTTTTTGTGACCTGAGTTTCCAGAGTAAGCGTATCTTCAAATATAATGCCTGATTGCGGACAGTAGTTGCCGGCTGGACTGCAGACACAGTACCCGAAGGCCAAAAATTGTCAGGAAGGGGAGGAGATATCCTGTTTGCCGAGCAGAAGATCACCTCAGTCTTACCTGCGTTAAATTGTAAAGAGTTATCCTGCTGCCAGCGGGCATGTCCTGCAAACAGTTGTGAAAAGCCTCTACTGTAGTCGAATCCTCGCCCTCAAAGGAAAGGATCATCTGAGTGTCATCTGCGTAATTTATGATGTCAATATTATAGGCCTTGATGACAGTGATCAGAGGTTTTAAATACACATTAAAAAGGATAGGGCTGATAGCTGATCCTTGAGGAACACCATGCAACATGCTGGAGAAGGCGGATTGGAAGTGGGGAAGGGATACCGCCTGCTGTCTGTTCTGTAAGAAGGATCAAACCACCGCAAGGCAGAGCCCTTCACCCCAATCTCGCTCAATCTTCTCAGCAGGATCTCATGGTTGACCGTATCAAAGGCGGCAGACAGGTCAAGCAGAATCAATGCAGCTGCCTGTTCCCTGTTTGTCCGCCTCTGAAGCTCATCCATGACGGTCAACAAAGCCGTCTCGGTTCCATGAGCCGGCCAAAATCCGAATTGAACCTCTGCCAGCAGGTTGTGATGTTCAAGGTAGGAAGAGAGAGTCATACTAACAGCACGTTCTACGATTTTAGCAGAGAACGTCAGCAAAGAGATAGGCCTATAGTTTTTCAAGCATTCAGGATCAAGAGAGGGCTTCTTCAATAAGGGGGAAACTAAAGCTTGCTTCCATTGTGGGGGAACTACAACACTAATAAGTGACTGGTTACAGATCAGCCGTAAAGAGGGGAACAGTTCTTCCTTGTACTCCTTCCAGATCTTATGTGGTACTGGATCATGGGATGATCCAGAGGAGATGCCCTGTGCCAAGCTGCAGAATTTCTCCACAGTGAGAGGTGTGAACCCACAGAGTTGTTCAGGAGCTTGATCGCAAAGGCTTGTGACAACATTCTCTGAGTCGCCCACCATATGCACTGCAGTGCATTTTGCCGCAAGGACTGGGTTCCCTGTTGCTTGCTGACCACCCACGAGGTCATCAATAATCAACTGGATCTTTTCCCAGAACAACCCATCCAGGTTCTCACAGAGTTCAGGCAAGGGGGTAATTACATTCTTGGAACAGTCAGGATTGATAAGACTGTTCAGAATGTTAAAAATGCTTCTGGAGCTGTTGGAAGCATTACAGATTACAGAGGAAAAACGATCGGCTTTTGCCCTTCTAATCTTGTTCTTGTACTCCCCGATTTTCATTTTCCATAACAGCCTATCAGACTCCATATAGCCTCGCCTCCATCTCCTCTCAGCCTGTTTACATGTTAGTTTGAGAGCAATTAGTGTGGTATTAAACCAAGGGGCAGAGTTTCTGCCTTTAGACCTATGGTTTTTCAACGAGGCGCAGGAGTCCAGCGTAGATGTGATTTTTTGACATAGTGAGGCGTAGTTATCCGTGACTGGCATATCAGAAGAGAAGGCGTCCCCAACCTTGAACACAGTGCCAGAGCACCTTAAGCATGTGAGAGCCTTCCAGTCTCTGCTGGTATATTCAGTCAGGGGGGCGGTAGACCTGAGTCATGAAGGCTTAAGCTCAGAGAAGAATTTTATCATGGAGTGAGTTGCACTATCTTGTGTTGACTCAGTACATAATCATGACGCTACGCATTGATTGTTTCACTGTGGCACTGTACAGGAACCCATCATTAAGTAGTGCAGTATTTCTTGTATTTTAAAACGTGTGTGATTCTAGTGATACGACATACCTAACCTGTTGAGAACGGTTAAAAGTCAGCGTAACTGTTGGTTAGAAGCAGTGGTTGGGGATTAGGACCGCCCAACCCACCGGAAACAATAGTACCCATTGTATATATGTGGGAGTTGCATTGTGGGGTTATTTCGTATATCTTTCTATGTAAAGTATACTCCTTTTATACAAACTCGTGTGGAGCCCATTTGTGATGACATCATTGGGATTGCTGTGGGCGTGGTCACACATACTGATTACTCGTGCCTTGGAGATAAGCCTGGCTGCTCGTGTCAAGCTACTTAGGGGGTGAGCAGGTCTGTCATGGACGGTGTACTTTCTTGGCCTAACGTGGGAGCGGGGGGGTCGGGTCGCGCAATTGACAACAACGGTGTGCGCGGGAAATCCGGCTTCTAACAGGGAGCATCTTTGATCTGCTATTGGGCTGCTTTCTGTCCTTGTGCTTCAACCTCTTTGTCTATTATGGATTCTTTTTCCACTTTTTCTCCTTCACTTTTCTCTTTCCCTCTTTGATGCATACTTTTTAACTTTTCACTCTCTTTTTTTGCCCCTTTTGCTGCTCGACCCCCACAGCCAACCCCCTTTAGCACAGAGTTTCCCGCCTCCCAGATGTTCAGCCCTTCATCTCACACTACTTATTGGCGGCCGCATGCAGTGGACACACCACTGGTGTGCTGAAGGTGCACTAAAGGCATGCCTGTATGCACCCTTTCATGCCTGGAATGCCACAGACCCTGATTCTCAAACCTTCCACCAATACGACACCAGCACTCTCCTCGCCCTCAACATTGGACACCACACCGTGTGCCACCTCGCATCACCAAAGACACCTGATGACCTTTCTCCTGCTTAAACTGCAGCTGGACCCTCACGCACCTCTGCCCTCCAGCTCCTCCTGCTACCTGACAGACCCACAGCGTACCCCAGCAGCTCAGCTGCATCCTCCTCAACACGCGCTTCCTCCACAAAGCACCATGGAAATCTGGGACCTCCTTGACTCCATCTCCCCCGACATCGCCTTCCTCATGAGAACCTGGGCGAACCCCTGCTCAGAGCCAGGTATCGGCACCCCAATGGCTACATCATTAAATCTTACCAGATTAGAGTGATAAACGGTAAAGTAATTAAGAATAAAAACTAATAAAAATTTAGTAAAAATAAGAAAAACAAGGCACACCTCATAATTATATTAGTGCATTAACAAACATAAGGAAGTTTTGCTCTGTAATACAAAGAGGTCTTCCTGGCCCCACTAGCCTAAATAAACGAAAACAATTCTTGTAAATCTAGCAGTGAGGGCTTTAATGATGGAATTTTATGGAGATTTAGATTTCATATTGGAAACCGAGAACTACGGTTGAGAGGCCTTATTTTATTTGTAATCTAGGCCTTTAATAGTAAAATAAGGGCCACTATACAAAACATAGAAGAGCGCCCTCATTCACACCCTGTTACAGTTACTACAAAAAACATCAAACGCCCTTACAGTTCCAACATCATGGTGGCAAAAAGAGAATACACTTCTCATACATTGTTGACATCCCAAACAAGAACTAATTTCCTCAATCACCATGCTAGTGGGACACGAGACAGACCTGGATCCCTGAATTGAGGACTTTTAATGACTTAAGCCACTCTATAGATTGCAATACTTGCACCAACACCCTCTCACAATCACAATTACCCACATGAGAAACAATGTAGGTATTCCCTCAAGTTGGGATAATACCTTCCTCTTTACTCTAGTCTGTAAAAATGGAATCTCCTCCCCTTCATGTGAGAAGTTGGCCTGGCATATGCTGTCCACTATTCTAGTGGGCACCTTGCACCAGTCCAAATGACCCCTTCTTGATGGTATGTTAAAGACAACCTTATAGAAAGATATCCTAGTGGTAGCTGTGGAGAGCAGCCTTCAGGCTAAGTCTTGAAGGAATGTAATGCAGCTTGTTTTACCAGTCTATAATCTCAAATGAAAGGAGAACCACACCAGGTATATATATATAAAATGTATGTATTTATTCTAAACACATCCCTCTAGTCTCCTTATGAGGCTAGAGGCAAAAGTACATACAGTAAACTTATTTAGCACACAGTAAATTAGCACAGTATACGTTTAGCCCTAGGAGCCTCAAAAACCATATACTAAGTAAGTGGTATAAGAACCACAATAGACATAGAGACAAGGCCTAGGGCCTGTAGAACCACTGGGGCAACCAGGAACCACCCAAGGTAGGGATGCAGGAAACCCACGGGGGACGCGTGCAGTGTCTAAACATAGCCGCTAATCACCATTGACTTCTATGGAGAAAGTCGCGATTAGAATTTTAAAGAATAGGGACACTAAAGAGTGGACTTGGAGCAAACCCCTTGAGAACTAGACAGTTCTCACAGGAGCACCGGAGTACTTGAGTTACCTCACCCAGGGAAGCCGGGTGCATAGGTGTCTTCCCGTGTCAGGTTTGATCGTCGTTTTCTATGGCGAGCTGTGAAAAAGTGCTGCAGGGGTCCAAGTGGAAAGTGGTCCGGATGGATCCAAGGGTGGATCGAAGATCTGAAGAACCTGAAAGCAGAGGGGACAGAGTCTTGGTCACCTGTCAGTGACCAGGGAGGCAATAAGAAGATGCCCACCAATGTCGGGTGATTTCAGGAGCAGAAGGTGAAGCTTGATTCTTCAGCCACGAGGACCAGGAGGCATCGACGACAACCAGGAGCTGGATTCCAGCTGTACCACTTCAGAATGACGAGTGCTGCTGTGTCGGTATCCGGATTGGACCCAACAAGCCTGGGCAACAGCAACCCACGCACAAAGCAGAGATTGTCTTCGGAGCAGACCAGCAAGGTCTGAGGGACTCACCCTTTGAAAGGGAGTCAGGACAGGTCTGGAGCAACCAGGGAAGCCCAAGAAACAAAAGAGTTACTTTCGTAGGGCCCCACCAGTCGAGGGACCAGGGATCGCGAAGGGGCCTCGAGCATAAATGCTAGAAAAGGGTCCACGGAACACTCGTGGAGTGTAGGCTCACCATCTTCGGTGCAGATAGTGCTCAGGGCTTGGACTAAGAGTAGCCCAATGCACAACTTCAGGAAAGGTTGGGAAGTAGGTGCAAATGTGCACGGTCCAGGTCTCTCATGATGGCTCTGGGTCTCAGCTTTGCTGTGATCTCGTGTTTGCCTCGGAGATGTCTGGAAGTCCATGTCCTGTGTCGCAAATCCTTCGGGATCTGGCAGGAGCCTTGGAAATGCAGACCGGCAAGATGCTTCTTTGTTGCCTGTTTGTACAAGGCAGTCACTCCTTGACCCCAAGGGAGATGCTTCTGTCTTCTAGTCGAAATAGAATGTCGAAGTTCCAGGATATATGTTGCAGAGTTTCGTCCAGGGTAATCTAAATTCTTAGGACTGGGTTCCTTTACTTATACTAAGTTTAGGGGTTGGACTTACTCTAAGGTCCCACCTATGGGAGGACATGGGGAGGGGGTGGTTACACCCCTTCCTCTTTGTCCAGTTTCACGCCAGAGCAGGGGCTGAATGCCCCTGCAACCGGTTTGACCTGGGGTATGCACAGGGACATCAGGTGTGCCCCCAGCACTGTCTGAAAAGCATTCGCTGAATGCACCCGCCCAGCCTCAATACACTAAAGCTTGTCTGGGGAGGTGGTTACACCTCCCTGTGACAGGAAACCTATTGTCCAGGCCTCTCCTGCCGGAGTTCCGTCCAGCAGCAGGAGGTCAGACTCATGTCTGTGGCAGCAGCATCAATTTTGTGATGCTGGGGCTCTTTTAAACTATTACCGGTCAGGTAAGTGTGTACATGTCTTCTCCCTCTAGAAGGGTGGAATTCTACCCCTGCCGCCAGGACTGACAGGGGGATAGGATTCCAAAGTGTTTGACACCAAACACGACATGTTTGATGCAGCCATTCCAAAGTTAGCATTTACCGCGAGGTTATAATGCACTTAAGAGTATATGGTATGGCTGTATCACAGAAAAGCATCAGAGAATAGATTCTGAAAGCTGTAGAGGGGTCCTACTAATGCATGGGCACCTTCTCACACAAAATCAAGTACTCTGCCTTCAGGATTGTTAAGGCCTGCTATAGGAGTGACTTATAGGTTTACATGTGTCTGTATTTAAAGGTAGATATAGGTAGCCTATGTCTTAGTAAGGGGTGCAAGCACCACCTTACCCAGGCTGCAGTAGCAGACCTGTGGTGCCATTTTAGAAGGCTTCCCAGGGGTGGCAAAATACATGCTTCAGCCCCTGGTAGGCCTCTGGGGTACCTATGCCCTTGGTACCTGTGGTACCATATACTAGGGACTCACGAGGGTAACCCAGTAACCAATCTGGAGTGTACCTAAAGTACATGCAATCAATTTAGAGAGGAAGCAGCTTGTCTGGGGTCCTGGTTAGCAGGGCCCCAGCCAGACTAAAGTCGACAAATCAATGAAACGCCAGCAAAAAGGGGTAACCATAGTAAGCAGATCTTACTCTCCTACACTTCCCTCTACAGATGCTTCCTTACTTGCTACCTTACTTGCTACAACTGTCCAAATAGGAGTGTTACAATTGAATTTGGATTGAGAGTGTATAATGTATGTGTCACAAAAAATGTAAGAGAATCTTTTTGAATGCTAGTGACTCCACATTCACAGAGGGGAAAGTAGAAAGGTGGTCAAGATCATAGAGGTTAAGGACACTAGTGGGGTTTATTAGCCCTCATAATGGGCTCTACAGTTCACATTAGGTTAGAGAGCTATTGCAGCAGCACTATTAATATATGTTTTAAGCTAATTCCCACAAGGTAGTGGTCAATTCGTTTTTCATCTTTCTTCTCCAGGTTATAGTCTCTGTGGGAAGGTAAAGACCCACGGGCAGTCTCTGTGAGGTATGAGAGTCTCAAAAAGATTGGTGACTGACTAAAATTATCCCTATTGGTGTGATATGCAGATTCCTCTTCACTCTAGAAGACAAGATCCTAGTCAGTAAACCTCCATCAGGTTTATAAAATGTCCTGTTTATCTGTCAATAGCTCTCACCCTACTGCAAGATAGGATTGATTTCCTTAAATAGGGTATATTTCCCCTAAAATACCTTTTTTAGCTACCTCTGTCCCTGATTGGACCAGTCCATGGTTATCCTGCCCCCTTTCTCCACACTACCTGTTTTCAATAAATGAGGGTGAATGGAGGAAGGTGTTAGCACACCTCCTATGAGAAAACACTGCCACTTCTCTGTACCAAGGAAGAAAAGGAAGAAACCTGTAGGACAATTGTAACCTGCTTAGTAGCCTCTTCATGTATGTGTGTGTGTATAGTATTTCTATATTTCTAACCTAGAGAAAATCCAAAAGAGCACTGTACAGGATTACAGACAAGCATAAAGGCACTGAATGATAGGAGAGGCAGCTGGGCTGTGGACAGCTAATGCATTTTCTGAGGTCAAGGCATATTTTGAAGAACTGATGCAATTGTAGCAAGGGGTTTCTTCCGTGAGCTGATTCCCGACCTGCCTGTTATTGCCAGCATAAGAAGAGTGTCTGCTTTCTGGCTCACGGTGGCTATGCAGATATATGAGGAACAACCCACTAGAAGAGAATATTTTGGAGCTGACTCCAAATTCCACCTAATTAAACCATCATCCCAACCATAGGAGTCAGGGTATTCTTAAAACTGTTACAGTTCAATGGCAGTGGTTTTGTGGCATGAATAACCCTAGATCTGATTCTGAGTTGCATAAAAGTACCACAGTGGCAGAGTGCAAAGGCCTTATAATTTTACAGATGCTCAACCTAATGACAATGA
This sequence comes from Lissotriton vulgaris, assembly GCF_964263255.1. Taxonomy (NCBI): domain Eukaryota; kingdom Metazoa; phylum Chordata; class Amphibia; order Caudata; family Salamandridae; genus Lissotriton; species Lissotriton vulgaris. Next base: position 759,737,201 of record NC_141699.1, on the reverse strand, counting down.
GCTGCAAAGGAAGCACTAAGAACACAATGCATACTGTGATTGATCAAAATACCATGGTAGTCAGATGCTACTCGGCCAGTGGCTTTAACACACATACAAATGTGTTTTACCTATTTGAAGCCTTTAGAATAAGCCTGTGTTGCCGAACTTTACTCAGTGGTTGAAGCTGATATAAGGCATTGCTACTCGAAAAGAAGTGCCTGAAATTGACGCATGTCTTTCAAACCACATCCAACAGCTCAGGGATTCTCATACAGTTGATGGGAAGCGTCCCACCAAGCAGATTGTACAGATTATATAGGTATATGGCATAAATATATCATCTTGCCCTGAGTGGTCATGGATAGTGGTGTGTGAAGTTGTTCTTTTACTCATAAACTTGCATCTTTTTTCTAATATTCAGGACCTCTGTGTTAAACCTAGCATACTTGGCATGATTTCTCCCAAACATTTTGCCTTCAGACCCCCGGTTTTTGCTGAATTTGGGATTGCTTTATTCTGCACTTTGAAAGTATTTGCACTTTTTCTCTTGCTTTACTAACTACAGTTTGTATAGATTGTCATTAGGTACTTGCTGATATGGTTTGTTTTTATTCTATATGCAGTGTTATTTATGGTGTTACTTGCACTTGTCTGTAATATATGTACCTTAAATCTTGTATTTAGTATTGTTTACACTACAGGCATGATAAATACAGACACACATCTGCATCAATGCTCTGAAGTAACCAAACAGTTTTCTTCCTCAGCCTTATTTGCCTGCCTGTTTTGCAATGCTTATTAATAAAGACCTGATGGTAGAAATTGAAATTGCTTCCTCAGTTCATGCTATTATCATGCACAACCCTTGACAGTCGCTGGTGTGTGGCATGCAGATAATTCACCAGTCTATTTCTCTTGACTTTTGCAGGATACTGAGTTATATCGTACTTTTCATGTATATGGTCAGTCGATTTTTTATAGATTTGCCGGTTTGGGTTTGTCTTTAAAAGTTTCCAGTTATTGGTCATTAATGTCAATTCTATTTCAGACCCTTCATAGTTGTTCTTTGTTCTTCAGCCATAGGCAGTCCCTGAGACAATAGGATCGCTCCTTGGCATTGTTCTGATTGCTGCCTCAGTTAAATAATCTGCTTTTGACATTATTGTTACAAATGGCGTACCTTGTATGCTAAGAGTATTTTCCATTTTCTCATTAGAACTTAGAGAAAGACAATATAGAGGCATTTTATTTAAATGTTGGAGGTTTCAAATCAAAATATACTAGATTTCGGGGTGGTAGGGCAAAGCGTTGGGCCGAGCTGCCGGGAGGGGGCCCCCTCCATGGGTCTTTGCAGGGGGGCACCCTCAAGTTTCGTTACGCCACTGCTCCTCACACATGCCTACAAAGCCCTCCATGATGCCTGACCAGCATACTTTTAACCACCGCCTCTCATTCCACGTACCCACCAGACACCTCCCCTCCGCTGAACTGGCCCTTGCCACCATCCCCCGGATCCGCAAGACCAGGTTTGGAGGAAGATCTTTTTCCTACCTCATCGCCAAAACCTGGAACCTCTCCACCTTAGGCTATCCCCGTTGCTGACGCAATTCTGGAATTTTTCAAGACCTGGCTCTTTGACTGAACCTCAATTCTCAGAAGGATCTGCAGCCCCCCACCTCATTCCCCCATGCCTTGAGACCCTCATGGGGGAGTAGTCATGCTTATCAAACACTGATTGATTGAGTGATTGATTGAAATTCAAAAAGCCCACCACATTTTTTATTTATTCCAATAGCATCCCAGCCCTATATGATGTTTTAAAACAACATATACCACATAAACAGTTGTTTCAAGCACCGAGGACTAATATTGGCCTGTGCCTACTGACTGGAAGGCCCGCTGGCAGACTAGGCCACATAGTAAAATAAATAAATATTGCAAATTTAACAAACATGGAGAAAATGTACCGAACTGTGCAACATTGTTCCTTCAAGAAAGAAGAAAAGTGTATTGCACAACTATAACTAGGCCTCTACTGAAACTGCGGTCACCCACCACAATAAATTGGAAAAATCGAATAAAAGTACAAATAAATTCTGGTGCAGGCCATCAATTGAATAAACAACACCCTTATACAAGAGTTTTTGAACTTACTTCGGAAATCTCATATATTAAGTCCTTAAATCTAATGGTATATTTGCAGCAGACGAAGAGAGTGATACTTCCAGCTCAAAATCCACATGAAAAGTGACCAGGAGATAGACAAAGCACTGGGAGGACCCTGCTGGACAAGAACAGTAAGTTGGAGTTTCAGGACGCTTCTTTCCTGATGGAAAAAAATTAAAAATAAAAAAGGCTTCTTGCACTGAAAAACGACTTGAACACGACATTGAACGACATTGAACGACATTGGAGAAGAAAATCCAATAGAAAACGTCTTTTAGAGTAGATTTAGCTGCTTCTCAAGCACAAAAGATACTTGAGAGGTGCATTTGCCTTCATGAGTGGCATTATATTGTTGCTGTGATGGCCAGAAAGCTGTGCATGCGATCGCCAGAGCCCTGAGAATATAATGGCGCTCGCGAGTGCCAAAATTAAGTCTCGAGCGTGCAATTGACATACGAAACTCCATTTTGCACTGGAAGGTGGAATACAGGAACTCCGTGCTACTCCACTGAGTGTGAAGTGCTTAAATTCCTAAAACTCAGCAAGCGGAACCGAGTTTCCTCCCGGCTCGAATGATGATGATGATGACAGTAACCCCATAGATAAGGCACGTGCTGCACTTGCAGTCCGTGTTCTTCAAGGTGATGGATTATACTGATTATCTACCTTGAACAAAATGTTACTCTATTGCAAATATTTAGGTTCTTTCAATCTATACAAGGTTAAAAACCCACGGGCTATTTCTCGAAGCTGCAAGGAAATACTATGGAGAAATAAGATATGAATCCTATGCACTGTGCAGAAATATTTATGTACATGAGGCAATTGCTTTCAGCCTGAAATAAGTTGTATATTTCACAGGGTCAGACTCGAATCCAGAGACATTCCGGTCAGGCATGTTTCATCTATGTGACCAAAAATATCAAACCAAACACAAGCACTAAGATGAATTATTTTATATTTCATAAATGTTGCTCCAAAATAGAAAATATGCCAGAGTTGACCTATTGAAGCTAGATTATTTATAAAATTGTCTGTTAAAAGAACAGAAGGCCTTTTTTTCGTAGGGCTTTTGGGCCTCGAATCACTAGAGCCAATAATCCTATTATGGACTCGAACACCAGTGCTCCCCATAACAGGATTTTAATCTTGCCAATTGCACCAGGTTGAATCAACCGGCATACATGCTCTGCCTCCACACCTTGGAACGGGGATTAACATGGGATCTTGCTCAATTATCCTCATTTCAAAGTGTCAAACTCATAATCCATTTCAAAATGAGTTCCCACTAATTTGCAAAGGCCATGCCCTGCGATTAGTGGGTGTGCAATGTGCACCTGCCTTTTGTGTCCCCATCCTAACGAGAGTTTCATAGATTATTAGAATCTATAATGATTTCTCTAAATTGAATAAAATCCTGGAGTTGATTTGTAACCTTGTGGCAAGACCAAAAAGGCCAGAACGACAGCCCATATGTTTCAGTTAGAGGGTTCTAATACATTGGCGCACCAAGAGTGGAGGGGCACTTTCTCCAAATATTTTCCAGTCTTAGAAGACAATTCCAGATAATAACTGCAGTAACCCCCTTCTCTGCATCGTTTTGGCGCTTCCAGGACTTGACTCCTCTTCAAAAGCAACTGGAAAATAACAGCATCAATTTTAAGGAAGGACAGATGGCGACGTATATTTTTCTTTCTTCAGAGACAGCTGGTTAAATATTTGTTGCTTGCTCTGGGCATATTTGGACTGCGGGACTCCTAGTTCTTGTCCCGCTCTCTCTGCACAGCAGCGTCTGCTCTGCCTCACAAAGTATTTTCCAAAAGCTCTTTGATTTTTTTTGTTAGAAATCCTGTTTGTTTTTGAGCAGCAGATGGTAACTACATTTATTGAATGCTGCTGGGCGTTGTCACAGTTAGCTGCTCTTTCCAGATCTGTAATTGTCTGTGAAATGAAAATCCTATTTCAATTCAATTCAGAAAAAAGTGTATTATACTTTTTAGTCCTTATAAACAAAATACACCTTATTTAAAACACAATACAAATATTTGGTCTCTTTTTAGAAAAAAAAGTAATCTTCACAATGCACATAAAGTGCTTCTCAACATAGTACCGGAAGCTAGAGCTCAGGTTAGAGCACTTCTCTTTCTGGGGTTACAAGAGGTTCAGCACAGGTGGGCATGTGTAGGGTCCACAGGTAGGTCGCAAAAAGCAGGGTCGGACTAGGATGGAAAATAGGGAGGCACCAAAGTAAAAGCGGTTTCCATTACAGGGGCATAACAAAGGCTGCTGTAAACCCTTCTAGAAACCCCCAACCCATCATTCAGGTCAAGGACAATTAATATATGTGAGATATTTGAGATTCAAGGGCCCCTCATCAGATTTTGCAGGGGGCTCCATCATTTTTCATTACGCCATTGCCCCACTAACGTATCAAATAGCTAAAAATGTGGCCCATGTAGCAAACTTGAAAAGAAATACTGTATTAGTGTTTTGCAAGGCATAAAAAACAGCACAGCCTTAGGAAATGCGGACCAGGGGAGAATTCAGAATGGAAAATGAAAAGGTTGCAGAGGATATTGTATGTCACACCGCATGCACTTGGCTGCCAGGAAATAAGGCCAGGGGCTATCCCAGGAGGAGAGAAGAGGAAAACGGGGTCATCCAGGGTACGCGACTCACACCGGGTCACTGGCAGTGGACTGCTGGTCAACAAATGCAGGTAGGACCACCCAGCCAGGAAAGTGGCAGAAGGCATGTTGCCAAAGAGCCAAATTACCAGGGTCAACGTAGAGGTGGCAAGTCGGCCAACTGTGTCAAGATTTGGAAGGACAAGGAACACCAGGTTGGTGTTGGGAGCTCACTATTCCTGACATCAAATAGGCCAGCAGAGACTACTTCCTGCTGGAGATGGCCAATGGAGAGATGTAGGAAATCAGCACTGGTGGAGAACAAGTACCACTTGCCTACTAAGATCCATGGAGCCCCCGGCACAGAGAGAGCCTGTGGACAATAGGAAGCGGAAGTGCAAATATCTGCTGCCAGTAGCATGATCAAAGCTTCTAGTAGTTCACATCGTGCAACAAATAAATTGGGGAAATGAGACACACCGGGCTCTCACCAGGTCACCTGGACCAAAAAGGCAACGGAGAAGCAGATGCTCTTCTGAGAGCAGGCAAAGTACTTGAGTCAAGCCATAAACAAGGAACCCTGGATTAGCACCAACAGAAGTCTGTACCCCCAATAAGAAACATGACCTAGATCCCCAGATATGGTGAACAGATTTGAACTGCACACACACAATATTACTGAATGAGTTAGGTCCCTCAGGGGTGATCAGATGTCCCCTGGGTAATTGAAATAACCTGGTACCTGGAATAGGAGTAGATGAAAGTGGAAATATTTTTCCTCTGGTGATATGCGCAATTCTCAAGAGAAATATGCTTGGTATGCATGTTACCCACTGGCAGTCATCTGTGTGAATATTTTACTTCAACTGAGTTGTGTATGCAAGCCTTAAGGTGGCCTGTTGGATCAGAGTTTTCCCTAACGTTTTCAATTGCCAGCACAAAAAAGATCTCCTTCAGTAGCTCACTAGCAGAAAATGTGGTACCCAGAGAAATGAGGAAACTCAAAGAGGGGACCTGCAGTCTCTTTTTCAGAAGTAGACCATTGGAATTCTAAACAATTTAGCAATCTGCTCATGATTGTCATGGCATTGCTTTCTGTCGCTAGACACAGGATCATTGTGGTTTGCATCTTCTTCAATATTGCCACAATCATGTTTATTCTGAATAAGTGTCCTATAAGCTGACACAAAAATAATACATCAGCAAAAGGATTTACAGAACAGGATTTAAAAGTTTAGGGACCCCAGTTGATTCAGGATTTTACTTTGTTGACAGATTTATATTATTGAGTTCTAAGTGTGTTTGTGATACATATAATTAATAACCCTAAGTAGGTGTTTAGGTGTATGATGCACTTGCATTATCAAAAGCGTCCATTATAAGAAAATTATTATATTTAAATATTGATTGCAGACATACGACTCTTACACATGTATTTAAAATGGCCTTCAACTCTGGGCTTTGAACAACTTGTGGAAAGTAGTGGCTGAATCCTGATAACACTGTGCCACATGTGTACTCACGGCTCTTTCTAGACACCGTGGGGAGATTCTCAAACATTTTGTGCTGGGTTAGCATAGTAAAAGTTAGGCTAAACAGCACAATTTTCTTTTCCTGATTCACTTTCCAGGGCAAAACTTGCTTGTATGCAAATTGTAAGTGCAACCGCTCGTTGGGCCTTTATGACACCATTGTAATGGAGCCAACAAACAAAATAGGCAGCACATTCTGCCCCTTGGCAGCCTTCGCCCAGTCAGAACCAACATGGCCAAGTAACGCAGTGCAGTGCAGCAAGTCACCTTTCTGCCCTGCACTGCGTGACAGGGAAAGGGCAGGAGTGTGCCGTATTTAAGGCAATACAGTGCTTTCCTATCTTTTCCTCTGCACTGTCGCCCTTTTGGCTGCCTAGCACCAATGCAGACCCCTTTGCACCATGGTGCAAGGGGGCATGCGATGTAGGGAGAATTGTTTTTGTACAGGAAGGGGCACCTTCCTGAACAAAAACAATCCCTTTATGGCTTTTTCCTCTTTCAATGTGTGCTACAGAATACAGCACACATAGAAAGATGAAAAATGAAGAGAAATAAACATATTTCTCCTCGTTATGCCTCACCTGAGGAGCAGTACTTTTTTGGCACATTTCCAGGTCTACTACTTCTTGAGAATGCATCAAAATCCATGGATGTTGCATGGGAACACCCACGCAGCACCCATTCAAACGCCTCCCTAGTGCAGAGTAATGCAACACAGTGATTTGTGCTGTGTTGCATTACTGAAGATTTATGAAGCCACTCAGGGCCATGCAAGGTGGCCTTGTGTGGCTTTATAAATCTCATTTTTAATTTGCATTGCTCTTGCACCACGTTGCATGGTGAAAGAGCAATGCACAGGGGCTCGTAAATATGCCCCCAAATGTTTATGATATAAGGAAATGTTTGCCTTACTCGGAGGCGAGTTATCTTTGGCTTGATTCGCTCGGCAAACTTGATCATTACTGCTGACTTGGGAACCAGGATTTAAATCCTGACACCTCCTTACAATTGCGTGGATCTGGGCAAATCACTTAGGGGCATATTTAGGACAGAAGTTGCTTTGCACTTGCACCATGCAACATGGTGTTTGGGCGATGCAACTCCGAAATGTGATTTATGAAGCCACGCAAGGCTACTTTTTTATTTATTTATTTAATGCATTCTTATAAAGCGCTGACTTTACCCGAAGGTGTCAGAGCACTGTACAATAGAACCAGTTACGTTACATGAGAGAACTGTTACAGGAATGGAACAAATAAAAATAGCATTCAATAGAATCAAAGCGACGCAAGCATAAGGCACACAATTTCAAGCACAGCAAGCACAGACTGTACAAGCAAAAATATGAAATTAAATGACAAATTTTACAATGAATAAAGAACTTCCTGGCGAAAAATAGCAGGCCATAGAATCAAAACAACTCAGGCAAACGGAACACAAAATCAAACGCAGCAAGCACAGGATGTACAGATAAAAATATAAATATATATGACACATTTACAATGACTAAAGAACTTCCTGAAGAGGTCTGAGAAGGGGGTAATTAGTTCTGAAAGTGTCTTTGGAATAAAAGAGGTCCGCTTTGAAGATCTGGATGGAGGTGATGGCACGGAGCGAAGGAGGGAGTGAGTTCCAGATTCTCACCGCATTACCTGAGAATGATGGTGCCATCAATTTTTCCCTTTTGAAGGAGGGGGCTCAAGAAGGAACTTTTCCGCATTCCGAGACGGTCTTGAGCCTCCAGACAAATTCAGTTTATTCGCCAGATAGCGAGGGGGGAAGAGTGCAAAGCTTTGTGGGTGATGTACACGTTTTGTAGATAGCTCTAGCCTTGATGGGAAGCCATCGGAGAGAAGACAGGATAGGGGTGATGTGGTCACTTCGTTTGGACCCTGAAATGAAGCGAGCTGCTATATGGAGGATGGATTTGAGGGGAGAGAGGTGAGATTTGGGAAGGGCTGTCAGAAGAGAATTACAATAGTCCAATCTAGAGAGAACTAGCGATTAAACCAAGGTTTTCCCATTAGGAAGAACCGACGAATCCCCTATAGAAGGCGCAGCTGATAACGTGCGCTCTTGGCCATGGAATTGATGTGTGAGATTAGGTTGAGCCTTTTGCCCAGTATGACACCTAAGGATTTAGCGCAGTCCATAATAATGGGTTTACTGTTGAGTAGATTCAACTGATCCAACCAGGATTGAACAGGAGGCAGGGAGAGAGAGTTAGATGAAAAAAGGAATTCCGTTTTAGAGGGATTGAGAATGAGTTGGTGCACTAACATCCAGTTGTGAATAGCGTTGAGAGTAGAGCTGAGTAGTGATAGATCATGAGGGGAAGACAGCTTGAGGTATATGTGGGTGTCATCCGCATAGAGATGGTAGAGGATTTCAGATTTGCTTAGGAGGTTCCCTAATGGTTCCAGATAAAGATTAAACAGAGTGGGAGCAAGGATAGAACCTTGAGGGACGCCTTGACCAACCACCAGTGGAGATGAGAGACTGTTCGCAATCTTAATCATTTGGGATCTGTCAGAGAGGAAAGAGGTAAGCCATTTGAGTACTATGCCTTCCATGTCCATTCTCTGATGAAGAATGTTCATGAGGGTGTTGTGATTAACAGTGTCAAAAGCTGCAGAGAGGTCAAGAAGAATCAGAAGGCATGAATCGAGAATATGCAGCGCATCATCGATCACTTGCAGCAGGACTGCTTCAGTGCTGCAATTTTGAATAAAGTCCGACTGGAACATGTCGAGGAGATTACTTTCCATAATGTGTTGGGACAGTTGTTGTGCAACAGATTTTTCTGTGATCTTTGAAAGAAAAGGGAGATTGGTGATGGGGCGGAAGTTATTGAGGTCATTTGCATCTCCAGAGGTTTTTTTTAGAAGGGGGGTAACCTGTCCTGTTTTGAGGACAACTGGAAGGGATCCTTGACTGAGGAAGAGATTGACTAGCCTGATCCAGTAGGAAAGGGTGTTAGTATAGAAATCAATGGCCATGCCACTGGGTATGGGGTCAGAAGAATGGTTGGAGGGTTTGGTTTCACAGATGCATTTGAGGAGATCAACCTCCGAGATGGCAGCAAAGTTCTGCCAGGTGACTAAGGCTTTTCGCTCCTCGATGGGGGTGGGGTGGGTGACCTGTTCCACCAGAGATTTTACCTTTTGATCGAAGAGTATAGCGAACTCAGTTGCTTTCTTTGAAGCATCCTCAGTCTTGATGGTTTGGGGAGAACAATTTGGGTTTTTGAAGAGGTCAAAAAGTTTTTTTGATCTGTATTTAGCTGAATCAAGATGTCTCCAGTGCTTCTCCAAGATTCTGAGGTTTTTCCTTTTGTCATAGAGAGCTTTGTTGAACCAAGGAGCTGATGGGGTGGGTCTTTGCCTTTTGCTTTGGAGTGGAGCAACCTTGTCGATCTCGACTACAAGGATTGAGAGGCAAAGGGGAGTGAGATCGTTTACATCCATAATGGGGTCTAGACTAGGAAGTGAACGCATAGCAGAATCACATAGAATCTCAAGATCAATGTTTTTTGTGTTGCAGAACCACGTAGAGGCTCTTTTAGGTTGGCCGAGAGTTAAAATGTGAGAGAGGTGAAAAAAGAAGGGAATGAGGAAATGGTCAGACCAGTCGACACGGATGGGTGAAGCAGAGGTAATCTGGTCTGATTTGGGTATCACAAGGTCCAGAATTGAGCACTTGGGGTGTGTAATTTCCGAGCAGTGTTGGGCAAGATCGTTAGCTGAGAGAAAGGTTGCAAGCTTGTTGGCAGCCGAGTCTTCCACGGAGCCCCAGTGGAGATTGAAATCACCTAGGAAGATCTTCTTGTCGCTTTGTGAATATTGGTCACTAATGAAGTCGATGAATTCCTCTATGAAGGAAGAGCAATTACCAGGTGGGTGGCAGATGATATGGAGCCTGAAGGGTGAGCCATGCTGAACTTGGAGTTCTAGAGAAAGGCATTTAAAAGTGCGAAAGAGGGTGGTGGGAAAGGTTTTGATTTGGAGGGCGTTTCTGTAGATGGTCGCAACACCTCCCCCGATCTTGCCTGTTCTGTCGTTTCTGAGGATAGAGTAGTCTGTAGGTAACAGAAGATCAAAAGAAGTGTGAGAGGAGTCATTAAACCAGGTCTCAGTGAGCAAGAGCATGTCGAGATTGTGGTGAGTGATAGTGTCAGAGATGTCCAGTTTGTGTTTGGTTGCAGATCTGCAGTTAAGGAGCATACAGTGTAGCTCTGACGCAACTGTTTTGGTGATGTGAATGTCTGGAATGATGAGGGGGATAGGGATTAGATTCTTAAATGAGGGAGCACCTTGAGGGGGAGGCCGGTAAGTTCTGAAGGAAGAGATGGTCTGAATGGCAAATTGAGTAGAGTTGTTAGGAGAGGCGAGTGGAGGGAAATTGAAATTGATGGTCTTGTAGGTAGCCAATAAGTTGGTGAAATCTGTGGGGGAAAGATTGTGGTTGGTTCTATTGGGGCGTAGGAGCAAGGAACTCCTCGGGAGGTTATTAGGAGGGGGATATCTTAGCACATAAGATTGAAATGGATGCTTCAAGCTGGGAAATGGAAGAGATGAGAGAATCAAGTTTAGTTTCCAGAGAGAGGTGTGCTGAGCAAAGAGTGAAGGGTGGCTCAATGGTTAAGGGAGAGAGTGGCTTAGGCGAAGGAGGACAGGAGGAGGTGGGGGACCGGGGAGAGTGTTGGGGTGTGAGGGTCGAGGGTGGGGGAGGAAGTGAAGTTGGCAAAGGAGGACAGTGGACTGTGGGGGACTGGGGAGAAAGATGTATTGCAAGGGTCTGAGGGGGAAAGAAGGTGGTAGAAAGGAGTGAATGGAGATACTGTGATATTTTTACTGGTGTTAAGCAGAGGTGAAGAATAGAGTTCATACATAGGAGGAGAAAGTTGAGAAGTAGAAATGGATGGCTTGAGGAGGAGGGGGGAAGGAGTGGGGTTATGGGAAGGCCATGGATACGGTGAGATGAGAGAAGGGACTGAACAGGTAGAAGAGGGAGAGAGGTCAAAGGGAGGCCATAGGATTTTGGAGGAGAGAGAGGGTGCAGGCCAGGTGCCATGGGTAATGAAAGGTGAATGTAGGGGTAAAGGCACCAGGCAGAGTGGGGGGGTCGAGCAAAATGAAAGTTGTGGGAAGAGAGAGGGAATGTGCAGACAGAGGGGGGAAGAGGGAGGGATTACCAAGAGGGGAAACAGGGTTGTGAAGCATAGGGGGGAATGTAAGATGTGGAGAGATAGGAGGAGTGAGATCAGTGGGAGGAAAGATGATGGGATTACCAAAAGGGGAGGCCGGGGTGTGAGGCAAGGGGGGGAGGAGAGGAGGTTGAAGAGAGATGGGAGAAGTAAGAACAGAATTGAGGGTACGAGGAAAGGGGAAGAGCGGATAGGGGTAAGGAGAAGAGGGGAGGGAGGAGGGAGGGTAAGGCGAGTTGATTGGTAGTTCAGATTGTAAGAAGGGTGGATTAAAAAGGGGGGAAATGGGAAGGAATAATGGAGTAAGGGGGTGGGAGAAGGCAGTGGAATGATGAGGAGATTCAGGATGTAGAGGTGAAGTGGGGTGAAAAGCAGATGAGGTAAGGGGGAGGTCCCATTGGGAAGGTGGCAGAATGAGAGGGGCGGGAACGAGAGAAGGAGGGGATAAAGGGACGACCTGTGACTCCCTGGAGAGCGGTCTGAAGGAATGTGTGGGGGTCAAGGGGGGAGAAAGGGAGAATGTAGACGAGCTAGAAGAAGAAGAAAAGGAAGAATCTAGAGAGATAGTAGTCGCAGGAGTGGGACGAAGGGAGTGGAAGATGTGGTCAAAGAGAGAGACACAGGAATCAGAGGCTTGGATCATGACAGTGCCATTGTTATAAAGAGTAATGGTGAGATAGCCATTAAAGCGAGTGGAAGGAGAAATTTTGAACCTCTTCCCTTGCGGAAAAGAAGAGGAGGAGGAGATGTTGAAGGAATTGGAGAAGCAGGAGGACCAGGAAGGGATGTCATTAGTGAAGAAGATGGAGTCATTTTTAATCTTCCCTAGGCGCCCATTATGGAATTGGTCAACAAAGAGGGAATCTGGAAATTGTTCAATGATGTTATGCTTGAACCGTTTAGCTTGTGCTTTGGACATATACGGGGGATAAATTACTTTGAAGCAATTGATTCCAGACGTAATTCGACTGGAAGCCATGATAAGGAGATGAGGTGAAGACGTGGTGTGGTGGACAGACAAAGGGGCCACTGGGATAGTGATGGCGCAGAGGTGAAATAAGGGGGGTGCCCAAATTCCAAAAATCAATGAGAATGAAAGCAAAAGGAGTGAGGTCAAATCAGGTAGAAACAGGTAGAAAGGTAAAGGGGAGAAACAGCATTTAATCATGTGCCGGCGTGCCGCCATCTTCTTTGTGATGTCAGTCTTGAGCTGGTCCATTGGCGAGCGGAGAACTAGCCTAATTACTTATCAAAGTTGGGTTTGAAGTCTCGAAGTGAGGCTACTAAGTCTGCTCTGGTGAGGGCCATCGTCGGAGCTGGGTCACTTTTTGGTGTTTTTATCTTGGAGGGTAAAATATCGAGAAACCTTGTTTGTAGCCTTCTTTGGTGGCATGAGGGCAGTCCTCTGTCTTCAGGCTAGTCATGATCTGCCCCCTTTTGTGGTGTCGCCTCGGCGTTGAGCGAGCATTCGGTAAGGATCAGGGGAGGAGAGGTGTGTATGCTTAAAGTACGGTGGCCATCTTGGGGAAAGGCAGCACTGGGGGAGGAGCAGCTGCAGCAAAGGAGAAGGCTTGGTGTATTCTGCCCCTTGCTAGGTGGGCAAGTCAGTGCATAGGAACCTCGCTCACCTCCTACTACCCCACTGGCACCAAAGCATAATCAGGGCTGGTCCTGGGAGCTCACCGAGGTGTGGGCGCAATTTTGAAGTCAGGCACCGCTATTTCAGACCGGCCTCACCCGAGGAGTATGCTCACCGTGGCTCAGATCCCAACAGAAGGGCCACTTCTCCCGTTCACAACAAGCAGCATGTGTCCCCCAAATGTACTCACTGCTCCACAGGTTGCACGAATCGGCCTTCCTCTAGTGGGTTAAATTCCCTGCGACTGTGATGTATCCCGCCGGGCATGTCACCGCTGCCCTCAAGGCTGTGCATCTCCTCAAACTCCAGCTCCAGTCAGGCGCAGCGCTGCCCCTCCGTCTCCACCGCAGCCGCTTCGATATCGCTGCACGCCGCCGGGGGGGGAAGGGTTCGGTCTGCTTTCTCAGCCTCCGCCCGTCACAGGATCGCCGTTCCAGCCGTAACCCCAGGCCTGCTCCAGAATCTGCTCCGCTGGTCTCACGATGCTCCCCCGCCCGATTCTCCACTCTGCGTTTCTTCGTGGGATTTGCAGAGGTTGTTCTCTTTATTTTTATTTTCCTCTCTTCTTGCGGCAACAAGGTACTTTTGTGGACTCTACTAGGAGTTTGTCTGGTGAGTTTTGTTTCTTTTTAAGCTTGTTCCTCTAAGGAATGCCTGTCCTTCATTTTTTTCCAGTGACGAGCTGTGGAGAGAACGGCAGGTGAGAAGGAAAACTGGCTACGTGGAGGGTCAGAAGAGGAACTGTAGAGCGATAAAGGAACTGTAGAGGAGCTGAAGAGCTGTGGAGGACGAATGAAATGTGAGGAGCTACAGGAACTATGGACGTGGTCTAGGAAGCGTTGGATGAGTCTAGAACTGATGCGTGCAGGATCTTTGGGGAGCTGTGGGGGCTGCAGAGGGTTGCTGGACCCGCAGAGCTGTGCAGGCTGAGGGCAGCAGCAGCGCTGAGTGCAGACACTCACAGTGGCTTCATAAATCTGGAGTAAGGCAATGCAACGCAAATCACTCCATTTAGTTACTCTAGCCTGGGAAGGAGTTCCATGGGCTTTGCTTGGATGTTCCCACGCAACTCCCATGGATTTTGGCGCATTCCCAGATTTACAAAAAATACTATAAAAAGGGGGGCAAGGGAAATATTTATCGACCTAGTATCCCATATCCCTTATTCTACAACGTAAACTACAAAAGAGGGAAACCAGGTCCAAAGTGTGTGTTGAATACAAAGGCTGATGGCTAACAGCTATACAGAATGAATCATATCAGGCAGAGAAATTCCCATCCGACCACCCTTATTGGCGGAGTATCGTCATGTGGGAGTTGGTACATGATCCTAATGCCGCCCCAACCATCCAAAAGATGGTGCGGATATGGATCTGTGAAAATTCTCTAGCCAAGATACTCTTCAAGAGGTGGAGAGATGGTTACGTGCAGTGCTCAGGTGAAAGTGTAGCTAAAATTGACTACTTACACAAAAAATATGTTTATTGGAAATTGTCTAAGTGTCAAAATTAAAACCACGCCCACATAGAAAAATTATAACTATAAAGTGGCGCTGTGCAGATCGGTCAACATGTTTCAGCCAGGATGGAACAACTTTCCGGCTTTCGTCAGGACCAATAGATTTTTAAGTTACTGCAAATTTAAAGTGTAGTGAAAGAAAAGAAAATTCTTAAAAATACTTTACAAAGTAATGTTCTCCTTGGATCTTGGAGCCCCAATGTATCCTGGAGAGCTACTCCTTTCTTTTTCTTTTCCTGTTGTGACACAGAACATATAACAAGAAAAAAAATATATACAGCCATTTTGCATACAGACACTGTAAAAACAAACACACTTGCATAAGTGATATTTCACTTAGCGAACTAACAACAATCAGAGTTGTATCCAGAGGAGATATTAGTCTCTACTGAAGTACTCACCCAGCTTTATGTGGGGATAGACCTCACCTCGCCCGGCAACCTACTCGGGAAATGGAGGCTTGCTCTATTTTGCGAAAAGAAGGGAGCATATTATTGATCATATAATATGCCTAGCTCACTGGCTGTGCATAAATAACTAACAAATTTCAAAATAATGGACAGCACATATACAGAAAGGACCAGCCAAGTTAGGGACCATAAAAATGCTGGTAGGCAGCATAGGTTTGACTAATTATATAAATACTACCTGAATAGGTAGTAGCAAACCTGTCTAAAAAACCTTGTCTGTAGAACAAGGGGTTACCTCTGTCATAATGCACCTAGTTAAATCAACAGTGATTAATTGGTGTGAAGGTACAGAGTAAAAAAGTTTGGTGTGAAGGTTATGTTGGTTTACTGATTTATTCAGAAAAGGAAGGTTGCCCTACATATTTCAAGTTGCCTCACAATTAAAGACTAAAAGAACTCTCTCAAGAGTTCCAGCCCAAGGTTCAAGGACATATGGTAAAATACCTTACATCTTCAAACATGTCTTGCACCCTTTAAAACCTCTTATCAGGCATACAACCAGGGGAATGGGGCTGGAGAACTCACCTGTCCGTCGGTACCTCTAGCAATCATCCAAGAGGAAGTGGAGGTACCAACGGACTGCCCTTTCCGCTTTATATACTGTTCTTAATTGGTTGTAAAGTAGACCAATTAGCTTGAAAAACGATCGCCCGCTTAGTTTGGTACCTAAGAGAAATCACCTGTTTAGTTTAGTAATGCACAAGCGCATTAACGCTATTCCCCTTTCACCGCGCATGTGCGATGTCTAGCCCGTAGGAGCGCGGTATTATTGCAACGCGCATGCGCGAGAGACCTCTGTCTCTTATACGCGTGTGGACTATACTGTATGCGTGTATCACAGGCGGTACACCGAGCGCTACTCATGAAAATAAAGAGATTTAGGCACTCATGGAAATAAAGAGATGGTAAATCTAATATATATACATGGCAGTTGTGGCATTGTTTTATTATTTGACAAATACTGCGGGAACGCGAATTTGGACAACATACTAGCGCGAGACCTCTGTCTCATCTCAGCGCCTGAGCTGTGCTGTATTCGCGTATTGCTGCCCTCAATGTGTGCCAAGAGATGTACATACTCATGAGGAGAATACTTGTGCCTTCATGTATATATGTATGAATACATATAGCATCGTTATGGTGGCTGATTTAATCAACCCGCTTCCAAAGTTGTTTATAGTGTGTTTAAGATTTTATAGAGGAGTAGTGTTTCTAATACTATGGCAATATGAATTATTATACTGTATGTGTACAGATACAGTTAGTAACAAACCAACAGGAGATGCAACACAATGATGTAATCGTATATGAGCTAAACTCATAGTCATTACTCCATTATGGAGTTAAATTAAATATTTGTAGGGAACAGTAGATGTAGTGAAACCATTCCAACATTGGGGTATATCAAAATTTGATAAGTGAGTAATTATCGGATCGTATATTATAATGACTGAAATCATATTTGGTGGGGCATATATCCTTCTTTTCACTAAGGACTGATAAATATACCACTCTTTGTCCCACATATATACTGATATCATCATATCTTATTGGGACTATAGGGAAACCCAGGGAATTGCGTCATTAAGGCCCTTTGTGTGACATTGAAGCTTAACAATCGATTTTTGCTCTTTCAAGAATAGATAGCCTGACACATCACTAATATGTGATGGAATAAACGGATGTTCCAAAATTACCCACCGCAAGTCTTCTGCCTGATGTTTGTGAGAGATAAAGTGGTTAGTGAGACGAGTTGACTGCTTTTGGCGTCTGATAGTACTCTTATGTTCACTCACTCGGATTTTTATTTTCCCAGTCGTGTGACCAACATATCTCAACGAACAGGGGCACGTTATCATATAAATAACCCCTTCTGTGTTGCAATTTGTATGTTGTTTTAATAACCACGGTCTGCCAGTGCCTATGTCCACTTGATCAGTTTTGTAGGTCTGTGGGCATACAATGCACGTGCCGCATGGAAAGTGGCCACGTACAGGGGGAAGATTCCACAGTGTATGGGTCACATCAGTGGTCTGCAATCTTGGCCTCGTTTGTACTAGGGTATCGCGTATACTAGGAGCTCTTTTGAAGGCAAAGAGTGGTGGTGTAACTGTGGTGTCTGCTATATTCAAGATATTCCAATGACGTCTGATGGTCTTTTGGATTTGGTTAGAGAGTACACTAAAAGTACTGACAAAAGTTAGTCGCTCTAAAGTTAGTTTGTCGGTTTTCTTTTCCAACAATGCTTCACGATGATTATTGGAAGCTCGTTTCCGTGCTCGACTCACTAGATGGCGAGGGTACTCTCTGTCAAGCAGTTGTTTGGACAAATTTGCGGCATGTTTGTCATACAGGAGTCGTGATGTGCAGTTTCTGCGTACTCGCAGAAACTGTCCTACAGGTAGGTTTTCTCGTAGAGCTCATGGGTGATGGCTGTTGAATACGAGGAGTGAGTTCCTGGACATTGGTTTCTTGTAGAGTTCACTCTCAAGCTTGCCGTCCCTAGGAAAGATTGAGATGTCTAGGAATTGCAGCTGTTGTTGACTATACTCAACGGTGAATCTCAAGAAACGGTTCTGTTGGTTGAGCCATTCATGAAATGCTTCAACCTCAAGTGGTGTGCCTCGCCAAACCACCAAGATGTCATCGATGTACCTTCTCCATAGCAACACCTGGTGATGGTATGGGTTGCTATGGTTCAGTACATGAGTTTGTTCGAACAAGTGTACATAGAGGTTGGCTAGGCTCGGAGCGAAAACGCTCCCCATGGACGTTCCGGAGATTTGGAGGTAGATCTCATCCTCAAATTTAAAGTAATTCTCCATTATCACCAATCTGGCGCACTCCATGATGAAGTTTACCGGAGTGATGCTTTTTAGATCACGAGCATCTAGGAGTGATCTAATGGTCTCTAGGGTTTCTTCTTGAGGAATACTGGTGTACAATGACTCGACGTCGAAAACTGACTAAAAGGTCAGTTCCGACGTCAAAGTCTACCTCTGGTAACAGCCTAAGGACATCGGCTGTGTCTTGCAGATACGTGGGCATCTCTTTCACTAGAGGCCTAAGAAAAAAATCCACAAACGTGGATAATGGTTCCAAAAGGGAACCAATCCCTGAGATAATTGGACGTCCCGGGGGAGGCCTCGTTGTCTTGTGTATTTTGGGCAAGCAGTAAAACCCTGGCGTCACTGGATTCAAGGTAATCAAAAATTGAGCTTCATGAGGTGTGATCCACCCTTCAGCGTTGCCCTCGTCGACCAAGGTCTTGATCTCCATGAGTAACCTCGGGGTAGGGTCACTAGTTAAACGACAATAGAACTTTTGGTCGTTTAGCTGTCTTAGGCATTCTTGACGGTAGGTTGTCATGTCCATGACCACCGTGGCACCACCCTTGTCCGCTGGCTTAATTATAATTGATGGATCAGAGGACAGACTCATTAGCGCTAGTCTTTCCTTAGTTGGAAGATTTTGGAAAGTCTGTTGCTTACTTTCGAAAAGAGCCATAAACTCATGTGTTACAGCTTGTTCAAAAGTACTGACTTTGGAGGGTACTTGATGTGCAAATGGTGTGAACGTGGATTTTGGGCGTAAGCCGGTGTTCTTGGCGCTTTCATCTCTCACATCATTCTCTTTTGATTTGAAGAAGAATTGGAGACGTATTTTCTAAAGATTTTCTCTAGTTCACATCTAGTCTGAAAGGGATCACCTTTATTGTTGGGAAAAACGCCCAGTCCTTTGTTCAAAACAATCTGTTCGTCAGTGGTTAACTGTTTAGAACTAAGATTGACTACTAAGTTCCTGTCATCTCTGTTGTCGACATCTGTTGTGCTACCCTCCTGCTCCTGGTATTCTGGAAGGGCTGTTCTGGCTCCCAGTGTACGTTTTGTTGCCCTCTTCTCCTGCCGTAACTGCGTCCTTGGCCCTGCAATAAAAAAGAAGGGTCTTGGAAGAATTGTGGGTATTGTGGGAATCCCTGCATCTGTTGTGCGAAAGGTGGTGGTTGGTAACCCCAGGGTCCTGGTGGCCACCATTGACTTTGATTTTGATACGAGCCACGCGCTCCTCTTCTTTTGTTGAACCTGTGTTGTTGACCCCTCCCTCTTCCTTGTAAGGTGGTTGGGTCAGACCCATCAGATTCACTACCCGGATCTGACCCTGAGGAGGAATAATTGGAACCGTAGCGTCTCCCTTTATTATTGAATTCAGGGGCGACCCAAGTGTCGCTAGTGTAGGGAAAGATTTTAGTCATGGAGAATTTATCCAAATCTTTTTTAAATTTCTCTACTTTAATGGCAAGGATGTTATCGCCATAGTCCTTACTGCTCTTATTCGTTTCATCTAGGTGTTTCTTGAAGACACTGTTAGTCAAGGTAGTCTTGATTTTGCCTTCTAGCAGTTGGATTTCTATTAGAATAGTATCTGCTACCCGTTTGGCTGTATTTACGATGAGGATCAGCCAATCACGCGTGCATCGCCACGCTATGAGTGACCAATCTTGAAGGAATAGTTTGTAAGTAAGAAAGAGTCTCGGAGTACAAGGAAGAGGGAGGGGTCAACAACGCAGGATCAACAAAATACCCACATTTCTTCCAAGACCCTTCTTTTTTATTGCAGGGCCGAGGATGCAGTTACGGCAGGAGAAGAGGGCAACAAAACGTACACTGGGAGCCAGAACAACCCTTCCAGAATACCAGGAGCAGGAGGGTAGCACAACAGATGTCGACAACAGAGACGACAGGAACTTAGTAGTCAATCTTAGTTCTAAACAGTTAACCACTGACGAACAGATTGTTTTGAACAAAGGACTGGGCTTTGTTCCCACCAATAAAGGTGATCCCTTTCAGACTAGATGTGAACTAGAGAAATTCTTTAGAAAAATACGTCTCCAATTCTTCTTCAAATCAAAAGAGAATGATGTGTGAGATGAAAGCGCCAAGAACACCGGCTTACGCCCAAAATCCACGTTCACACCATTTGCACATCAAGTACCCTCCAAAGTCAGTACTTTTGAACAAGCTGTAACACATGAGGTTATGGCTCTTTTCGAAAGTAAGCAACAGACTTTCCAAAATCTTCCAACTAAGGAAAGACTAGCGCTAATGAGTCTGTCCTCTGATCCATCAATTATAATTAAGCCAGCGGACAAGGGTGGTGCCACGGTGGTCATGGACATGACAACCTACCGTCAAGAATGCCTTAGACAGCTAAACGACCAAAAGTTCTATCGTCGTTTAACTAGTGACCCTACCCCGAGGTTACTCATGGAGATCAAGACCTTGGTCGACGAGGGCAACGCTGAAGGGTGGATCACACCTCATGAAGCTCAATTTTTGATTACCTTGAATCCAGTGATGACAGGGTTTTACTGCTTGCCCAAAATACACAAGACACTGAGGCCTTCCCCGGGACGTCCAATTATCTCAGGGATTGGTTCCCTTTTGGAACCATTATCCATGTTTGTGGATTATTTTCTTAGGCCTCTAGTGAAAGAGATGCCCACGTATCTGCAAGACACAGCCGATGTCCTTAGGCTGTTACCAGAGGTAGACTTTGACGTCGGAACTGACCTTTTAGTCAGTTTCGACGTCGAGTCATTGTACACCAGTATTCCTCAAGAAGAAACCCTAGAGGCCATTAGATCACTCCTAGATGCTCGTGATCTAAAAAGCATCACTCAGGTAAACTTCATCATGGAGTGCGCCAGATTGGCGATGATGGAGAATTACTTTAAATTTGAGGATGAGATCTACCTCCAAATCTCCGGAACGTCCATGGGGAGCGTTTTCGCTCCGAGCCTAGCCAACCTCTATGTACACTTGTCGAACAAACTCATGTACTGAACCATAGCAACCCATACCATCACCAGGTGTTGCTATGGAGAAGGTACATCGATGACATCTTGGTGGTTTGGCGAGGCACACCACTTGAGGTTGAAGCATTTCATGAATGGCTCAACCAACAGAACCGTTTCTTGAGATTCACCGTTGAGTATAGTCAACAACAGCTGCCATTCCTAGACATCTCAATCTTTCCTAGGGACGGCAAGCTTGAGAGTGAACTCTACAAGAAACCAATGTCCAGGAACTCACTCCTCGTATTCAACAGCCATCACCCACGAGCTCTACGAGAAAACCTACCTGTAGGACAGTATGGAGTGTGGGCTTCGGCGGGCCGGAATAACAAGCGGGGAGGCCAGATATAGTGCGCTATGGTTAGCTGGTTTTATTGTTGACTCAGACAGGGGGTGATATATAGTCTCTGGGAGGGGACCGCTGGTGTCCTTGATGGTATCCGGAGGACCGAAGACGTCCGATGTGGATGTATGGTAGGTGACTTCCCGCTGCTGGGCTGAGGTCGTCAGGCCGGCGAACACCTTCCTCTCGGTTGCGTCGTCGCGTTCTGGTATACACCGGTGGGCCTCGGAGGTTTGGGACGAGAGAAAAAACAGGGCCGTTAGTCTTCCGCTCTCGGGAAGCAACGTACTACCACCGACACCGGGAGGTGAGGGTACGGAAGAGGTGATGGTGAGGGAGGGGTGGATGGGGAGGTGGAAGAGACCGACAATAGAGGGGACAAGGGGTGAACAGGGTGCTCTCGGGGTGGAAGGGAGCTATAAATATATATATAGTGCTATAGTGCTCAGGGTTGTGCAGCTTTATACAATATTTACAACTATCTACAAGAGACACACGGAGACGGATAATGGTTACTCACGTGGCCCGCCGCAACTCCCTGGTGAGTTGCGGCCGCTCTCCAGCCACCTCCTGAGGACTCCACCAGTCCTCAGACCACACGTCGCCGTCGGCGTCCTCCTCCTCTGCTTCAGCTCTAATCTCCGACTCCTCGCTCCTCGCTCTCAGCTCCGGTTCCTTCCCTGCTGCCTCCTGCCACGAGTCCGCTGGTTGGAACGCCCTTCCTGGTGGATCGTCGGCTTTTCTACCTTCCGGGCCGTAACTGGGGGCGGGACTTCCGGGATCGTGGAGAACTGCTTCCGGTATCCCGTTTTCCGTGTTCGGGTCCTGGCGTACCTGCAGGGGATGAGAGAGAGAAGAACTCCTGGGGAAAGGGAACAAAGTGCCATCGGGGTTAGACAAGTCGGCCCCCGCACGAGGCGGCCGCCCCGCTAAGGTAGGGACCATGTCCTTTCTACATCCCCTTTCCCTAGCTGTCTTTCTTGTAGGGGTAGCGGAATAAGGGAAACAGGAAAGGTAATCTGCATTCCCCTGTTCTGTCCCTTTCCTGTGTTCGGTTTTGAAACGGTATGGTTGAAGGGAAAGGAACCATCTGAGGACGCGATCATTGTGGCCTCGATTTCGGGCCATCCATTCCAGAGGGGCATGGTCCGTATATAGTACGAATTTTCGTCCCTCGAAGTAATAGCGGAGACTGTCTACTGCCCACTTGATCGCCAGAGCCTCTTTTTCGACACAGGCATAGTTCATTTCCCTGGGATAAAGTTTTCTGCTAAGGTACAATATGGGTCTTTCGTTCCCTTGTGGGTCTCTCTGGCATAGGACGGCGCCCAACCCTTGGTCGGAGGCATCCGTTTGTAGAATAAATGGTTGGCTATAGTCTGGGCTAACAAGGACGGGTCTTGACACCAAGGCCTGTTTTAGGTGTTCAAAAGCCTGTATCAAAGAGAAGGAGGGATGGCGAAGTTCGTCTTCGGTTTTGGTGGCCTTCTTCAGTAAATCGGTTAGGGGAGCAGCAGTTTGTGAGAAGTTAGGGATGAAACGTCTGTAGTAGCCCAGAAGCCCCAGGAAGGCCCTGAGCTCTTTCTTGGTCTGTGGGAACGGAATGGATTGAATGGCTTCTATTTTGTTGTCTTGGGGGCGAATGAGACCTTCGCCCAAGAGATAGCCCAGATACTTGACACTTTGAGCAGCTAACGTTGTTTTGGCGGGGTTTATAGTGAAGCCGTGGCTACCCAGAGAGGATACTACTGCCCGGAGATGTCCCATGTGTTGTTCCCATGTTTCACTATGGATCTCTATATCGTCCAGATACGCCCCCGCATATCTGGAGTGGGGCTGTAGCACCTGATTCATGGCCCTCTGAAATGTTGCGGGAGCGCCGTGTAGCCCAAAAGGCATCACCCGAAATTGAAACAGGCCATCAGGGGTTGAGAAAGCTGTTTTTCTTTTATCGTCCTCTTTCAGGGGTATCTGCCAGTACCCCTTACATAAGTCGAGGGTACTGATGTATTTTGCTGCGCCTATCCGTTCCACCATCTCGTCAACCCGCGGGAGGGGATAGGTATCAAAACGAGAGACTTTGTTTACTTCCCGAAAGTCAATACAGAAATGCACCGAGCCATCGGGTTTAGGAACCAGGACTATTGGGGAATTCCAACTACTAACCGACGGCTCGATGATACCCATCTGTAGCATTTGTTCTGTCTCCTTTTTTATGATGTTTCGGCGGGCTTCCGGGACACGATATGGCCGTTGTCTTACTGTTACTCCAGGCTCAGTCTTAATGGCGTGTTCCACTAGGTTAGTGTGTCCGGGAAGGGAGGAGAAGACATTATGTACGGGGGACAACACTCGTCTCAGTTCCTGTTTCATCATGGGAGGCAGGTCCGGGTCTAGGCAACCCTCAAAGGGTAGCGTGGTACCCGCATGATCATTGGATAGGACGGGCTGGGGGCCCTCCCATTTCTTCAGGGGGTTTATGTGGTATATTTGACGGACCCCTCGAATAGGTTCGGTCTCTATCTCATAGGTAACAGGGGTCACCTGTCTGATGACGGAGAACGGACCCTGACACTGACCTAAGAGCTTGTGATCTGAGGATGGTAGGAGTAACAATACCAGATCCCCGATGGCAAAGGACCGCTTCTTGGCTCCCTTGTCGTACTGTTGTTTTTGGGTTGTTTGCGCGTTTTCCAGGTTCTGTCGTACAATGTCTCTGATTTGGGCGAGGTGGGTCTTCAGGTTGTCGACGTACTCGGGCAAGGGTCGGGTACGGTCGGGCTCTGCTTCCCAGGCTTCACGAGCCATATCCAGCAATGTCCGGGGAGGCCTCCCATACAACAGTTCGTACGGCGAGTAACCGGTGCTGCTTTGGGTTTTACACCGGATGGCGAATAAAGCCAGAGGTAGCATCTCTTCCCACCTCTTGCTTTCCAAACCCAATAAGTTCTTAAGTGTGGCTTTCAGTGTTGCATTATAGCGTTCCACTAGACCGTCTGTTTTTGTGTGGTATGCTGAGGTTCTTATCTGCTTAATGCCTAACTGGGAGCATACCTGGCGCATTAAGGCAGACACGAAAGGAGTCCCTTGATCGGTTAAGATCTTTCGGGGAAAGCCCACCCGGGCGAAGATAGAAACCAATGCTTTCGCTATGTTTTGGGTGGTGGGTTGTTTTAGGGCTACCGCCTCCAGGAAGCACGTAGCATAGTCCACCACCACCAAAGCGTATCTACAGCCGCTCCTAGAAGGTAACATCGGACCTAGAAGGTCCATTCCCACCCAACTAAAGGGGACATCAATGAGGGGAAGAGGACGGAGGGGTACTTTAGGGGGTCGGTAGCGGCTGTTCTTTTGGCATATGGGGCATTCTTTACAGTACTGTTTGACTTGGCTATATACTCCGGGCCAGTAGAATTTTTCGAGAATTGCCTGTCCTGTCTTTTCTTCACCGAAATGTCCTCCCAGGAGATGGCTATGGGCCAAGAACAACACCTTGTCCAGGAATGGACCTGGGATGATTAATTGGGGTTTTTGCTGTGGTCCAGCCTTCCGGTATAACAAGCCTCTAGAACGGAAGAAGTAGGGACCTACATGAAGCGGGTCTTCGTTGTCTTTGGCCTGTCCCCAGGCATTCTGTAGCACTGGATCTTCCTGCTGTGCTGCTCGAAATTCGCGGTCTGTCTCCCAGGGATGGAGTGCTTCTTGTACTGGATATGCTCCAACGTACCCTCTTCTTTCCTTTTTCTTTTGATTCTTGGTTTTGATCTGTTTCACTGAAGAGTGACTCGGTGTTTGGTTTTGTGCAAACGGGGCTTCTTTCCACCATTTTTCAAGGGAGCATGTAGTGTCACGTAGAAGGAGGGGGAGACCACTGTAATCGCTTCCCAGGATTGCTTGTTCCGGTAAGTTCGGGATCAATCCCACGTTCAGGGCACTTCCATGGTCGGTGCTATTTCGTACAGTCACTCTTGCAGTGGGGTAGTTCTTGGTGTCTCCATGTACACATTTGATGGCCACGGACCCCGTGATAGGACCGACTGGATGCGGCATGTCCTGAGGGCGTAATACACTGTGTCTACACCCGGTGTCAGCTAGTGCCATCAGGGGGTGGTCGTTGATCTTAACTGGACATCTAAATGGTGGGGGTGACGCTCCTGCCGTGAGGCAGACATAGTTCCGGGTCACACCCACTTCCATGGGTTCTTCCTTTTGCGGACAATGACGAGCGATGTGTCCGAAACCACCACAGTGATAGCATTGTGGTCCGGGTGGGTTTGGTCGAGGCATTACTGGATAGGGCACAAAAGGGACTGGGTCCGGCCTTCGGCAGACAGGTGGTCGTGGGGAGCGAAGGTGACTACTATGTGGCCCCCGAGGGAGGTGTTCTTCTTTTATTTTCTGCACTTCTTGAGCTTTACTGTAAGCGCTGGCTATCTCAACTGCCCTGTCCAGTGGCAAGTGAGCATGCTGCCGCACCCATTTTTGGGTGGCTGGGTGAAGGGAAGCGAGGAATTGTTCGAGATTGATTTTAGCCACTATCTCCTCTTTAGTGGACGTAGCGGGTTTCAACCACCGGGTGGTTAAGTCCTGGATACGGTAGGAGAGGGCCCGCGGTGTTTCTTGTGGCCCTTCTCGGACTTGTCTCAGGCGCATCCGGTAGGAGTCCTCATCTATCCCCAATCGCTCGAGGATGCAAGCCTTGATGTCAGCATACGGGGTTTGCCCTTGCAGTTGGCCTGTTGGTAGGCAGACTGCAACTCACCAGTCAACAATGGTCCCAAATAATGCCCCCAGCGAACTTCAGGCCAATTTGCTGCCTGTGCCAGTCGTTCAAAGTTTGTGAAAAAGAAGTCGGGGTCTTCTCCCGTTACATATTTCTGTAGGACCACCGACGGTAGGGGTGCCACTGGTCTTTGTTGTCCCATGGCCTCCGTGAGCTTCCCGAGGGCCTGATCTTGGGCCGTGCCTTGTCCCTTCAGAACATCGTGTAGTTGACTGCGGTCATCCTCAGCGGTTTTCATGAACCTTTCCAACATTTGTCCGAGCTGTTCCTGGCTTTCAGCCAGTTTCTTGACGGCAGCCTCCATGCCTCCGGGAGATCCCACTTCTGACACCACCTGTGGAGTGTGGGCTTCGGCGGGCCGGAATAACAAGCGGGGAAGCCAGATATAGTGCGCTATGGTTAGCTGGTTTTATTGTTGAATCAGACAGGGGATGATATATAGTCTCTGGGAGGGGACCGCTGGTGTCCTTGATGGTATCCGGAGGACCGAAGAAGTCCGATGTGGATGTATGGTAGGTGACTTCCCGCTGCTGGGCTGAGGTCGTCAGGCCGGCGAACACCTTCCTCTCGGTTGCGTCGTCGCGTTCTGGTATACACCGGTGGGCCTCGGGGGTTTGGGACGAGAGAAAAAACAGGGCCGTTAGTCTTCCGGTCTCGGGAAGCAACGTACTACCACCGACACCGGGAGGTGAGGGTACGGAAGAGGTGATGGTGAGGGAGGGGTGGATGGGGAGGTGGAAGAGACCGACAATAGGGGGACAAGGGGTGAACAGGGTGCTCTCGGGGTGGAAGGGACCTATATATATATATATAGTGCTATAGTGCTCAGGGTTGTGCAGCTTTATACAATATTTACAACTATCTACAAGAGACACACGGAGACGGATAATGGTTACTCACGTGGCCCGCCGCAACTCCCTGGTGAGTTGCGGCCGCTCTCCAGCCACCTCCTGAGGACTCCACCAGTCCTCAGACCACACGTCGCCGTCGGCGTCCTCCTCCTCTGCTTCAGCTCTACTCTCCGACTCCTCGCTCCTCGCTCTCAGCTCCGGTTCCTTCCTTGCTGCCTCCTGCCACGAGTCCGCTGGTTGGAACGCCCTTCCTAGTGGATCGTCGGCTTTTCTACCTTCCGGGCCGTAACTGGGGGTGGGACTTCCGGGATCGTGGAGAACTGCTTCCGGTATCCTGTTTTCCGTGTTCGGGTCCTGGCGTACCTGCAGGGGATGAGAGAGAGAAGAACTCTTGGGGAAAGGGAACAAAGTGCAATCGGGGTTAGACAAGTCAGCCCCCGCGCAAGGCGGCCGCCCCGCTAAGGTAGGGACCATGTCCTTTCTACAGACAGTTTCTGCGAGTACGCAGAAACTGCACATCACGACTCCTATATGACAAACATGCCGCAAATTTGTCCAAACAACTGCTTGACAGAGAGTACCCTCGCCATCTAGTGAGTCGAGCACGGAAACGAGCTTCCAATAATCATCGTGAAGCATTGTTGGAAAAGAAAACCGACAAACTACCTTTAGAGCGACTAACTTTTGTCAGTACTTTTAGTGTACTCTCTAACCAAATCCAAAAGACCATCAGACGTCATTGGAATATCTTGAATATAGCAGACACCACAGTTACACCACCACTCTTTGCCTTCAAGAGAGCTCCTAGTATACGGGATACCCTAGTACACACGAGGCCAAGATTGCAGACCACTGATGTGACCCATACACTGTGGAATCTTCTCTCTGTACGTGGCCACTTTCCATGCGGCACGTGCAGTGTATGCCCACAGACCTACAAAACTGATCAAGTGGACATAGGCACTGGCAGACCGTGGTTATTAAAACGACATACAAATTGCAACACAGAAGGGGTTATTTATATGATAACGTGCCCCTGTTCGTTGAGATATGTTGGTCACACGACTAGGAAAATAAAAATCCGAGTGAGTGAACATAAGAGTACTATCAGACGCCAAAAGCAGTCAACTCGTCTCACTAACCACTTTATCTCTCACAAACATCAGGCAGAAGAATTGCGGTGGGTAATTTTGGAACATCCGTTTATTCCATCACATATTAGTGATGTGTCAGGCTATCTATTCTTGAAAGAGCAAAAATGGATTTTCAAGCTTCAATGTGACACAAAAGGCCTTAATGACGCAATTCCCTGGGTTTCCCTATAGTCCCAATAAGACATGATGATATCAGTATATATGTGGGACAAAGAGTGGTATATTTATCAGTCCTTAGTGAAAAGAAGGATATATGCCCCACCAAATATGATTTCAGTCATTATAATATACGATCTGATAATTACTCACTTATCAAATTTTGATATACCCCAATGTTGGAATGGTTTCACTACATCTACTGTTCCCTACAAATATTTAATTTAACTCCATAATGGAGTAATGACTATGAGTTTAGCTCATATACGATTACATCATTGTGTTGCATCTCCTGTTGGTTTGTTACTAACTGTATCTGTACACATACAGGATAATAATTCATATTGCCATAGTATTAGAAACACTACTCCTCTATAAAATCTTAAACACACTATAAACAACTTTGGAAGCGGGTTGATTAAATCAGCCACCATAATGATGCTATATGTATTCATACATATATACATGAAGGCACAAGTATTCTCCTCATGAGTATGTACATCTCTTGGCACACATTGAGGGCAGCAATACGCGAATACAGCACAGCTCAGGCGCTGAGATGAGACAGAGGTCTCGCGCTAGTATGTTGTCCAAATTCGCGTTCCAGCAGTATTTGTCAAATAATAAAACAATGCCGCAACTGCCATGTATATATATTAGATTTACCATCTCTTTATTTCCATGAGTGCCTAAATCTCTTTATTTTCATGAGTAGCGCTCGGTGTACCGCCTGTGATACACGCATACAGTATAGTCCACGCGCGTATAAGAGACAGAGGTCTCTCGCGCATGCGCGTTGCAATAATACCGCGCTCCTACCGGCTAGACATCGCACATGCACGGTGAAAGGGGAATAGCGTTAATGCGCTTGTGCATTACTAAACTAAACAGGTGATTTCTCTTAGGTACCAAAGTAAGCGGGCGATCGTTTTTCAAGCTAATTAGTCTACTTTACAACCAATTAAGAACAGTATATAAAGCGGAAAGGGCAGTCCGTCGGTACCGCCACTTCCTCTTGGATGATTGCTAGAGGTACCAACGGACAGGTGAGTTCTCCAGCCCCATTCCCCTGGTTGTATGCCTGATAAGAGGTTTTAAAGGGTGCAAGACATGTTTGAAAATGTAAGGTATTTTACCATATGTCCTTGAACCTTGGGCTGGAACTCTTGAGAGAGTTCTTTTAGTCTTTAATTGTGACTCAACTTTAAATATGTAGGGCAACCTTCCTTTTCTGAATAAATCAGTTAACCAACATAACCTTCACACCAAAAAATTTTACTCTGTACCTTCACACCAATTAATCACTGTTGATTTAACTTGGTGCATTATGACAGAGGTAACCCCTTGTTCTACAGACAAGGTTTTTTAGACAAGTTTGCTACTACCTATTCAGGTAGTATTTATATAATTAGTCAAACCTATGCTGCCTACCAGCATTTTTATGGTCCCTAACTTGGCTGGTCCTTTCTGTATATGTGCTGTCCATTATTTTGAAATTTGTTAGTTATTTATGCACAGCCAGTGAGCTAGGCATATTATATGATCAATAATATGCTCCCTTCTTTTCGCAAAATAGAGCGGGGCCTCCATTTCCCGAGTAGGTTGCCGGGCGAGGTGAGGTCTATCCCCACATAAAGCTGGGTGAGTACTTCAGTAGAGACTAATATCTCCTCTGGATACAACTCTGATTGTTGTTAGTTCGCTAAGTGAAATATCACTTATGCAAGTGTGTTTGTTTTTACAGTGTCTGTATGCAAAATGGCTGTATATATATTTTTTCTCGTTATATGTTCTGTGTCACAACAGGAAAAGAAAAAGAAAGGAGTAGCTCTCCAGGATACATTGGGGCTCCAAGATCCAAGGAGAACATTACTTTGTAAAGTATTTTTAAGAATTTTCTTTTCTTTCACTACACTTTAAATTTGCAGTAGCTTAAAAATCTATTGGTCCTGACGAAAGCCGGAAAGTTGTTCCATCCTGGCTGAAACATGTTGACCGAACTGCACAGCGCCACTTTATAGTTATAATTTTTCTATGTGGGCGTGGTTTTAATTTTGACACTTAGACAATTTCCATTAAACATATTTTTTGTGTAAGTAGTCAATTTTAGCTTCACTTTCACCTGAGCACTGCACGTAACCATCTCTCCACCTCTTGAAGAGTATCTTGGCTAGAGAATTTTCACAGATCCATATCCGCACCATCTTTTGGATGGTTGGGGCGGCATTAGGATCATGTACCAACTCCCACATGACGATACTCCGCCAATAAGGGTGGTCGGATGGGAATTTCTCAGCCTGATATGATTCATTCTGTATAGCTGTTCGCCATCAGCCTTTGTATTCAACACACACTTTGGACCTGGTTTCCCTCTTTTGTAGTTTGCATTCCCAGATTTACCATCACTGAGAGACCTGGGAATGTGCCAAAAAGATACGCCTTCTGGGAGGAGGCGTAACAGTGAGTAATATCTTTATTCCCCTCGTTACTTCCTCTTTCTATGTGTGCTGCATTCTGCAACACACATAGAAAGAGGACTATGCCTCTCAGGATTGCTTTTGGTCAGGAAGGTGACCCTTACTGCACAAAAACAATCCTGCATGCAACACAGACTAAGGGTGCCTGTGTTGGCGCTAGGCAGCCCTTTGTACGCGGGGACAGGGGAAAGGACAGGAATGCACCGTATTGTAATACATACAGTGCCTTCCTGCCCTTTTCCTATAACACTGCACAGCAAGGTGACTTGCTGCACTGCATCACATAAATATTCGCCTTAATCTTCTACCTAAAAAATGTTTAAGCAGTTTTCTTCTCTTGAAAAGCGCTGTAGTGCCCTTGGGTCAAGTTTGCTCTATAATAAACTGCAAAAAATATCACATTCCAGGCTGCCCTGATTATCTTTCCTCGTATATTATCTGTTAGCAGTAAATGAGGGTTGTTTACATTTATTTGGCTTTTTAAAACACAAAGCCTTCAGATAATGGCTGGTGTATTGTAAAGTCTGTACCCTTTTACTCTGTTGTAGGTTGCGATGCTAGAATGTTTTTTCTCCTTAGGGATGCCTGACAAGACATTTCACAGATCCATCTCATTAGCAGAGAAAGCAGACGTTGAAAAGTGTGTGTGTCGAGTGTACACGCTACACTTAAGCACTTAATGAAACACAATGGCGCGGGGCAGCGGGTGGGAGAGATCAGCGCCCTGGAGAGAGCACGATAATAACCTGAGAGGGATCTCGGCCTTGTTTTCCATCTGAAGGGATTGGTGTGTGTGCCCTCGCCAAACACAGCACTTTGTAATCAGAGGGTACCTGGAAGGGCACCCAAACAGTATCCTGGAAGCTTGCATCTCACAATATCTGTGGCATGGATGCCTCTTCAGCACCGATGTAAGGCGACCTTGTGGATTTTAGCACAATGTTTGTAGTACCACTCATGACAGAATTTTTGTTGTTGTTATTTTTGTTGTTGTTATTTTACTGCATTTTATTTCAAGATTTTTTATTAAAAGTTTTACAGATATAATACAGATGTTCACAATAAGACAGCAGGTTTTAGGTGAAAAAAGTAATCACCTGAAACACAAATTGCAGAATTAGTATAAAATACATTTGAGTAGAAAATACATTTGAATCGTCATTTAGGCTGACTTGTTAAATGCAAGGTGATACTGAGATGTAGCTATTATATTACTGCGTTTGAAATCAGCGCATTACAACATATTTAGGCTGTTATGCACATGAATGGGGAATATTAAAATCACTTTAAGGGTTTCAAGGGGTCCAGAAAGTATTATAAATGCGAGTACTCGTTTAAACCCTAGACCCTTGGGTGAGGACCATTCCGGAGTGACTTATTTGGGTCCATGAGAACCTTGAATCAAGCTTTATGCCCAAATAGACATTTGGGGCTAGATGTAGGAGCCGAAATATCGGTCGGTAATGGCCGATTTTGGCCGTTACCAACCGGTATTTAGTAATTGGCATGTAGGGGCCCTATTTTACCGATTCGGTAAATTTACCAAATCGGTAAAATACCGAATCGGTAAAATACCGAATCGATATTTTTACCGATTTGGTAATTTCCTGATGTAGGTGGGACTCTTCTGTGTCCCAAAGGCCTTACAGATTCGGAATTTTACCACCCAATCCAATTGGGTGGTAAAATACCGAATCCAGGTGTGCATGCACATGTGTGCATGCACACCTATGCCATGTGACAGACAGACATGCCCTTAGGGCATGTCTGTGTGCCACATGGCACACATGCCAGTATTTGGGGTGCTAGAGGGTGTCAAAGTGACACCCCCTGCACCCTTGCTGGAATCGGTATTTACCGAATCGGTAAATACCGATTCGGTAATGCCCATTGATTCCTATGGGCTTCAATGCCCATAGGAATCAATGGGCATTACCGAATCGGTATTTACCGATTCGGTAAATACCGATTTTTACAGAATCGGTAATTCAATTTCCAATTTTACCTACATCTCCCCCCTTCTATTTTACCAATTCATAAATACCGAATCGGTAAAATTCGGTATATATGAATAAGTAAAATAGAATTACCTACATCTGGCCCTTGATTCTTGCTTAGATTTTATTCACCCACATTGATATTGCTCTTAAGGTTCTTGTGGGGTTTTATTGCCATGTATTTAGTGTTCCCGATATTTATTTCTAAGCCCTTGTTACTGCAGTATGTATTAAAATCATCCAGTAAGGTTTGAAGACCCTTCGGCGTCTGTGAGATCCAGATGGTATCACCTGCGAATAATCTCGCAGGAATAGGGATTGCACAGAGTTTCGGTGAATCATGCTTCGATTTGTTAAAATGATCAACCCCATCATTAATATAGAGGGAGAACAGGGTGGATGCAAGCACGCATCGCTGCCTCACTCCTCTGTTAATTGAAATCAGGTCTGTTAGTTCGCCATTCCTACCCCAGCAAACTCTTGCATGATTGCCTTGATGTAACCTTACTAGCTGGTTCAAAATATCTTCAGGTACACTGTGGTTCTTTAGCGAGGCCGACAAGGCTCCTTTGAGTGTGAGCTCAAATGCCATTTTTAAATCTATGAACGTGAAATAAATGTGGACTCCTGTTATTTTAATTTTCTTCTGTAAGATACACAAAAGTCTAAAGACTTGATCAACCATGCTTGTACGCGCTCTAAACCCTGCTTAGTAAGATGTTAAGATATTGTTGTCATCTATCCATTCATTTAATCTATTCAACACTGGCATAGATTTTCTGCAATACATCTATTAGTCTAATGGGCCTGTAATTCTCTGGTTCTTGCCTATTACCTTTTTTATGAATAGGGACTATTTCGGCCCCCTTCCATGTAGCAGGATTTTGCGCTCCTGAAGCTATCGCATGAGTGCTCAACTTAACAGAGGGGACTCACATTTCTTTTACCTGCTTAAACAAGTCCCCAGGAAATGTATCTAAGTTAGCAGCTTTTTCAGGTTTGATGGTGTCAATCTCCTGCGTTGTTTCTTCCAGGCGAAAGTAGGCCGTGTATCCCATATCATTCTCAGGGAATTGGGGTTCACAAGTAAACAAGTTAGTGTCGAGTAAAGGTTAGCAAAATGCTCAGTCCATGTCGCGGGTCCAAATAATGTTCTGTGGAAGCAACTCTGTTATTGCTCCTGTTAGCCACTATTCTAAATGTAGTTGTATCTTTGGACTTTGCTGCCTCAAGAAGGTCGCTCCAATTAATCTCCTCCCATCTTCTTTTGGCACTATTTATTATCTTTTTATACTGATCTCTAACTTCCCTTACCAACTATGTGTTTCCATCCTTCAACTTCTCATTACTATTTCATTTATAAATGCCAGTACCAATACAATACATTACCTTGTTTCATTAATTACTCTAAGAGGATCATTTGTAGTAATTTGATTACAACACATGCAACATGTTTAGCACACTTTATATGAGGGCATGGATGCTGCTGCATCCATGATAGTCTTAATAACAAGGAATCTAGAGGTCTTCAAACTGTTTTGCTCTGAGCCCCCCCCAAAGCAAAATATTGTGAAGTTCGGATCCCGCTCCAAAACTTTATGGAAAGTATTGTGGGAAGGACAATGCTGAGCACAGGGGTGTGGTTTATGAAATCATTTCATGGGTATGTTTTCTGTAGATTCTAATCCATAATGAATGCTAAAATTTTACCAAGGCAAATTCATCAATCAAAAACAGAAATTGACCAAAAAACTGTGCTCCCCATAATGTGGGTGTTGTTGTGAGCCCCTCGTGCTCCTGGGCTCCAATGCAACTGCACCTACTGTACTAATGATAGATATGGCCCTGAGTAGCACTATGTCTCCTCTGCCTCTTTCACCCCTTCCCTAACATGCCTTGTAAACACTCCAATCTTGAAACAGACTCTCTGTCCCTTTAGGTTTTGTGGAGTTTTACATAACGCAGACTTGGTCAAAGGCATTGGAACACTTTACATGAGCAACAGATATATTACACAAGGTTAGAATCACAGAATTTTGAGCTGCTGCCTGGCTTGAACCCAGTTCCTCTGTTCCAAAGTTGACAGCTCTCCACTTAGGCCACATCTCCTCCTTTTTTAGAAAAAATGAGCTCCTATGAGTTGCCTCCCTTTATGCAGCAAAGGTGCCTTCTGCCCTAATTCTACCAAGGAAATGAGCCCCCATACACTTTACTTAGAGAAAGACAGTCATAATTGTGATCCAACGTGTCCTTCAGACCCTTGGATCGGTCTACTGCTGCACTTGCTTCACTAATGATAGCTACTGCCTTGCAAAGTGGGCTGTTCTTTCTGCCCTCTGTTAAAACATGTCCTGCGAGCTTGACCCATCCCCGTTGCTGCCATCTCTCAGATACCCTTACTAAGGTGTCTCCTCTGCTTCCATTTTCCATTCCTGTGAGCAATTGCTCCAAGGGCCAAGGCACCATTGGTACAACAAGCATGAACTGGCGTCATGTGCATGGAAGGACAGTAAAACAGCTACAGCGCCTTGAGACCCTACGGGTAAGTAGTGCGCTCTATAAATGTCTTTGATTGATTGATTGATAAAGGGGCTTTAGCCAAGATCACTAGAATTATACATTTTTTTCTGCATAAATATGGATTTACTATATTTGCAACAGAATCAGTCATCTGCTGCATCATCTATAAATTTTAACCAAAAAAATTGTTTCTAGCTCAAAAAATCAAAGTGATAAGTGTTTCAGCACATTAAAAGGCCCTTCGCAAAGATTAACTGGTTACCTTTCTGTGGCTTATTGCTGTATTTGGGTGTTAAACTTGTACTAATGAGATGAAATCTATGCCCGCAATGTTAACAAATGTGAACATGACAAAGTAAAATAATACTATCATAAAATGTGCCGTATTATGCCGCATAATTTGCCTTTACATGTCGCATAATTTAGTCCACCCTGCCACACACTCTGGACACATGCTCCATGCATATTCTAATTACTTATTACAAAAATATATACTTATAAATGTATTTTATAGTATTACTGCACATGCTTAGAACGACCCCCCTATTAGCAATTTGTAATGAATCTTTTAAGAGTTTGCAAGTCCCTAAAATCCCTTCTGTTTTAATAGTAAGTCTACCTCACTCACATAACTATTCACCTATTTGTAAACCGTGTTTGATTCTGATGGTAGCTCCTGAACATGTGCAGGTAGCTGCACGCTTTATAATAAAAAAATCAAATCAAGTTATATCAACAAAGATTTGCATATGCACGGTGCTTTTTGGCTAAGGCTGGGGCTTTGTAGCACTATAAATACGCAGCTCACTGTTCCCTACTGTGCCAACCAGGATTTACTTCTGGAACTCTCTGAGTTAAGGTGTGTGCGTGTTTGCCTTATATGCAGTTTCCTGACAGTAAGAAGGCAAAATATTTATGGAATAATTTGTTCTTTTTAGCCACATTTTTGACTCCATACCCCCTCTCACTGACTGTCTCTCAGGGCACCCAGGATTACAGTTCCACACTGTTAATCTTCTTCAATTTCTGCATATAAATGAAGGCAGCATGGAGAAGCCCCAAACAAACAAGGCTGCGCTTCCAGGTCATATGTCTTTGCAAGACCTTATAGAAGCATTTGCGCCCCCCGGGAAACCATCCACGGATATCTAGGGAGCACGCCCCACAGTTTGAAGACCTCTGACCTGGAGACATTAGCATAGGAATGTGACCTACAACTTTTATCACCATCATCATCCTTATCAGTGCCATCATTCAAATAATGACCCTCTTTTTATGTGTCTTTGAAAGGTAGCTTAATCACACTACATCGAGTTTTAGAATTTAGGCTCAGAAAGCAGATCATGTTTACAAATATTTTAACAAGAACCTCTGTAACCCATCTTCTCTGCTGCAATCCTGTGACATGTAGGCCCTCGTTACTAGAGAAACCTAAATCTGAATGGGACAAAATCAAATGCAAAGTCCGTTTAAAAGGCTATTACTCAGCTGTTGACAGAGCCAAGAAACGTTTTTACATTCATTGCACATTTTCTTCCTCAATCCCCAGTGACCTTTTAAAGATTTTTTAGGATATTCAGAGAAAGTACTTCTTACTTATTGAATTTTTATCGTCCTGGCATCTTTTTATTTATTTTTTAAATTGTTCTATATTTCTAAATTGGTTGAGGATTTTTCTTGTGTTGTTTTGTTACTTTATTACTGTTTGTGTACTGCATAACTGCTTTACACATTGCCTCTAAATTAAGCCTGGTTGCTTTTGTGCCAAGATACTAGAGGATTAAGCTCAGGTTCAGTTAGGTTTTATTGTGGTTCACCCTGATAAGCATTGTAGTTTTTGCCTGAGTGGGGCTCTCGGCCCCTCAGCAAATAACCCAATTTATTACATTGGTGTTCAGTGGTTGGATCCAGTAATTGTGTTTGTGCAATGCCTATCAGTCATTTGTGCATTGCCTATCAGTGATTTGTGCAATGCCTATCAGTGATTTGTGCAATACCTATCAGTGATTTGTGTAAAACCAATAATTCCATATACATGTTCTGACATTAGAACTGGCGTGTTTTTTAAATTCTTCGGGGCAGATTTACAATAAGTGGCGCATCACTGCATATCAGCAGGGATGCGCCACTTATTTGCGCCATGCCTCCGCCACCATTGATGCGCCGCATTTACAATGCGGTGCACCAATGGGCAAAAACGGCACAGATGCGTGACGCATCTGTGCCGTAATAGCAGCGCATTGCTGGAGTTGCGTCGCAAGCGCGACGCAGCTCCAGCAAGGCTCTGGGGGGTCCTATCTTGTTAATGC
Organism: Lissotriton vulgaris; assembly: GCF_964263255.1. Taxonomy (NCBI): domain Eukaryota; kingdom Metazoa; phylum Chordata; class Amphibia; order Caudata; family Salamandridae; genus Lissotriton; species Lissotriton vulgaris. The sequence continues at coordinate 759,699,617 of NC_141699.1, read as the reverse complement.
TGCGTCAATCCTTACGCCTGCTTCAAGCAGGCGCAGGGTTTTGACGCAGCATGAGCCCCAAAGTGACTGAGTGAAATCTTTTAGATTTTACTCAGCCACTTTTAGGAGGCGTTCCTGCGCCCCCCCCAACGCAGAAACGCCTCCTTCTGGCGCAGGGCTTTATAACGTGACGCATCTCCCAGATGCGTCACGTTGTAAGTACACCGCACAATGGCGCTTCTTTTGCACCGCCGCTGCGCCACAAAAGTGATGCAACAGCGACGTAAAAGGGGCGCAAGGGGCTTGTAAATCTACCCCACATCCTTGACCATACTCTTTCTTTTTGCAAATTTAACTTCTTCCCTATGCAGTTGATCTGTTAACAATTGCTCTTTTATTCTCTATGGTTTTAGATGTCTTCCTTTTATTGTTTATAATGCTGCTGCTATCTGTACTTATATTTTAATCACAAACCTGATATGCTGTATACATCGAGCTACTTAGTTATATAAATAGTTATTTCTTTGCTTTGCGCCGAGCGATCGCGCTTTTTACTTTTCTTTGCCTGCGCCGCTTAGAGGGAATTATAGGGAGCTCTTACCCACATATAATTCTTGCACACCCACATTTTGTGGGGTAGAAGGGACTCGGGGGCACTGCATAATCATCGCGCCGGTTTCAGAGCGCCATTTTGGATTGGGGAGAAGGATTTCCTCACGGAGCGCCATCTTGGGTGAGGGAGAGCCACTCGCCCTGCCAGGACCCACGCATTGGAGGAGGAGGTAATAAAAGTAGGACCTCCTACCTCGCTCAGATAGACTTCAAGCTTCTTGCACTCGCGCTGCGTGTAAAACGCTCCTCTTGAATTTTAACATTTTAAAATAGTTATTTCTTTGCTTTGCGCCGAGCGATCGCACTTTTTACTTTTCTTTGCCTGCGCCGCTTGGAGGGAATTATAGGGAGCTCTTACCCACATATAATTCTTGCACACCCACATTTTGTGGGGTAGAAGGGACTCGGGGGCACTGCATAATCATCGCACCGGTTTCAGAGCGCCATTTTGGATTGGGGAGAAGGATTTCCTAACGGAGCGCCATCTTGGGTGAGGGAGAGCCACTCGCCCTGCCAGGACCCACGCATTGGAGGAGGAGGTAATAAAAGTAGGACCTCCTACCTCGCTCAGATAGACTTCAAGCTTCTTGCACTCGCGCTGCGTGTAAAACGCTCCTCTTGAATTTTAACATTTTAAAATAGTTATTTCTTTGCTTTGCGCCGAGCGATCGCGCTTTTTACTTTTCTTTGCCTGCGCCGCTTAGAGGGAATTATAGGGAGCTCTTACCCACATATAATTCTTGCACACCCACATTTTGTGGGGTAGAAGGGACTCGGGGGCACTGCATAATCATCGCGCCGGTTTCAGAACGCCATTTTGGATTGGGGAGAAGGATTTCCTCACGGAGCGCCATCTTGGGTGAGGGAGAGCCACTCGCCCTGCCAGGACCCACGCATTGGAGGAGGAGGTAATAAAAGTAGGACCTCCTACCTCGCTCAGATAGACTTCAAGCTTCTTGCACTCGCACTGCGTGTAAAACGCTCCTCTTGAATTTTAACATTTTAAAATAGTTATTTCTTTGCTTTGCGCCGAGCGATCTCGCTTTTTACTTTTCTTTGCCTGCGCCGCTTAGAGGGAATTATAGGGAGCTCTTACCCACATATAATTCTTGCACACCCACATTTTGTGGGGTAGAAGGGACTCGGGGGCACTGCATAATCATCGCGCCGGTTTCAGAGCTCCATTTTGGATTGGGGAGAAGGATTTCCTCACGGAGCGCCATCTTGGGTGAGGGATAGCCACTCGCCCTGCCAGGACCCATATGATATCCTTGCCTTGGCCATTTAAGATGGCTGCTAGACAGGTGCGCAGCGATGGTGCGCAGCGGGTGCGCCGTAGGGGCGCCGGAGGTGCGCCAGAGGTAAGCCCGTTCGCGCAACGGACGCGCCGGGGGCCGGTACTCCTGGATTTCCTTCCCGGGAGACTATTACCTATACTCGAGATGAACTTCTATGTTTTAACACTAGTTCCCCGTTAAGGGGACTAGCTGCATCTCCAGGAAAGCAGACAGATTCTTTTAGCTGTGGCCTTCTAAACGTGAGGTAGCTGTGCTCACATCATGGAGATATTGCCTTCATGATTGACCACCATGAGTTAGACATCTTACTCATGACGGAGACATGGACAAGCACGGACTGTGCAGTAGAGCTGGGCTTGGCCTGCCCCTCGGGATACAAAATCAGGCACATCCCTCGAATCGGTGCTAGAGGCGGAGGACTAGGATTAGTTTTTAGAGAGTCAATTGACCTATCCCTGCTCGACATCAAGACCATTCCTGGTTGTGAACTACTTGCCTTTTCTCTAAATGGACAGGGGGGCGCTCTATTCACCGGTCTACTTTGTTACAGACCTCCATCTAGCCCTTTATCGGCAGTGACAGGGCTGATTGAGCTAATCCTTGATCTATCCACCTCGCATTCAAGGTTAATGGTATTAGGTGATTTCAATCTTTGGTTAGGCGGCCCTGGAGATTCAGCACTCACAGATCTGACCCAGACCTGTCGGAGTATTCAGCTGCAGCAGTTGGTCCTTACTCATACCCACCTAAAGGGCCATATACTGGACCTAGTTTTTGCAGACCCAGAGCATGTAACTGTACGAAACATCTTGCCCCAGTGCTGGACGGACCATGCGTTGGTTCATTTCTCTCTTACGCCCAAGGTGGGGCAGGGGAGAAACAGGAACTCAGGTGGGGTTAAAAGTACCAGACAATGGTCAAAACTCTTGAGTCAGTCCCCTCTACCCTCACTACTCTCAGAGGGTCTTACCTTAGAGGAAAACGTAGACTTGAGCTACGAAAGGCTTAACCAACGGATTGTGTCCTCCCTAGACTCCTTGGCCCCTTTACGGAAAATCAGAAACAGGCCTACTCCGGCTATGCCATGGTTTTCCGAGGAGTTGTTTCAACTTAAACTCCAATGTAAGCGGGCCGAGCGCACGTGGAGAAAGAACTACCTGGACTCAGATCGGGCTCTTTACAAACAGGCCCTGTCCATATATAAAGCACAGATTAAATGTGCGGAGGCCAGGTTTTTGGAAGAGTCTTTGCGGGTGGCAGCAAACAAATCGCAGACCTTGTTTAAGATCGTGAAGGACCTGTCATGCCCTGCTAGTGCGATTAATACCATCTCTGCATCTCAGTCTTTGTGCGATTCACTGGCACAGGCCTTTGAGGACAAAATCGCAGCCATTCTGAACAATCTTGGCGTAACATCTAGCGGTAATCCTCAGAGATGTACGGAAACGCACCCCGGGCCTACTATAGACATTACCTCCAGCTCTGCCAGGTTGGACTGTTTTTTTTCTTCTCCAACTTTCGAGGAATTCTGTTCCTTGGCCAACAGCGTGTTGTCGGGATCACCTTTGGACCCGCTTCCACATAAACATTGGAAGCTCTTCCGGGAAGAACTTTTCCCCCCACTGTTTGCCATTTGTGATCAGTCCCTGGTTTCAGCACGGGTACCAGACTGCTGGAAACTTGCCGTGGTATCCCCTCTTCTTAAAAAGGTCACCTTGGACCCGGCTAGCCCTGCAAACTATCGACCCATCTCCTTGCTCCCGTTTCCAATAAAGATTCTGGAAAAGTGGGTCACAAAACATCTGTCTAAATACCTGGCGACCGGGTCCTGTTTGGATGAGGTTCAATTCGGGTTTAGACCGGCCCATGGGACGGAATCAGCGCTGGTGACTGTGCTAGACGACCTTAGGACGTGAGCCGACCATGGAAAAGCAGCCTTTTTAGTGCTGCTCGATATGTCGGCCGCGTTCGATACTGTCAGTCATGCAATTCTGATTAACAGACTAGAGGAAGTAGGGGTGACAGGCCTTGCCCTGCAGTGGCTAACATCATACCTTGGAAATCTTCACCAGGTAGTGGCATTGCCACCGTTCAAATCTAACATCAGAAGAGTGGCGCAAGGTGTTCCACAAGGGCCGGCCATCAGCCCTATCCTCTTCAACCTGTACCTGCGGCCCCTGGTTGCGCTGATTAGATCTTTCGGCATAGCGGTGACGAATTACGCAGATGATACTCAACTTGTCTTCTCACTTGAGGGCAAGGAAGCAGTGGCACTAGACACCTTCCACCGCTGTATGCTCGCAACTGCGGACTGGCTGAATCAGAACTCGCTGCAGTTCAACAGCTCTAAGACAGAAGTCTTACACTGCACCACTGACCGCGTCCCTAGACCTCTCCCGCCGGATTTTTTGCCACCCTCCTTCCAGAGCACGACTGTGTCTACCACCTCGGTCCGTAATCTGGGAGTAATGTTTGGGTCCAATCTCCAACTGGATGCAGCCGTCAATAAAACAGTGAGCACTTGCATGGGACTGCTTCGTATGTTGAGAAAGGTCCTCCCGATGCTTCCTATGGATAGTAGGCCAGAGGTGGTGAGGAGCATCATTGTAAGTCACATGGACTACTGCAATGCTCTATTTCTTGGAGCACCTTCTACCTTGATAGGAAAACTGCAACGGGTGCAGAATCTTGCAGCCAAATTAGCGCTTGCTCGCCGCCGCCTCGACTCCTCATTCCAGGCATTAAGAGACCTTCATTGGTTACCGATCCTTCAACGGATCGATTTTAAATCTTTATGTATTGTATTCAGGGCCCTTCACGGACAAGGCCCAGTGCCACTTCAGAACATGTTCCATTGGTACACTCCGTCCAGATCCCTTCGTTCGGCTTCTGCCTACCTTGCTGTGGTGCCTAAAGTTCTGAGATCGCGGTTGGGCGGTCGATCTTTCAGCTTTACGGCAGCCAGGCTATGGAACACTCTTCCGCTAGGACTGAGAAGTATGAATGATCTTGATTCTTTTAAGAAAAATTTAAAAACACATCTCTTTCCTAGGGCTGCATCTTTTTAGTTCTTAAATCAGCAGGGTACGCAGCAGGATCCTTCTAGTCAAAGCGCCAGGATACCCGTTGGGTGACAGAAATGCGCTATAAAAGATTACCAATACATACATACATACATACTTTGAGTTATATCAATGTGTTATTTTTTCAGAAGATCAGCAGTTTCACGATAACTATCTGTGCCAGAAGAGCTCTCTGGTTTATTTTACTTTAAGGAAATATGAAAGATTGAGTCATTAAGGGCAATGTGCTGCGAACCAATGATGACATTTATATTGTTTTAATTTTTTCTTGTATTGTGCCAAACTTTTATGGCCTACGGCCGAAATAAAGTATTTATAACGCAAACTTCTGCCTCACATTTGTGCACCTCTGATTCTTGCTTGCAAAGATTGAGCTGGAGTTCAGCACCACTAACAACCTCAAGAGAAGAGAGGGCTGTCCCTGGGAAAGAAAGCCACAAAGGTGGATTATCAAGGTCCACAGGATGCATGTTACAACAAAGGAGCGGGAGCAGGATGACCCTGACGATGAGCAGGTGGATATGGATGATAAGCATGAGGGAGGAAATGGTCTGGCCACAGGCCCATAGCGTGCAAAAGGCGAATGAGGAGGACAACTTGTCCACAGGAGTGTGATCCCCTGACAGGGAGGAGTGTGGCCTCCCGCAACCTGTATATATAGCCATGTCTGAACTAGGGTGGCAGAGTGGGCTAAAGAACGGTGATGGATTAAACCCAGATCTTTTGACTGGGTGTGAGTGTGAGTGTTTGATTGATTCAGATGCTCCGTCCATCACCACCCCCTTGTGTTTTTAAGTAGGGAGAGTATGTATTCCAAGTTAGGATGCTATATAGGGTTGAATCCAGTAGTCATTGATGCAAGTTTTCACTCAAGAAAGAGGGTCGATCCAATTTTTAAGAAAATAGATTTTTATTTATGTCAGGATTGAATATTGACAGCCACCCCCTTTTGTACCGCTCCCACAACCTGTCCCCTGAGGAGTTGGAGAATAGGAGAGCTGAGAGAAAGCTCAAGCTGCAGCTGGCACAAATGTAACTGTCAGAAAAGGAAATTAAAACAGCTGAGCAGAGAAAAGTCTGGCTTTGGAGGAAAGAAAGCTGGCCCATGAGAAGTAAAAGGCTGAGGCTGAAAGTGCCTTGAAAGAAAATGAACTCTTGTTGGCTCAACAGGTGTGCCTGAAATAACTGGACTTGAAGGCTGTTAAAAACTGGGTTGGTCACCGACAGGGGTATGAATCCTAGGCAAACAGCAACCACAATCCTAATCAGGGTAAGAGGCGGGAAAATTAACCTGTAATCATCTCCTGATAGCTTGTCACAGAGCAGTCAGGCTTAACTTTAGAGGCAATGTGTAAAGTATTTGTCCTACACTTCAAACAGTAAATCAGTGAAAACACCACACAAAAAGATTCCACACCAGGTTAGAAAAATAGAGCTTAATTAAATATATTAAAAAAATTGCAAAACAACAAACATTCAATAAGTAGAAGTTGAGATATTCAATTTTAATGTTTATATTGAAAAACAGTGCTAAGAAGCAAGAAGCGCTAATGGGGCTATCTGGTTGCACCCAACCCGAACAAAGTCAAAAGTTCCATCTAGCTACGATGGAGTGCAGGCCAGGTAAAGGGACCCAGTAATGCCTGCTGAACCAAAGTTTCTTATTCCTGGTTGCGGAGCGCTTGCGTGAATCCATGTTGAAGATGCTACGCGCAGCAGGGGCAATGTGCCTGTTCCGAAATGCGACAAGGCTGCTGTGCAAAGACTTGATGCGTCAGCGTCAAGATTCCTGTCAACAGAATTTGCTATGCGAAGGCTTGTGTTGAGGATGAGAGTCACATTGGAGATGATGTGCTGGTTCCGACAAGCCGTGAAGCTGTGATGGGATGCAGCAGTGCGTTTTCAAGGCTACTGTTCACAAGAGATGCAAGGATCTTGCGCTGGAAAAGGTGCCACACAGTGCCAATTCTAAAGACAATGCATCTGTCCCAGATGTGGAATGCAGCCACGATGTAAGTCTTTTGCGACAGGTCCAACCCACACAACAGTGGTGATTCATCGGTTCTGCTCAAGGATGCACCTCTCAGCCAGCGAGAGGTGTCGGTTTGGCTTGGAGATATGTTGCTCAGCAGAGGATGCGTCAATTCCATTGGAGAAGTACCGTAACCCCTTTTCTAAAGCTCTGGAACTGGGGTGGCACCATTTGGCAGGGTAGACTCATAGATGACAGAGGCTGGGTTCAGGAACAGGTTGGTTCGAAGTCTTTTATGCCCCTGAGACATTAGATCAGGAGGCCAGTCAGATAGCCATTGGAGTCATTCTTGGTTCAAGTGGGTCAGGTCCAGTCCCTTCAACCATGCAAGATGCAGCAGGCAGCAGGTCAGCACAGCAAGACAGGAGTACAGCAAAATAGCAGTCCAGCAGAGTGGCAGTCCTTTCAGCAGCACAACAGTCTTTCTTCTTGGCAGAGACTTCACACGTCCAGTCGTATACTACAGTAGTGGCCTCAGAGGTCCAGTACTTCTACCCAGTTGGGCCTTTGAAGTGGACAGGTGTAATGGCTGGATTTTCTGTTTAGATGGGATCAGCCCCCAGGGGCCCCTGTGACCCAGCCAAAACGTACTCACCTTCCGTCCTCAGGACTCCTCTATATCCAGGCACCTGGTACCTACCTGAGGATAGGGAACTCGCAATATACAAGCTCATATTATTAAGAACACCACTAAATCTATAGGGATACTAAGAATACTCACTGATTACTAGGGATATCCATACCCTACACCACACTTATTCACATCAGTTGGTCTCGCGGCCACTCTGACCCAGACCGTTCTACCCTAGGGCAGATCTGACACACAATCTGGTGCGTCTACACACGGGCCTGCAGAACCCAATGCTCCCTTTTCCAAAGTGTTCGCGATCCTGCGAAACTACACACTAGTTCCACTACCTAGTGCTCTCATTTACTCAAGCCACAATCCAGTGGGTATACACACTGGTTCAACCCCCCAGTGCTCTCATTAACGCCGCATATCAACGACGACCACATTCCTATGAACACCTATACATATATATATATATATATTGGGATATTATCTCAGCTGTCTACTCGGGATGAAACTACAATAATAACTTTGAATATGGGTCCGGATTGTATAGTGTACTCTCTGCTCTTGGCATCAAAGGTTCACTCACTCCCTATTTATGTGATCACCACTTACCTGATTGGGATTACTCATCCATTCACGTGCCTAGCATTCACCTAGGAGCTACATTTACCTTCAGTGAACAAGAATAGGGGCTACACACCAGTTGACTGAGTTGTCTCTTGATTTAAGCGCTCCTACCCCCCTTTTTGATCCATCAGTGGCTCAACAGCAACTGGCTTGAAGCCAGGATAACTTTATCATGAAAGAACTCAAGCACTGTAGTTATGGGGATGTTTATTATTACACTAATAAAATACACATATACAGATATGTAACTGACAAAGACTATAGGTAGAACACACCGCTTGAAAGAGAAGGATTACACATAACAGGAACACTCCGCTGAAAGGGAAAAGATTAGAAAGTGTAAATGTAACTAATTCAGACTACCTCACCTATTAGAAGGAAGATTTCTCTCTCTGCCTCTGGTGGGATTAGGGTTCTCTCTCTGCCTCTGGTGGGATTAGGGCTCTCTCTGTCTCTCCCTCCTTCACCACATCACCACGCCTCTGGTTCAGTTGCTCCAGCTGACAGCCTTCACTGCTTTCTCTCTCCTCATCTTCAGTAATCGTCTGCCTTCTTTCTCCATTCAAGAACTGCACTCTATTCTGCAGCTCCCAGCAGACATCCTCTCTCTCTCTGCAAGCTATTCGGAGCTCCAAGCTGTTCTGGGCTCCCTGCAGTCCTGTGCTCCAAGCTGGTCTGAGCACCACGCTGAACTGCACACCACGCTGCACTGACTTCCAAAACTGAACTGACCTGCACACAAGCTGGAATGAACACTCCTCCTCTCCTGTAGCTCGCTAATATGGATGCTTGTCCTTTCATGGAAAGCTACGGCCAGTAACCTGCCGCCCACCAAATTCTTGTACCTCCCCGTACCAAGGACACGTTCCCAGCTGGCCAGCCTGAAGTTGTGTCTTCGGAGTGGAGAAAAATACATTCTTTCGATAAGGGCCAGCCTGAACCGGTTCTCTCCAAGCGAACAACAGCCTTAACTATAAACATTGCCTGTGCCCTGAAAAGCCTCTCTGCTTCCATCAAGATGGAGTCTCTCTAGCTCTAGGCCTTTACGCCTGAAAGGGGTGAAATGCTCCTTAGCTCTGTCAGAATACCTACATAAACCATACCAATATGTCTAATATGTCAAAGCCAATAGGCAATAGACAGGTTAAAGTCAAGAATAAAGGCATATTAAGCAGCTATCCTCTTCTAGGTCTGGAAAAAGGGCTTAAAAGGGCCAACACAGGCTAAGAATACCTATACTAGATGCGAGCAAGATTAATGATCTATATCACTTCTAAATAAAGCCAAAACTCTGCCATTACATTGCACCCTAGATCCTTATCTTGCGAGCATCTTATAAACAACAACAACCATCAAAACAAACATCAACATAATCTATCCAACATAGGCTAAGAATACCTATCCTAGATGTGAGCAAGATTAAGATCTATATCACTGCTAAATAAAGCCCAAAAAACTCTGCCATCCACCCTTAGATCCTTATCTTGCGAACATCTGACAAACAATAACATCTAAATAAACAAACGTCAACACAATCTATCAACAAATCAAAACCTAAAAAACTCCCTAAAAACAATGACAACTCAAGAAAATTCCACCTGAAACTCAATTGTAGGAAATAGAAACCTAAAAACAAATCAAAGCACCCTTGACTCGAATGCTGAAACATATCTGAGATTGGATCTGATAACAACAGAAACTAACCAAAGCATCCTCAAACTAAATGTTCCTCAACTTCTAATGATAACTGGTGAAATCTAGTGATGTAGGGGCTTATGTGTTGAATGAAAACAGCAAGGGGCCTAAATGGGGCCTACTTCGGACAACTTAAGAACTAAATGTGTTTCAACTTCTAATGATAACTGGTGAAATCTAATGATGTAGGGACTTATGTGTTGAATGAAAATAGCAAGGGGCCTAAATGGGGCCTACTTCGGACAACTTAAGAACTAAATGTGATTCAACTCTTAATGAGAAAACAAGAAAGGGCCTAAATGAGCCTTACGTACTATAGGCAACTTAAGCTAATGATGACTCATGAAACTATTGGTGTAGGGACTTGTTTGTGGGATGAAAATAACAATAGGCCTAAATGAGGCCTACCTGCTGACATTAGTCAATTTAAAGTGAAATCTGAGAAATAAACATGACAAACTGTTGCAAGGTCTGGGCAAACATTAATACATAATCATACTAAAAGACACACCACCCAGAACCATCTAAATTGTAAGGTAACCACCCTTTGATCAATCAAGGTGAAAATGCAAGAACAGTAAAAAAAAACTACAACCCCAGTCTACAAGATAACTAGTGTAACATCAAGCTTAAATCACACAGTGGAGCACATGTGTGCGCCATCATTCAAAAAAGTCCTTCACAAACTGTTTTGAAGAAAACAGAAAAACTATAATAGGTGACATGTTTTTGCTTCAAAAGTGGGGCCTGCTTGTAGTGATGTCAAAATTGCAGGCCAGGGAATTAAATAACTTAGTTATAATAGGTGACACGTTTTTGCTTCAAAAGTGGGGCCTGCTTGTCCAAGGGATTACTCAATGTCCAAATTCTTTTATAATACTGTTACAAATAAAACATTTTTTACTTTTTTGTTCTTTAAAAGTGGGGCCTGATTGTCCAAGGGATTATTCATCAAAATACATGTATAATTCTGTCCCAAATAAAACATATTTGTATTATATATATTTTTTTTTTTAAAAGTGGGGCCTGCTCGTAGAGATGTCCATAAAAAGACGCAGGCCAAGGTATTAATAACACAGTCCAAATTATTCAGTGTAGGCCACCACCCTGCATCCTCGGTACTTCCTCCAATGCGGCCATCCATCACCCTTTCGATCTGGTCTGGTCTGGTCTGGTTCCATCATCCAAAACAATAAACTAAAATAAGAACATGAAAGTAAAAAGCTGAAATAATAAAAGGAAGTGGAAAGGGGGACGGGCCCACACAAAACCACAACCACAGCCATCCTAAAAAACAAGACAACAAGTATCATTATTCTTGTAAAATAAAATTTTCCATTTAAAAAGCACCCCGGGTGCCTTTCATTATTGAAAAGAAAATATCCTAATTAATTAAAAACATTCAAAATTCAACTTTTAATAACTATTTTTTTTTTTTGCACAGGGCCTAACATACCCCAATCCTAACTAAGCCAGTCTCACGCTTCAGGGCAGGAGCCATGCCACAGTATGACGCTACTTTGGACTACCGCCAAGTGATGAGCCTCTCAGCCTCAGCAGGGCACTGCAAGCCTCCCAGTTTTCCATATTAAAGAAGCCCGCTCAGGCTCCCTACACTAACTAACACCAAGGGAAGAGCCAGGCCACCCCGCCCTTAAATAAACAAGCCGTGCGCGGAAGAAAATTGAACTGTAGCCAATCATAACACACTGGGACGTGATCGAAACTTGCAGAATGAAGGGAAGAAACTCGTCTGCACAGACCAGCTGGTCTGCCAAGGTCGAAAAACAAATTCCTTTTGCCTGTTCTCATGGCCTGATTCTCAAACTAACGGGGGCTAATATTAATAAAAAAAAAAATTCTGTTACAGTGCATTGCCAATTAAAAAAGCTCCAGTTTTTTTTAAAAAGACGTTTGTCCAACTAATTAAACTAAAGGCAAGACATTTAAAGGGGAAACTACCTTTGGCGTACAATAATATACATTCTGCATTTGAAAAACGAATTAACATGGTCCATTTGTCAAAGAGAAATAATTAGTAAAACAACATAAAATGCAGATACATTTCAACGTTGTATTTCATGCAATGTTTCGCTAACACATTTATAAAAGCATACATTTTAATTCACATTTGGGAAAATAATAATGTTATATTGCAACATCTTTCCCTCTTTCAAAGACATATGGTTGCCTTACACTAATTAAAAGCACATGTTACCATGCACCGTCGGGCAAGATTTATTATTCTTAAACCAACACATTCCTGTCTAGATGGAAACCCCTCACAGAAATAATTAATGAAAACAGCTCGTAGCGTGCACTCTAACGGGCTATCTTTTTAACATTTCACTCATTTTAAAAGAACACAGCTTTCTCCGTAATGTTGATTTATAACCACATCAGTTCCAAGGTGAACCCACACAAATTCGTAGACGCATTTCAAAAGGAATGTGAAATGAACAGAACCCTTCTCAAAACACAAGATGTTACCTTTCCGTCAAGAAACTGACAAAGCACGTAGGCTGACCAAGGAATCAAAAAAAAAAAGTCAAAATCAAACCATCAAATAATCCTTAAAATAATTCACTGACTTTTATAGTCAGGTCAGATAACCATGCATGTTGACAGCATGTAAAAAATAAAGGCTGCCATCTCAACTCAAGATATTAACCCTTTGGCAGCTCAAATAGAAACATTTCCCAACGTCCATTTATACATGGGAAAATCATTAGCACATTTCTTCACGTTTACAGATGACACGTACACATAGTTTCAAAAACGTTATCCCCAAGCACCCGAGAGAGATCCAGCTCTCTCCTGCCAAACGTAATGAGAACATGCCCTGTCCAAGCCATGACCACATGGCGCTATTCACAAGCCATATTTACAAGACAAGCCTTTCACAAACAACATTTCCAAGGCGCAATGCACAAGGAACACAACAGATTAACATAAGAACATGCACCTCACAAACCACATTAAAATGGCGCTATTCTAAAGCCATATTTACAAGACAGTAAACAAACTCAAAAAATGACACGCTTTTCACAAGGATTATATCCAAAGCACCATTCACAAGCAACACAACAGATCAACATGAGAACATGCACCTCATAAGGCACAATAAAATGGCGCTATTCACAAGTCATATTTACAAGGAGCTATATTCTAAAAACTCCACAGATCATATTAAAATGAACACATTTCACATTGCACAGCATAAGCAGATGCAGCAAGCAATTTAATGGGCAATTTAAAAGCACTTTTTACACACATTTATACAATTGGACCATCACAAAGATGTAACTGGCTTCCTCATGTAATGCCATCCTTCAACTCTGACAGTTTAAACACCAAGATGAAAACCATTCCTTCCACCCTGAATAAACCAAATGCCATGATGTAATGCAATCTCCTCACGCTGCAACTGTTCAAGCCAATAGGTCTAACAGGCTACATAAACTGCAACATTACGCCAGATGGAACTAGCGTTCAGGGCACTCCCTCAGAACACATGGGAACCTCTCTAAGCACATGGCCAGACACACAGGCTTCGTAAGATGACGACTACGCCAAAATGTAATTGGCGTTCATGGCACTCACTCAAAACACATGGGAACCTCTCTAAGCACATGGCCAGACACACAGGCTTCGTAAGATGACGACTACGCCAAAATGTAATTGGCGTTCATGGCACTCACTAACAACACATGGGAACCTCTCTAAACACATGGCCAGGCACACAGGCTTCGTAAACTGTCCGACTACGCCAAAATGTAATGGCTGGATTTTCTATTTAGATGGGATCAGCCCCCAGGGGCCCCTGTGACCCAGCCAAAACGTACTCACCTTCCGTCCTCAGGACTCCTCTATATCCAGGCACCTGGTACCTACCTGAGGATAGGGAACTCGCAATATACAAGCTCATATTATTAAGAACACCACTAAATCTATAGGGATACTAAGAATACTCACTGATTACTAGGGATATCCATACCCTACACCACACTTATTCACATCAGTTGGTCTCGCGGCCACTCTGACCCAGACCGTTCTACCCTAGGGCAGATCTGACACACAATCTGGTGCGTCTACACACGGGCCTGCAGAACCCAATGCTCCCTTTTCCAAAGTGTTCGCGATCCTGCGAAACTACACACTAGTTCCACTACCTAGTGCTCTCATTTACTCAAGCCACAATCCAGTGGGTATACACACTGGTTCAACCCCCCAGTGCTCTCATTAACGCCGCATATCAACGACGACCACATTCCTATGAACACCTATACATATATATATATATATATTGGGATATTATCTCAGCTGTCTACTCGGGATGAAACTACAATAATAACTTTGAATATGGGTCCGGATTGTATAGTGTACTCTCTGCTCTTGGCATCAAAGGTTCACTCACTCCCTATTTATGTGATCACCACTTACCTGATTGGGATTACTCATCCATTCACGTGCCTAGCATTCACCTAGGAGCTACATTTACCTTCAGTGAACAAGAATAGGGGCTACACACCAGTTGACTGAGTTGTCTCTTGATTTAAGCGCTCCTACCCCCCTTTTTGATCCATCAGTGGCTCAACAGCAACTGGCTTGAAGCCAGGATAACTTTATCATGAAAGAACTCAAGCACTGTAGTTATGGGGATGTTTATTATTACACTAATAAAATACACATATACAGATATGTAACTGACAAAGACTATAGGTAGAACACACCGCTTGAAAGAGAAGGATTACACATAACAGGAACACTCCGCTGAAAGGGAAAAGATTAGAAAGTGTAAATGTAACTAATTCAGACTACCTCACCTATTAGAAGGAAGATTTCTCTCTCTGCCTCTGGTGGGATTAGGGCTCTCTCTCTGCCTCTGGTGGGATTAGGGCTCTCTCTGTCTCTCCCTCCTTCACCACATCACCACGCCTCTGGTTCAGTTGCTCCAGCTGACAGCCTTCACTGCTTTCTCTCTCCTCATCTTCAGTAATCGTCTGCCTTCTTTCTCCATTCAAGAACTGCACTCTATTCTGCAGCTCCCAGCAGACATCCTCTCTCTCTCTGCAAGCTATTCGGAGCTCCAAGCTGTTCTGGGCTCCCTGCAGTCCTGTGCTCCAAGCTGGTCTGAGCACCACGCTGAACTGCACACCACGCTGCACTGACTTCCAAAACTGAACTGACCTGCACACAAGCTGGAATGAACACTCCTCCTCTCCTGTAGCTCGCTAATATGGATGCTTGTCCTTTCATGGAAAGCTACGGCCAGTAACCTGCCGCCCACCAAATTCTTGTACCTCCCCGTACCAAGGACACGTTCCCAGCTGGCCAGCCTGAAGTTGTGTCTTCGGAGTGGAGAAAAATACATTCTTTCGATAAGGGCCAGCCTGAACCGGTTCTCTCCAAGCGAACAACAGCCTTAACTATAAACATTGCCTGTGCCCTGAAAAGCCTCTCTGCTTCCATCAAGATGGAGTCTCTCTAGCTCTAGGCCTTTACGCCTGAAAGGGGTGAAATGCTCCTTAGCTCTGTCAGAATACCTACATAAACCATACCAATATGTCTAATATGTCAAAGCCAATAGGCAATAGACAGGTTAAAGTCAAGAATAAAGGCATATTAAGCAGCTATCCTCTTCTAGGTCTGGAAAAAGGGCTTAAAAGGGCCAACACAGGCTAAGAATACCTATACTAGATGCGAGCAAGATTAATGATCTACATCACTTCTAAATAAAGCCAAAACTCTGCCATTACAACAGGCTTCAAAGACAGGCCTTTAAAGTGCATAGAGGTCCTGCTCTTCCTGCTCTGGTTCCAGACTCCCTACAGGGGGGTGTAGAGCCCTTTGTATGGGAAAAGGGCGCTGCCTATTCAGGTGTAAGTGAGGCTCGGTCCAGCCCCTCCCTCCCATACTGCCAGGATGGCCCATCGGGTCACACCTAAGCTCCTATTGTGGGTGGTTGTCTCAGGAAATACACAAAGCCCAACTGTCACTCACTCCAGATATGACCAGGCACCAAATGGCTTTAGTAAGAAAATTCCAACTGTCCAACAGTGGCATTTTCAGAATTGTAATTTAAAATCCGACTTCACCATCATTTTGTGAACTGGGCCTTTACTGTTGTTTTTTGTATGTTAGGGAAGGGTAGAGCTGGCCCTGCATGGCAATATTGCTTTTTTTCCTACTTGTGTCTTGTAATGTGGATGGAATGATTAAAAAAAACAGTCGTACATAATTTATGCCTGCAGAGAAAAGATCCATCCATGGCAGAGCAACATTTTCTAAAGCTATCAGGGTAAAATATATGGCACCACCTAACAATACTGTTGTTTTGTTTATTTTCTCAAAATCTATGCAGGAGGGAGACAGGTTATTGCTGGGCAGTTTCTCATTCGTAGGAAGTACATGGTTCTGAACGCAGAACGGCATTTGTTTAAGTCCTTCCATCTGTTTCACCATAGAGGTAGAATGGCTATAAAATACAATAAGCTTGCCTCTAAGTCTGGTAAGCAACGGATATACAAGTAAGACCTCATTTGGTTTGCCTCACAAGCATGATATAATAAAGGAATCATTTGAAACTGGGCTAGTTGTAACTGCTCCTTGCCCCCTCCCATGCCTACTTGCTTTCCTATAATAGCAGTAGAGAGACTACCTACTTTGTATAAAGCTAGAGGAGTAATCATCTTAGCCTTATCGTACGAAAAAGGTAAACTACTGACTCCTTTGATCTATATTTTAGTTTTATTTAATGCCCTACTCCACCTCCCACCCAATGGTAGCCTAAGAGGGCTATTGGGTACAGCGGCTCAAAAGCTGTAACAGAACAATATAACTGCAGAAAATGGGGCTAGGAAGCCAGATAGTTGATTGGTAGAGATAGAAAACTGATAGTTCTGCTCAAGCAAAAAATTCCCCAAAATTATGGTAAGTCGCTAAGGAAAATCGAAGTTCTACGGAACCTGGATGTATAAGGAAGAGCTGGTCTTAGGAGTCTGGGTGGAAAATAAAGCTTTCTTTGACTTATTTTTTTTTTGATTGTGGCTTATTCACAAGCTCCTTGTGCTACTGGTGCATCACTTTTAATATGGCGAAAAGGGACATACCGGCAGTGCAAGGTGCTTTTATTATGCCCCATGTTTTTTACTGTATCTGCAACTTTACACGAAACATCAGGTGCACCGTTGCACCGTCCCCTGTTGATGAGACCCATCTTACCATTGTTTTTTTACGCTTATTTTATTGAGTTTTCACATAACTGAGCACAGCACATGTAACAGAATATCAGCATTGTTATGACAGGTCGTGGAGAGGGACACGCAGTACAGCGATATCAAATCAATGCATGCACATGAGACAAATAGCAGGAGCAACATGATAACACAGCAATAGGCATCTCACACAGGTCTCATATGAAAGAAACAGCACATCACTGTGAGTGATTAAAAAAGGAAGCAATACATGCAGGGGCACAGGTAGTATACAACAACAGATAATATTCAGGCCGTCAGATATAATAATTATGGTGGGGATCATGGATCATGACCGATGTCTTCAGGATGCTCCAGGAGATATGATTGGAGCGGGCCCCAAATATTCCGGGGGCGCGAGGAAGCCTGAAGGAGGTCAGCGTATGTGCATGTTTGATTCTGCCAAAGTGTCATGTCCCCAATCCAGTCCTTGAATTTGGGTGCTCTTCCCCGACCTGTTTGATCCTGCCAAAGTGTCATGTCCCCAATCCATTCCTTGAATTTGGGTGCTCTTCCCCGACCTTACCTGCAGGCCACCCGCCGTCTAGCCATTAGTAGGCTAAATGAGACAAATTTACGGTGTGCTACTGGTAGCTGCTCTGTGTATCCGAGTCCAGCCAGGAAAGGAGATCTGGAGAGGGACGATGAAGTCATGAGATCCAGTGCTGTGAACACTTGTTGCCAATATGTGTGGACCGAGCAACAGTCCCAAGCAAGGTGGAGGAAATCAGCAGCCTCCGCCCTACATCTGTAACACTGGTTTGTGTCTCGTAGCCCAAATTTGTGTAGTTTAACCGGGGTGTAATATATGCGATGTAAGAATTTGCAGTGGGTAATGCGCAACCGACTACTGGAGGAGACCTGTTCAGTCTGCCTAAAGCAGAACATCCATTGTTGATCTGAGATGTCTTGCCCGAGCTCAGCCGACCATTTATCCAGAGCAGCACACGGGGGAGTCGCGGTGTCCGTACAGGCTGTGATAAAGTGTAGATACTAGATGAGAGGCGGTGCTCACATGTAGTGTGTGGTGCAAGGGGGCGACCATAAGGGGTTCTAGAGGGTATGTGAGGGTACAATCTTTTATCCCTTGGCACAGTTGGACATAAAGGAAGGTCTCCATGGCGGAGGGTGGGGGATCTGTGTATAACTGTTGGAGAGTACAAAATTTGCCATTTCGGTAAAGATCGCCCCAACATTGGAGATGGCGCATAGTTTTAACTCTTTTAAAGATGCCTTCTTGCAGTAGTGGCATCTTCGGATGATAGGTACGCAGGAGTAACGAGTAATATAGTAAAGCAGCATGTAGTCGGCAGGTAATGCGGTTCCATGCTTTTACCGTGCAGTCTACAGAGGACGGATAGGGTGCACGGGGTGCAAGCATTGTCAGTATAACCCAGTCTAGTGGGATAGGGTCTGCAAGCTAGTGCTCAGTCGCAACATGAGGAGTGTATCTGGGAGGGCGAAACTAGTATTGGGCATAATGTGATTGGGCACAAAGAGAGTACAATTCAAAGTCGGGAACATCAAAGTCCCCCTGAAAGTACAGGAGAGTGAGTGTGTCCCACTGCACACACGGCTGCTTGCCACCCCACACTAGCTTGATCAGCTCTGCTTGGAGGGAGGAGAAAAAATTTCGTCCCAGGTCATACGGGATGTTTAAAAACAGATACAAAAATTTTGGGAGGACCACCATTTTAATAAGGGAAATGCAGCCTGCCATAGTATGGGGAAGTGCGTTCCATCTAGTTATGCAGCCAGTAACATGATTTAGTGTTCCCCCGTAGTTAAGTCTCATCAATTCTTCTCAGTCTGCAATGACGCGTATCCCTAGATATTTTACTTCAGTAGAGCACCATTCAATGGGGAAGTCTGTGTCAAACGGCGTAACCGAAGCAGTAAGTGGAAAGATTTTAGATTTGGTCCAGTTTATGTGGATGCCCGAAAGACCACCAAACCGGACAAACTCACGGAGGAGCGGTATAAGGTTCTGCTGCGGTTCTTTGACATAGAGGGTAACATCATTGGCGTACAGAGAAAAGAGAATCGAGCGAAGAAAGCAGCGATGGGCCTTTTCCATATGATGTTGCCTGAGTTTGGCCGCCAGGGGTTCCATGGCAAGAGTGAACAGGAGTGGAGATAATGGGAAACCTTGCCGTGTGCCACGGGAAAGGGAGAAGGAGGGGGAGACATGATCAGGACTTTCGCCTTTGGGGAAGTATAAAGCAGGCGAATCCAAGCTAAAAAACCGATTGGAAACCCCATGCATTGAAGAGTAGTGAATAAGTAGTCCCATTCTACATTCTATGGCCAATATATGTTTTCTAAAAATCTACGGGGAGTCCATCGGAGCCCTGTGCTTTCCCTGATAATAGCTTCTCGGAGCTCATCATCAGGGCCGGCTCTAGGGCGGTGCGATCGGAGCCACCGCACCGGGCGCTGCCTTGCAGTGGGGGCGCCTTCTATGCAAGTATATTTTCGTTTTTAAACAAACACACCTGTTGCCGCATTCCTTGCTTCCAGCCATTTTCAGCCAGCAATAAAAACGTTAAGATCACTCCAGTGATTAATGTTCCTGCTGAAGAGAGATCGTAGGTTTGTCTAGTGGAAATTTTATCTCGTCATAAGGTAGTTCAGTGGGTTAATATGCCTATTGCAAAGAATGTGTGCCATGCAGATTACAAAGTACAGATAATGTTAATAGGTCAGTGGGTTACTGTTTGTGTTCCAGGGATCCTTTGTTACTTTTGTTACCGTTTATAAGTTAATATCCTAAAATAAACAGTGAGCTATTAACTTTCATCAAAGAGCTGCATTCAAACTGCAAGATATGTATTAGCGCAATATGTCCTTTCATTATCCTAAACTAGCAAAAAGAGTTAGTTTGGGTAGAAGAAATCAAATGTTATTATTAAAAAAACCCTAACAGTAATGTTATGTTTTAAAATCTAAATTTGTGCTTTTCCAGACCAAGGGTTCTTTGTTGCACTATCTCGAGCGCTTTAGTGGGAAGATCAATATCCCTCCTTAGCGGCACCACCCACGTGACTCGGGGCCACGCCCCTCCCATGTAGCCACGCCCACTCCCGAAAGTACAAAACACCGCGCTGAGTCTGCAGTCGGTGTTGACCTGCTAGCTACCCTGAGGCGGAAGCCGGGGTGTTTGCTCCTTGACTGATTTTTAAAATTGTCTTTCACTCACACTGTTTTCTGTTGATTTTAGAACTTTAAACTGTGGTAATCTTTGTTGCACTATCTCGAGCGCTTTAGTGGGAAGATCAATATCCCTCCTTAGCGGCACCACCCACGTGACTCGGGGCCACGCCCCTCCCATGTAGCCATGCTCACTCCTCGAGAGCGCAGCGGTCGAGCGCAGCGGGCACACCATCAGCACGCCGAAGACACGCCAAAGACTAGCCCGTCTGTGCCCGTCCGTGCCAGGACGGGGCAAGAGGCAGAGGCTCCCGCTCCCCCTACATCTTGTAGGCTGGTAAGATCGTCATCTGAATTGAAAGCGCTGCGCCCTACCCCCAATCCGAGGTGTTCAATATTAAACCTCCACAAAGTCGGAATACGCTCCTGCGCGGACTGTAAACTGTCCACCTTAATTTGTCAACCCCACCCTGACACCTCCAGAAGACATAGGAAAAGCAAAGTACTGCGTAAAAACGAACCTCTAACTTACGTATTTTACAGTACAAACTGCCGATCATTGCCAAAACATAAACATGATATTTTCAACCTCCTAGCTGAAAACGGTCCCAGTGCCCTTTTCTTAACCGAGACTTGGCTGCACGACAGCGCCGGGCCGGATGTTGCTACCGCCCTCCCTGACAACTACGCCATTGTCAGAATAGACAGGAACAAACAGCTAGGTGGTGGGATAGCTATTATCTTTAAGAGAGAACTAAAATGTACCCTGGAACCTGTAGCTATTCCAGGCTGTGAAGCGGGTCTTTTCAAAATTTCCTTGAACCCGAATTTCACGATGTCAGGCATTTTGATTTATCGACCCCCAGGAAATCCCTCTCAATGGGTATCAAACTTAGCCAATCTTATTACCCCTTATTACATCACTTTAAGTAATTTTTCCTTGCTGGGCTATTTGAACCTGCACCTAGAGGACCCCACCATCCCCTCCTGTTCTAACCTACTTGAAGACCTGAAGGCCTTAAACCTTTCCCTGATCAACTCTAGCCCTACTCATATAGCTGGCCACTTGCTGGACCCTATAATCTCCAACATCAGTGAACTAAGTTGTATTGCCACCTTGCCCATAGGCTGGTCTGACCACCACCTTATAAAATTCAGCATTAATTTTCCACCCTCCCCTAACCT
Source organism: Lissotriton vulgaris (assembly GCF_964263255.1). NCBI lineage: Eukaryota > Metazoa > Chordata > Amphibia > Caudata > Salamandridae > Lissotriton > Lissotriton vulgaris. Next base: position 759,678,123 of record NC_141699.1, on the reverse strand, counting down.
GCAATTTGATGATGCTCAAGGCTCATCTAGGAAAAACTGGAAGCTAGTAGACTTGGAACTGCTAAACTCGGCATTACAAGAAAACCCACCAAGTTGTAGCTCAAACATGGATTGCCTAGCAACCGAAGCGCAAAATTGGCTTAGCGATGCAGCCAACAAATGTTTGCCCTCTTCTTGCATCAAAGAGAATAGACACCGCCTTCCCGCGCCATGGTATAATGATAGCCTAAAGACCGAAAAATCCAAATGCAAGAAGCTCGAACGCAAATGGCGTAAGAATTACGCCCCTGATGCAAAAAGAAGCTACCAGGAAGCCAGGAATCTTTATCACACGGCTTGTGCAAAAGCAAGAGCTGCTTTCGTCTCAAAAACTATCATGGAAGCCACTAATATGCCGAAAACCCTTTTCAACAAAGTTAAAGAACTGGCTGGTGCACACACTACAGCTGCTGCACCCCCATTAAATACTCAACAATGTCAGGCATTAGCATGCTTTTTTACTGAAAAAATTGATAAAATCATCCTAGATATCAAGGCAAATAATACAGAACCATCCTCTCCCTCTGACTCAGTACCAACTTCCCCTTGTGACAACTTACTGGAATCTTGGCCTGCTCTCTCAGCAGACAAACTGAAATTAATTCTTAAGACCATAAAATCCGGCTCCCCCAGGGACCCCATCCCCATCAAAATCATCAAACAACTTGATGATAACTCATTGGAGATCATCACAAATCTTCCGAACTCCTCCCTTGATCTTGCCACTGTCCCAGCCTTATGGAAACATGCCATGGTTACGCCCCTTCTGAATAAACCGACTGCAAACCCGGAAATCCTCGCCAACTACAGACCCATATCCCTGCTCCCGGAATTTTCTAAATGTTTGGAGAGACACGTGCATTCTGCTCTAGCCACTTTTGCAGAAGAAAACTCTCTACTACATTCATCACAATCTGGTTTCAGGGCGGGTTTCTCTACAGAAACCGCCCTGCTTGGAGTCACTGAACACATCCGAAAGCTACTGGATCAAGGTCAGACGGTCGCGCTCGTGCTATTAGACCTGAGCGCGGCGTTCGACACCATCTCCCACGAAACACTTACCAAAGAATTGCACAAAAATGGTGTACGAGGAAAGGCACTGGAGTGGATCCGGTCCTTCCTGAAAAACCGAACCTTCCAGATTACATCTTCACAAGCCGTTTCGGATATCCTGCCTGCACCCCATGGAGTGCCCCAAGGGTCTATTCTCAGCCCTCTGTTCTTGAATTTATATCTCAAACCCCTGGCCGACCTTGTTGAACAATCGGGTCTCACTCTTATGAACTATGCCGACGACTCACAAATTATTTTTTCCCTATCCGAATCCTGTCCTCACTCCCCTTCTTTACTCAAAGATGGACTCCTAAACATCCTGAACTGGATGACAAATAACCAGCTAAAACTAAACGGCGATAAGACGGAGATACTGGTCCTGGGAAAAGATCAAGATCTGTGGAATCCCGTACACTGGCCTGACCAGATGGGCGCCTTTCCTACTCCGGTGACCCATACTCGAAATTTGGGCTTCATTTTGGACAACTCCCTATCCATGAACCAACAGGCCAGTAAAGTAACTGGCCTATGCCTCACCATAGTGAAATGGTTGAGAAAGATCCTCTGGATGCTGCCTCTGTCCACGCAAAAGACCATAGTCAATGCCCTCATTACATCAAGGCTTGACTACGGCAACATCCTGTACCTGGGCGCAAACAAATCTGTAGTCGGCCGACTGCAGGTGGTGCAAAACGCAACAGTTCGACTACTATGCAATATTCCCAAAAACTCTGGAGTCTCGAACCATCGTCGGGAACTCCATTGGCTCAGGATCGAAAACAGAATCCGCTTTAAAGCCCTGAACTATATGTTCAGAATTAAAGCAGGCACAGCACCTAAATATCTTCAAACCCTCGCCTACCTCTACACTCCCAAGCGCAACCTTCGGTCGCAGAAGGCAGCCTTTTTCTGCGTACCGAGGTTCAAACGGGCGAGAACAGGTGGCAGATCCTTCGCCCATCTGGGACCTTCCCTCTGGAACACGCTCCCTCCCTTCATCCGAAAGGAAGAAAATTACATCAGGTTCAGAAAGTTTGTTAAGACCTGGCTATTTGAACTACCCCTCTTTTCTGTCCTCAAACTAGCTGTGTCTAGGCACCAGGAAACCCTTTTTGGGTAGCTGTTGCGCCCTATAAGTTGAAAAAATAAATAAAAAATAAATAAATTCTTAAACTATTCTGTCTTCCAGTATATATGAGATGTGACTCCTACACCTTGTAGTCCCTTGTCTTATGTAACATTTCCTATGCACTGATTTACACATGTATGATTGTCTCTGTGCCAATGTGTGTGCTCTGACACCCTACACTGAAATGAGTGGCGCTATAAAGCTAAATCAGTCTGAGAGAGAGTGGTTATAAATGCTTCAGGACAACTGTTAAATGGTGGTAGAGAGGGAATCTGTGGTAGATGTGGTCATTGGGAGGGGCACCAACAAACATTGTCGTATAGGGCGCCATCAGTGCTAAAGCCGGCCCTGCTCATCCTCCTCAACGGTGTTGCCAAGAATTCCCTCTGGTGATCCCCCAGCCAGCCCAGCACAATATCCTCAAGATAGTAAGTGAGATATGGGGGGAACAGTATGACAAGAACTGTAGAGGTCTGTGTAGAATTCAGTGAATGTTTGCAAAATCTCGAGACTGTCTCTGTGACACACCCCAGCACGATCCACCACATCTAATACATAATTAGAAAAGCGGGGCTGTCGAATTTCCGTCACCAGTGCTCTGTCGGGTCTTCCCCCCTCCCCATAGTGACAGGTAGTAAAGTATTTGCCCCGGAATTTGACCTCACGCTCCGCCGTGGTGCTATAGTCAGTGAAGCAAAGTAAAGCCCGTTGGGCTCCTGACGTCACCTTCCACAGACCCTTTTCGAGTTGTTTCAATTCACTTTCAAAACGGCGCAAGTTCCGTCGGATTTCTCGGAGGACTCTAAGGCTTTTTGACATGCATATGCCGCGTATAGTAACTTTGAACGCCTCCCAGATTGTGCCCACATGTGTAACCAAGCTTTTATTTCCGCAATCTCCTCACCAAGGTCCATCTGAAAGACAGTTTCCAGAAGTGCCTCAGGCACAAGCCTCCAGCAACGCGGGGTGGCAATCAGATTGGGGGGTGTTCTCGTCATACAGACTAGTGCGTGGTCCGAGTAGGTCCTGACCATATGCTCAGATGAAAGGACCCAAGGGCCAACCTCCTGGGAGCAGACCCAGTAGTCTAGTCCAGACCAAGACGAGTGTACTGTAGTGTAATAGGTGCCCTCTCTCTCACCCGGGTGTAAATGACTCCACACATCTATGAGCTCATGATCTAGAAATAGCCGAGAAAGGGTATCTTGATGTGAGGTAATGATGTGGAAGAGGATTGGACCTATCAGCTGAAGGGCATAAGGTAATGTTAAAATCCCCCCCATATGATGTGAGTGGATCCCACCTTAATAATTTGTCCCCACAGGGTGGTGAAGAAATCAGGGTCATCCATGTTTGGCCCATAACAACAAATGAGTGTAACTGATTGCATACCCAGCGTACCCCAGAGCATACAACTCCAGCCTCAGGGGGTCACTGAAACTGCCGCCTAAAATGAAGGGTGTGTTCTTCTTGACTAAGATCAGTGTGCCTCGTGAGTATGTGGAATAGGAGGAAAACACTCGGTCAGAGACCCATTTGCTGCCGAAGCAATGAGGACGGCGAGGGTCAGTGTGCGACTCTTGAAGCATTGCAACATGGATGTGGTGTCTATCAAGGTATGGAACTGTCTGTCTACGTTTTCGTGGGTCGCCAAGACCTCTAACGTTCCATGTGAGCAATTTTATTCATAACTGTTCAGAGTGTGGAGGCATTCCAAAGGAAGTGATTCATTATAACTGCTGTCCCAGTGTATGGTAAGTGTGTAGATAGGTCAGCACGTGCTGGCATGTCTATCTGCTGATGCATCAAATAAATAACATTAGAATACAACAATCCCCAACCACCCCCCCTCCCACGACAGCACCCAAACTGTGCTGGTAGCGTAGTGTCCACCCAAGAACAAATCCACCCCCTCCCACAACAGCACCCCAATTGTGCTGGCACAAGATTGCCCACCCAAACCCCACACAACTCTTGACATTACAGTCTTGGTCATGAAAGTCCAACAAAAAGAAATAAGCAATACTGGGGATCTCCCATGTGGGGGGCGCTTGTGGACCATGACCCTCCTTACCCTGCCTGAAGAGGAAGTTGTTGTTGAAATGTTTATTGGCACAAGGGCTAGGGGCTGAGGACTGTACTATTGACCCGGCCTGGGGTTTACAGGAGAGTCTCCTACCCTTACAGAAGGTTTGGTACTACCCACAGGTGATGTGGGTAGGGTAAGGAAAATAGAAGGGGCCTGAGCTACAGGGTTCTGCGCTGCCGCTCGAAAGCACAACGCTGTGTCCATTTATTCTAGATCCACGGTCTACCACTAGCCGTGCTTATGCCATGCCCACGCATCATGTAGGCTGGTCTCGTCTGGGCCACCTTCTGGACACGCAGCCTGGAGAGAGGGCAAAGATATCAGTATCTTGCTCCCGAGCACACGCAGCACAGAAAGCCCACTACCGCTGATACATTGGGAGAGGTTGTATCAAACCCATACTCATAAGAAGAAGGGAAATGAAAAGATGGACAGAGAAACACTCAAGTGCACTATTGCTGCCTTATCTTCCACCAGCGACACAGCAGATCTCACTTTACCATGGCAAGAGTGCTGGCCATAGAACCTTTCATCATTGAAGGGGTATCTTCCTCCAGGTGACAAGTGGAAGGATTTGGTGGAATGCCTGGAACTGCACTTTAAAGCCATTGAAGTGAAGGCAGAGAGGAAAAGAGTACACCTTCTTCACCTGGAAGGAAAAAGAACCCACAAGATATATAATGCACTCAATGAGGCATTGCCCAAAACACCCTGGGGCAGATTTACAAACCCCTTGCGCCTCTGGTGCATCATGTTGCATGATGCACTGGTGGCGCAGCCTGCTGAGTAATATTTACAGCACATGTAGTCACCCTGCATGACCTAGCCTCTTAAGTGCTGCGTTGGGGCGTTGGCTGACGGCAGCACTACCTCCCCAGTGCTGCGCACGTCCATTGGACGTCCATTCAGCACTAGTTCCAATGGACAGCGCAGCACTGGGGAGGGATATTTGCGCCGCATCTAAGGTGTTAACATGTGCTTGTAAATATCGCCCCTGTTCAGGCAACACTTTGTGTGTTAGGGGTGCGACATGGGTATGGTGTGGGTGTTTCCACGCAACACCCATGTCCACATGTGCATTTCCAGATTCATGAGAAATCATAAATCTGGAAATGCGCCAGAATGCTACGCCACCCTAATGGTGGCATAGCGAGGTGTAATGAGGAGAAATATTTTCATTTCTCCAAGTTTTTATCTCTTTCAATGCGTTCTGCATTCTACAGCACACATTGGAAGAGGAAATCACCTCAATTGATTGTTTTTGTGCAGGAAGGTGGCCCTTCCAGCACAAAAACAATCTTCCCATGATGCAGGCATCCTTGCACCATGGTACAAGGGTGCCTGCGTCGGCGCATGGCAGCAGTTTGTGCGCCAGCGCAGGGGGAAGCACAGAGATGTTACATATTGTTGTAAATATGTTGCATCCCTGTGCTTCGAAACTAAATGACTTGCGGCACCGTGCTGCATACGTTGTAGATCTGCTCCTCTATTTTCATCCCTCAGTGCCCACTTTGAACGTATGGCCAACCAGGGCTGTAAATGTTATATATTACGGAAAGCACACCAGGAGGCAGACAAATCCCTTGACAGCTTCTACTGCAGGCTGCGGGAGTAGGCCAGGACCTGAAGGTTTGCTCAAGAACAAGGGGAAATCCAAAACCAAATCATCCAAGTGTGTGCCTAGATGAAGCTGAGGGAGAACATTCTGCAAGTCTCTGGGAAGTCCCAGAAAGATATCCTCATGATGGGGAAATCAAAAGAACTCTAAAAAATTAGAGTACTGCAAAAGTATGAATTTCTGAAGAAGAGAATCAGCTTCTTTGGCTATATCTTCTCAGTGGATGGAGTTGCTCCGTACCCAGAGAAGGTGTGTGATGTCAAGGAAACTCAAGCTCCTTCCAACATCTCAGAGCTGAGGAGCTTCCTTGACATGGTGAACTACTGCGGTCTGTTCATACCAGACCTGACCACTCTAACGCTGCCACGACAGGAGCTAACCAAGGCCATAACCATGTGGATATAGAGGAAACTAAACTAAAGCATTTCAGGACACTAAAATCACACTGCCAGCAAGCACCATAGTGGCCTACTTCCACCTGGCGAGACCCACAACCCTTGTGGAAGATGCCAGTCCAATGGGGCTAGGTGCGGTTCTCACCCAATAGCTACTCTGTGGGACAGTGGTCCCAGTCGCTTATGCCAACCGGTTGTTAACGCCAACGGAGCAGAGTTACTCCCAAATTGAAAGGGAGGCAACCGCCATACTTTGGGGATGCACCATTTCCATCTTTAAGTTTACATACATCCATTCACTGTGATCACAAATCACAAGTCGCTGGTCCCACCGTGATCACAAATCACAAGGCACTGGTCCCACTGTTCCATGGAACATTCTCCAACTCACTAACCCGCATTGGAAAGTGGGTGCTACAACTACAAGACTATGACTGCCAAGTTGTATACCAAAGAGTAGCAAGGAAATCCATGAAAGTCTTAGCAGCCACTGTAGAAAAGGAGGAAGACGTGGAGAACAAAGATAATGTCAGATATGTGCTGGAATGATCCCAACCACTACCACTGTCCCTAGAGAATATCAGCCAGGTAACCTAGGGAGACAAATGTTTGTAGCTGGCCCTAGCAGCATCCTGGACAGAAAAGTGGGAAAACTAGAAACGACACTGGACACTCCGGACACCCTAAGTGAAACAGATAATAGAGTTGCTTTATCATGTTCGACATGAACTGATAGGCGATACTGTAAGATGTCTGCTTTGATGCCTGTGCTTAGTTATCCCCAGCAGCCTCACTGAACAGGTTGTGCAGCTAGCACACAGTGGACATCAAGGAGTTCTCAAGATGAAGAACAGCCTCAGAAGCAAGGTGTGGTTCCTGGTGATGTATGAAATGGTGGCGTAAACAGTCAGGTCACGTCAATGCTGCCAGGTTGCCTGCACACCTGAACCTCCTGGTGCCAGTCATCGCAGAAGAAGGCCCCCACCAACCATGGGTGTGCACCAGCCTCGATTTTGACTGTCTCCCAGATAAATGATATACCATAGTCCTGATAGACAACTATACTAAGTATCCCAAGGAGGAAATTGTGACATCCCAGGCTGCCAGTAAAACAAGACAAAATGGTGGCGACCATTGGGCTGCTGAAGGAAATCCATACTGCCAATGGCCCCCCTTTAAAAGTCAGAAGTTTGCAGCATACCTAAAAGTGTGGAATATCAAACACAGGAAAGTGACTCCTCTATCGTCCCAGGCCAGTGGTGAACTTGAGTGATTCATCAGAACACTCAAAAAACGTCATCCAGCTTGCTCACTCAAACCAGCAGTCCATCGAGTCAGCTTTATATGCCTTCCTTCGGGAGTCTCGCCAGACCCCAAACACCACCACCGGTCAAGCTCCAGGGCATTCCATCATGGGTTGTGTTGCCCCAGACACTATCCCTCATCACTCTAGCTGGACACCACTCCCCATAAATGAGTGCTATACCCTGCAAAGCGGCACAACCATCAACCAACGAGCAAGCAAGAGTGGAAGAGCCAAAGCCATAGCCATCCAGTCAGGTAGTCAAGGCTTCATCAAAGATCAGCATCCGGGAAGCAAGTTCAAGCTGCCATTTGAATGGAACCTGTGGGTGGATATTTGACGGCATGGCACCATGTTCAGGGCCAGAGAGATGGAGATTAACTTACCACCAATCTCATGAAAGGGCAACCCTTCATTGAGAGATGGGAGGAGGACACAAGAACAACAGTGAGGAACAACCCCCTTGATGTGACAACTACAATTCACCACAAAATCAGGTGACGACGGACACCACTGGTGCTGGCGGCAGGCCGAGAAAGCCTTACCCCAGACCAGAATCACTCAGGAAGTTTACCCCGTAGAGGTAAAGGCTGTGTAGGCCCGCGAGATGTATGCTGTGAGAAAACTCGCCACCATCTGTTAGACAATGAGACTACGCCATCTAAGAGTGGAGTGGGCAAGTATAACCCTATTGAGAATTGTATGTTCATGTTGAAATCATGTTAGATTTACAGTTAAATGAAAATTTGTTATGGTTGGGAAGGAATGTAGGGGCATATTATCAAGGGGTTTTATCTCAGCTTTTTTGACTTTAAAAGCCAAGAAAGCGGAGATAAAATTATCTCCCTATTACCTAGCTGTCGCTAACACCATTTAGCGACAGCTAGTAGGAGATAGCGACCATCTTGGGCCCCGCTTTGCATGTCAGTGAAATGTATCACTAATGACATGCAAAGTGGGCGTGCCAAGATGTTAGCGACTGGAAACAGTCACTAACATCGCTATCTCCTATTACCAACTTTTGGAGATATTCGCGCTAAGCGCGAATATCTCCAAAAGCTAACACCTGCCCCTGAGCAGTTCTTAGCCATGTTATCCAATGGTAGGTGGATAACATGGCTAAGAGCATTAGCTCGGTAATGCATGAATATCGCTAACTTTTCAGCGATATTCATGCATTTCGGCCGATTTTTATCGCTTAGGAGATAAACCTTGATAATAGCAAGGTTCCTAAGCGATAAAAATCACCGCAGCTTGGCGATAAAAATATTGCCGCTAAGCCAACATAGCAATAATTATCGCTAGTTGTTGGTAATATGCCCCGTAATGTTTATTGGGATTGAGGGATAGGAGCTCAGGACTGTACTATTGACCCATGGAGGTTTTGGTACTACACCCAGGTGATATGAGTAGGGTAATAAAAGGAGAGAGCAAACACAAGGAGATGATGGAAAGAGTGCTGAAACTTTTCAGACACTCACCCCCAGTCACAGATCTAAGCTGAATCCATCATTGTTCTTTAGCTCACTTCGCCACCCCAGTTAAGAACCAGCCTTATACAAATCAGTGATGACCCTGTGCTTCATGGGAAAGTCCTGCCTGAAATGCCAAGCCAGGTCTTCCCTGAACCGGAAACAAGCATCCTAGGACCTGTTTTGGGGCAAAACCCCTCATCAGTCAGGCTAGCTTGAATCCAATGGCAAAGTGAGCAAGGGACCCACGATTGGGCATACCCTGCCAACCAGGGCGAACAAAGAAAACACAAGGAGATGATGGACAGACCACTGAAACTTTTCAAACACTCACCCACAGTCCTAGAATGCTTGATTACATTTTTAAAAAAGAAAAACACTTATCTTGTGCTCGCAGTGCAAGGTACGTTTTACATTTTATTTATTTTATTTGACATCGTCGTTGTCTGTCGACTACCCCCTACCCCGTCCCATAGCTCTTATCTGCAGAGGCCACTCCTGTATCAAGGGCATAGGTTCACATTTGGACCAGTGAATGTTGTAGCCTGAGAACACAGAGAAAGAATAAGTGACTGCTATGAGTACCTGTATAGACTCCTGAGGATCAACCAATGTCCCCATTACATCATCTGCATATTAAAACACCTTCTGTTTACCTTTTGCTGTATGCACACCTCGGATGGTATGTGTGTTTCTTATTGTTGCCACTAGGCATTCCAGACCAATGAAAAATAGTAGGGGGACAGGGGATAGCTTTGTCTCATCCCACAACCAATCTCGAAGAAGTGGTAGGAGAAGCCTCTGCAAAATGTTGAAACAGTAGATGACATGTATAAACATCTCACTTTGACAATGAATGATGTACCTTCACCCATGTCTGCCATAACTGTGAACAGATATAACCAATCAACGTGGTAAAAAGCATTTTCAGCATCAAGGGAGATAAGAATGTTCTCATCCCTGTCATGTCTAACTTGCTACAGTGTATGAGACAGCATCCTCAAATGGTTCGCTGAGGTTCGTCTGGTACAAATTCTGTACATACAGGTGGCTAGTTGCGAGGACAGGACCTTTGCCAAGATCGTCACATCCATGTTAATGAGAGATATAGGCCAGTAGTTAGTACAATATAGTGGATCCATTCCCAGTTTGCGTATCAGGGAGATCCTAGCCCTATTGAATTCAGGTAAAGACACAGTAGTACCGGATATTTCTTGGAATAGCTTGCCCAACAGCAGCACCACTAATGGTTTGGTGATTTTATAAAATACCATTGGGATGCCATCGTCACCCGGTGAATTTGCAGTTGCCCTCGCATCAAAAAATAGCTTGGTCAATTTTGTCAGTGCTAATGTCACTCCCCAGGGTACTGGCTTGGTCATGTGTCAGGGTGGGAAAATGTAACCGCTCTAGAAAGCTCGCTACATCTTGGGTGAAGCCACCCAGCCCTGATGTGTATAAGCATTCATAGAAGCCTCAAAAGTCCTGTCAAAATGTCATGGGGGTCTGTAAGATGGTTGTTATGAGCATTCCGAATGGCTGGTATGATGCACTGTGAGTGGGCTTGCTCCAATTGGGCAGTGAGCATTCTCATTGTGTTTTTCTCTGTCTCATAGTGCCTCTGTCTGAGACGAAATAATACCAATTTGGCCTGTGAGGTATAAAGGGCATTCAGGTTGTACTTAGCCTGAAGGAGCACCTGGTGGAGTGTAGAAGTTGTGTTACAAGTCGTGGTCAAACAGTGCATGCGTTCAGTCAGTCGGCGGCGATCTACCTCAAAGTGCCTCTTAAAGGTTGCCGAGCCTCACATCATGTGGTCTCTGAGACTGGCTTCCCAGCTACCCAGAGCACCTGGGTGGTGGAGACTGAACTCTAATTTTCCTCCTAATACCGGCATAAATAGGAATTCAGGCACATTTTATCCCCAGGAGTTCTACAATAGGATATATTCATGTGCCGTGGAGGAGGTTTCAGGATACCAAGGTCTAAGTCTAGAGCTATCAAGTTGTGGCCAGATGTGCTATCCGGGGTTATAGAGACCTCCACTAAATTGCGCAATATTGTTACTGCCATCAGTAAGTAGTCTAGATGTGAGCGGGTACCATGGACAAATGACGTGGGAGTGTAATCACTGTCTCGTGGGTGTGTTAGGTGTAGGAGAGTAGGGTCTGCTTCCTATGGTCACCCCCACTTTTTGCTGTGATTTTCTGGTTTTCGACTTTAGTGTGGCTGTGGGCCTGCTAGTCAGACCCACAGCCCAGCTGTTGTCTCTCTAAATTGATACCATGTACTTTAGGTACATACCTGAATGGGTATTGGGTCACCTTTGTGAGCCCCTGTATAGTGTACCATAGGTACCTAGGGCATAGGTGCATCCAAGGCCTACCAAGGGCTGCAGCAGGTATTATGCCACCCCTGGCTGGCCATCCAAACTGACACCACAGGCTGATCACTCAGCTTGGGTAAGGTGGTGTAATCACCCTTTACTTAGATATAGTATATCTATATCTACCCATATATATATATATAGACATATATGCACCTATAAGTCACTCCTATGGTAGGCCTCGACAATCCTGGAGGCAGAGTGCTTGGTTTTATGTCAGAGGGTGCCCTAGCATGAGCTGAGCCCCTCTGCAGCTTTCGGAACCATCTCCTTATAGCTGTTCTATGATTTAGCCATACCATATACTCTTAAGTGCATTATAATCCTCGTGGTTAATGCTAACTTTGGTTTGGCTTTATCAAAACATGTCGTGTAAGGTGTCAAACACTTTGGAATACTACCCCCCCCACCAATTCTGGCGGCGGGGGTATCATTCCACCCTTCTAGAAGAAAAAGACATGTATGTTACTGCTTTACCCAGTTAAAGTTAAACAGAGCCCCAGCATCACAACATGGATGCTGCTGCCACAGACACAAGTCTGACTTCCTGCTGCTGGACGAAACTCCGGCAGGGGAGGCCTGGACAATAGGTTTCCTGTCCAGGGAGGTGCCAGCACCACCCCAGACAGGCAGATGTGTATTGGGACAGGGAGGGCTGCATCAGCAGATGCTTTTTGAGACACTGCCTGGGGCACACAAAGTGCTCCATGCATAGCCCGTTCAAACCAGTTGCTGGGGTACTCCAGTCCCACTCTGGCGGGAAATTGGACAAAAGGAAAGGGGTGTAACCACCCCCTTCCCAGGTCCACCCATAGGAGGGACCTAGGCAGGTAATCCAGCCCCTTAGCTTAGTATAAGTATAGGAGCTGTGTCCCCAGGACTTTAGATTATCCTGGAACGAAACTCTGATACAGAACTCTTGGACCTTTGACGTTCTATTTTGACTAAAGGACTGAAGACATCTCCCTTGTGGTCAAGGAGTGACCACCCTGTGCAAACAGGCACCATCAGTAACTTGCCGGTCTACTTTGTTGACGCTCCCGCCAGAACCCGAAGACTCAGCAACACAGGAACTGGACTTCCAGACTTCTCTGACTCCATCCACATCCACAACAAATCGGAGACCCGTGGCGGACACGAGAGACATGGGACCAGATTATTATTATTATTATTAGGGTTTTGTAGAGCGCATAGTAACCCGTAAGTATCCCAGCGCTAAGATCAGGACAGTCGAGAGGGGAGTGTGAGGGAGAGAAGAGAAAACGGGGATCAGGGGAACAGGTGTGTTTTCAGACGTTTTCTGAACCGGAGGTAATCAGGTTCCATCCTGAGATTACGGGGGAGGGCGTTCCACAGGCGGGCTGCGTTCACAGAAAAGCGCCGTCCGCCAGTGCGTGCCTTCTTCACTCTGAGAATTGTGATAAGGTGTTCATGGTCAGAGCGAAAGGATCTTGTGGCTTTGTAGGGTCTGATGAATTTTTTGAGGATGGGGGGGCCTTTGTCCTGCAGGAGTTTATGGGACAGACAGAGGGCCTTAAATTTGACTCGCTCTCTCACTGGGAGCCAGTGAAGGTGCTTCAGAGCTGGTTTGGCCGAGGATCTAGCCGGAGTTTTAGTGAGAAGCAGGGCTGCGGCCTTCTGGATCCTTTGCAGTTTGTTGAAAGTTGCTTCGGGGGCACCCAGATATATGGCATTGCTATAGCCCAGCCTCGAAAGGATGAGGCCTTGGATGAGCAATTTCTGGGAGACAGGAGGAAGTAGGGGCAGAATTTTCCTGATAGATTTAAGGAGCCCGAAGCATGTCCCAGCGATTTTTTTGGCTTGGGTCTTGAAGGACAGGTCTTTTTCTAGCCAGATTCCCAGGCTCTTGATCACGGTCTTGGGGACCGGGGGTTCACCCAAACAGGGGGGCCAGATGTTAGGGGGAAGGGAGAGCCCCTTTTGACCAAGGAGTAGGATATCTGTCTTGGATCCATTGAGTTTAAGCGACGAGCTATTCATCCATCCCTGAATTTCGGAAAGGCAGCTATGGAGGTTAGATGGTTTGTGGTTGGGATAAGATAGAGACACCACTAACTGTGTGTCATCCGCGTAGCTGATGATTTTCACTCCGAACGGGATGACCACCTCCTCCAATGGGGACATGTAGACATTAAATAATGTCTGGCTTAATGAGGAGCCCTGGGGCACTCCACATTGGAGGGGGGTAGCAGGGGAGCGGGTGTCGTTCTCCCAGACCTGGAAGGAGCGATGGTCTAAGAATGATGTGAATCAGGCCAAGGCAGTGCCCTCCACACCGATGTCTCTGAGTCGCTGTATTAGGACCCGGTGGTTAACAGTGTCGAAGGCCGCGCTGAGGTCCAGGAGGATCACTGCCACTGATCCTCCTGCATCCAAAATGCCTCTGGTCTCCCCCACTGCCGCAAGCAGGGCGATGTCCGTGCCCTGACCTGGTCGGAATCCAGTTTGCGAGCTTCTGAGCAAGTTGTTGGACTCCAGAAACTGCGAGAGCTTTTTATTGACTAACTTTTCAGTAATTTTACTGATTCCGGAGAGGAGGGAGATTGGCCTGTAATTGGCCAGGTCCAAGGGGTCAAGTGAAGGTTTTTTTAGGAGCGCCTTGACAACGGCCGCTTTCCAGCTGGGGGGGACTATTCCCTGGAGCAATGATGAATTGATGAGGTCAGTTAGAGGAGGGGCAATCGTAGGAGCCACTTTTTTTAGGATACGTAAGGGCACCGGGTCGCATGGGGAGCCGCTTTTGATTGTAGCTAGCGTAGTTAAGACCTCTTCCGTAGTTACCGGGCCGAGAGAGTTTAGGTGGGTGATGGTTGGGTCCGATTTAGAGCAGCCCTCATCATTGAGACTGGGGTCAACTGGAGCTAGGGAGGCGAGAATTTTTTGAATTTTCTCGTCAAAGAATTTAGCCAATTTGTGTACAGATACCCTGGACATCCTGCATTTTGCTAACAGCTCGACTACCGAGGTACCCTCACAGATGTGCATTGGGGTACGAAAAGCCCCAGACCCGAGCGCCAATTGCACTGAAACTCAGCCCCCCACACTCCACGAGTGCCGCGTGGGGCCGCTCTTGCATTTCAGCTTGATGTGTCTTCCCTGTTGCTAGCCCGTTGCCTAGTGAGCCCTCTGAAGAAAATCCAATGAAACCAAACTGCTTTCCTGGTTGCTCCAGACTTGCTCCAGCTTCCCTGCAAAGGAGAAGCTCCTCACACCTTGCTGGTCTGACCCAAAGCCCATCTTAACTTCCTGCATGGATTGCATTTGCCAAAGCTTCTTGGGTCCAATACGGATACCGACACCGCAGTCAACTATATCCTTTGTGTGACAGCTTGAATCCACCTCCTGGTCATCATCAACACCTCCTGCTCCTCGTGGCTGCAGAGACAAGCTTCACCTCTTCACCTGAGATCATCGCGACATCGCCTGGTTCCTTCCTGGTTCCTTCCTGGTCACTGGCTAGTGACCCACACTCTGTCCCCTCGGCTTTCAGATTCTTCACATCTTCGATCCACCCTTGGATCCACCCGGACACTCTTTCTCTATTCGCCTGCAGCACTTCTTCGCAGATCTCCATTGAAAGCATCAACGAAACCCGACACCAAAAGGCTCCTATGCACCCGACTTCCCTGGGTGAGGTAACATGAGTACTCCGGTGCTCCTGTGGGTCTTGACTCTCGAAGTGTCCTAGTCTAAAGGGGTTTTGTCTTAGTCCATCTGGAAGTGCCCTTAAACAGTAACTTTGTAACTTCTTCATTTCCCATTATAAGTCAATGGTAACTCGTGACTGTGTTTAGACAATGCACCGTCTCCTGTGGGCCTCCTACTTCCTAACCTTTGGTTGTTTAGTGTAGCCCCAGCGATTCCCTAGGCTCTAGGCCTACTCACTGTTTCTGTTGTGGTTCTTATACCACTTCTTTAGTATATGGTTTGTGAGATCCTAGGGCATAACTGTATTTGTGCAACTTATCGTATGCTAATTGAGTAACTTGTGATGTACTTTTACCTCTGACCTCATAAAGAGTGCAGAGGGGTCGTGTTAGAAATAAATACATATATATTTGATATATACCTTGTGTGGTGTCCTTCCATTTGGTATTCAAGGGATTTTAATTGGTAAAGCTAGGATAGCTTGTCTATAAGGTTGACTTTACAACCACCATCAATAAGGGTCGATTAGACTGGTGCAAGGTGCCCCCTAGAATAGTGGACATCATATGCCAGGCTAACTTCTCATATTAGGCACCAGAGTTTCATCAGGGCATGATCACTTAGAATGTCAGTAATATAAATTGATCTCTGGGTTGTCTGGCATTAGGATTATCAGACTGTCTAGGTGTGGGTCTAGGGATGGATTCTAATCCACCAACACAAGTTTGGTTTTTCTGAATGAACGGTGAAGTCTGGATAGGGTAGTAAGAAGGTCTAATTTGCCACCCACTGGGGCATGGATGGAGTCAATAATCAATGTTTCAAGGCGTGTCCTAAGTTTTGCAAAAACATAATGTCCTTGCGGGTCCCTCCATGTTTGAAGTGTGCAGATGGCAAGAGTTTTATGAAGGAGGATAGCAACTCCTCCCTTGCTATGTTCTAAGTCAAAGGTGGAGGTTGAGTGATCGCGCAGCGACCTGCTAGAGTGTACCACTGGACCCACCCATTCCATTCTTAGTTTGTAATGTTCGGCATCAGTCAGGTAGGTTTTCTTGATCAGTGCTACACTGGGATATTGGGATTTGTGATACGTCAGAATTTTCTTTTGTTTAATAAAGTGTGTTATACCATTGACATTGAGGGACACTGATCCACAAGGAAAGCGAGGAATGAGGTTTAGAGGGTCATCCGATCGAGACACAAGTGAGGCATGGCAAGACAGGTAGGCAGGTATGGGTGCATTTGGGGTGACATCCAATTAGATGCCTACTGTGAAAGTAATGACACTACAAACATAACAGAAACAAACTAACCCCATGATGTTGGGTCATTGGGTGCAGGGTCAATAATTTATTTCCTGATTCGGAAGAAGGGGAGCAATCCGCCTGTCGTACTGAGGCGATGCGACGGTTCCCTACCTCTGGCCTTGGCCACGAGCCATCTGTGTGTGCAGGTGATAATTGAATCACACCAATCGTTGTATTATACCCATCGAATAAACCTCCATCCTGAAGAGGGCAAGCATCGAATAAGTAACAACTAACATAGAAGGTAAAGCACAAGATTCCATACATAAAGCCAGGACATTGGGTGACTCTGATGTTCCTCCTGGTCATTAACAGTGTTATACATCCGCAAAGGCCAGCCTGTGAAAACTAAACATTGGATCAGAAACAGCCTCAATCTCAATCCAGACATGATATCTGCCACCAGCCTTAACCTCTTGTCTCCTTCCACTGATATGGTTGATGCTCAAGACCTCACTATGCACTACCTTAGCTCTATGTCTAACATCATGGACTCCATTGCCCCCAAACGACTAAAGAGAGTCCCGATAAGAAGAACCAATACCTTGTTCAACTGTAGCCTTAACGAGGAACGCTGTGCCCTTAGACTTGCAGAAAGAGTGTTGAGAGAGTCCCCATCTCTTTCAAACCTTAAACTGTTGCGTAAAAAAAGAAGAAACTGCAATAGGTGCATCAGAAGTGCCAAATCATAATTTTTCGGTCAGCAACTGGACACAGCCTTGAACCGTTCCAAAAAGTCTTTGAACTGGTGAAACTACAAACTAATGGGAAGCGTAAATCCTCCACATCTGACACTACAACCCTACCTAATTGTCAAACATTTTCCTCCTTCTTTTCTGTGAAAACTAAGTCAATTGACAATGAGCTCCGCATTGCTGTAAATTGCTTACCACCTGAACCCTAGTCACAATGCACCTTCAGCTCACAGTAAATATGTCCTAGCAGCTTTCTCTTCAAATATAAAATAATGCCTTGTGGTCCATCTTTCAGACACTTGAGGACGCTGACATCTCAAAACTACTGCCTTCCACTAAAATTTCCAACCACTTTAATGACCCTCTCCCCTCCAAATTCCTCAAGGAAACTTCAACACCTCCTGATACCCCTATGGACCAGAATTATCAACACTTCTCTTATGCAAGGCACCATGCCAGACTGTCTAAAAAGTGGACAAGTCACACCTATCCTAAAAAAAACAGACGCAAACCTCTCTGATCCCATCAATTTTTGCCCCACTTCGAGCATCCCAACCTTAGCCAAGCTCCTGAAAAATGTGTTCATCAACAACTCTGCAATCACATTGACCATCACCAACTCCTTAACCACTGCCAATCTGGTTTCAGACTAGGTCACTGTACTGAAACCGCCATGGTCCACATTGTCGACGATGCTTTACGCTTTCTTGATTTTAATGAATCCTGTCTTTTAATCCGTCTTGACCTATCAGCAGCATTTGACACAGTCAAATTTGAAACCCTCCTGAACCTCTTAGAACTTAGGATGGGTCTCAATGGTCTTAAAATGGTTCTGCTGGTCATTCCTACAAAACAGATCTCAACGAGTCCTAATCAATCATGGCTTATCCAAACAGACACCAGTCACTATCGGTATTCCCCAAGGTTCTTCACTTTCGCCCACCCTGTTTAATCTTTACATGGAACGCCTGACTGAAATCCTCAAACACTCCAACATCTCCTATCATATGTACGCTGATGATTCGCAATTGTACATGAACAGTACCTCCCCTAATGACATCAACACTCTCAATAACATCTTGAACAAAACTCAACACTCGTTAACACTTAACCAGCTCAAACGTTATGCCCTCAAAATCGAATTCCTATTAATATCGCCTCCCAACCACACCTCCAACATCAAATACTGGCTCCCACTACTCACCCCTTGAACTTTACCCCACATTCAGCAAAATCCCCCTAGGACTAACACTTGACAACAAGCTCTCCATGATGAATCACATCAGCTCCACAACCAGAGGGGCCAATTTCCATCTCCATGTCTTAAGAAAACTAAAGTCTTTCCTGATCAATGCATATCTAAAAAATGGTGGTTCAGGCTCTCGTGATCTCCAAGCTTAACTATGGGAATACTACCCTTGTTGGCCTATCAAAAATAAAACTGGCACCGTTGAGGGTACCCTCAGTGCGGCTGCACAGCTCATCACAGGCGTAAAGAAAAATGATCACTTCACCCAGCTCTCCACTATCTGAACTGGCTACCTTATGAATTTAGGATCTATCTAAAAATAGCATGCATGACATACAAAGCCATCCAGCACAACACTCCTCGCTACCTGGCTCAGAAACTGGTTCTATCCGGAAGGAATAGAGCTTCTCATACTACATGCTCCCTACTGCTGAAACCCTAAAAAATTCACAAAAATAAAATCTATAAGAGATCTTTCTCTGGAATTGCCCCAAGAATTTGGAACTCTCTTCCCCCAGAGATCAGGACCATCCCTTTATTCGGTCTTTTAAAAAACAAAGTAAAAATGAGACTACTGAATAAACTCCTTCCTATCTGAGACCACTATCCATGGCAATTTGATTTCTTTGCTTTTCATGCTGTACATTCTATATTTTGCTTCTTTATATTTGATGCTATTTATTAGGCTGTACAGCGCTTTGACATCAACATTTTGGTCATGTTCGCACTTTATAAAACTTCATAAATAAATTAATTCTCTGACACGATGGGTGATACTGGGGAGGTGCACGGTTCATGGGTGTCCATTTCCGAGGTGTCCAAGGCATACAGGATTTTGGCCAGGTATTCCAGTTCATCGTACTCTCGTGTTCTGCAGTCTATTGTAATTATCATTACAGCCGGTTCCAGGAGACCTTAGCATATATCCAATTTCCGGAGGTGGGGTCCCAGTGCTGAGGACTGTTTACTTTTATGGCTAGTATCACGGGTGAAATCTGCTGATACATACATGGAGTTATTCTCACACTGGTACGGTCCATGCTTCTGCACTGCGAGGACAACCTGTGCATCTGCGGAAGTTGAAGGAGGCAGGCCACTATGGGTTGTGGAGCTAGTGATGTGGTAGGAGCACAAGACTTTACACTGTGGGCCTTCTGTATCTCCAGTGCTGGGGCAAATGATAATACCATGAGATGTTGTTGGAAGGTGCCAAGGAACATTGTCATGTTGGTCCCTTCAAGCTGTTTGTGTACACAAGTGATGTGTACATTGTCTCTCATGCCCCGGTCCTCCAGGTCCATCACCTTACGCCTCAGGGACCATATCTCTGAGGACCAGTCCAGCAATCCATCTAGTCGTGTTTCCATGTCGGTCACTCTGCCATCCAAGCGGGTATAACAAAAGGAGGCAATATCAGTTCTGAGGGACTGCACGCACCTCTGGCACTCTTTTAGACACTGCAACACTGCCCTCAGTTATGGGTCCAGGGAGAGGGAAAGCTTGATGTCCGACAGTTCTCGCAATAAGGTGTCTGGGGCAGATGGAGACACAGATGGAGCTTCACTGGCCATAGCTTTTGAAGTTGTTGAAGAAGATGTTTTGGAGTGTGAGACTGCTTCTAAGAAGAGGAACTTGTGCGTGGGTTTCATCTTAGACATGTGCCATCAAGGTCTTCGTGAGACGTGCAGGCTAGGAATAGGAAAGGTAGACATGTGTCATTCTGCTCTCCTCCAAACAAGTGATAGGGGATATACTCCTCCTCGTGCCAGGTGTGAAGATAGGGCCGGAGAAGATAATATGCACATCACAACAAAGGATGGAGATCTGAGAGTCTAACCAAATGAGGTCCAGGAGCAAAGGGTAGAATGTATAGTCCAAGGGTGGTGTCCCAGTCAGACTCTCTGACAAAGGGCGGTTTTAACTTTCAAGCATAAGAGCTATATGGGAGCCCAGCAACGATGTACACCATGGGGAGGATCCTCACTTAATAGTGGATGCCCCAGAGTTGTCAGGTAAGTCAAGCAAGGGTCGACATGCCCACAACAAAGATGGCTGCTGCCCCCACTGTGGAGGGAGATCTATGGAGATCACCTCCAGGGTGCAGGTAGTGACATCCCTAGTATTCTAGGTGCCGGGGTCCCGGTCTATGTGCAGTGCAGAGATGCTGGCAGTCTCGTAGATGTGCCCAGGACAGCGATGCAGGTGGTACTGCATTGGTGCACAACAAAGACTGCACAAGACTGCGGTCGCTAGTCGCTGGTTCGACTCAATACACCCGGGGGGGGGGGGGCTACGAGGGGAGCAAGTGTGGCACCACTCTGAAATGTAGC
Organism: Lissotriton vulgaris; assembly: GCF_964263255.1. Lineage (NCBI taxonomy): Eukaryota > Metazoa > Chordata > Amphibia > Caudata > Salamandridae > Lissotriton > Lissotriton vulgaris. The sequence continues at coordinate 759,657,389 of NC_141699.1, read as the reverse complement.
TGCTGTGCAGAGGACCAATGTATATTGCCCCACAGCCTCTGCTCTCCGTCTGTGCCCTCAACGGCCAACTGGACAGCGGCCCACTAAAACATAAGAGGCCTCCTCCTTCGGCACCCGGGCAGTCCCCCAGCCGCTCTGCCACACATTCATGTCATGTTTACCACTGTGGGGCCAGGAAAAATGAGACCAGCGCCTAGATAGCTGTAAAGCGTTAGTGAGGTGCTGCTATGCTCTTTGGCATCTGGCTCTGCCTCCCTGGGTTTGCATTTGAAAGACAAAACAGTAGAGCCTGAAATATTGCTTCAGTTCCTTGGTTATTCACTCATTTTGAAAACAAAAACAAATAAATTACTGGATGCCTTACTTGCAAGGCACCAAGAATTATCTCAAATGGATGACATAAGAGGTCAGACATGAAAAACGTGCTATTAAATGAAACAAAATCTCATATAAGGTGGTTGTTCTGTTATAAGGACTATTGTATTGAATGGAGTGAGGTGTGGCAAGCGCACCAGTATGGAGGAATTATTACATTTTGAGCGCTGTGAATTAATTATAAATAACTCAAAAATCAAATCAAAAAGACTTTATTTCGGATATATTGCAATCCATAAAAGTACGATACATTATACATTTCATTTAAAAACATCACAAAATTACAGAGTCAATATAAAATAAGTACATAAGATATATGAATTTCTTGACAGAGTGAGTAGACAAGATCGGTACAGAAAAAGTGCAAGTGCAAGTCGAGCCCATATGCAATAATGCAAAAAAGTACTTCAGGCAGAACATCACAGTTATTCATCTAAGCATTTTCTTATTCTCACAGATAATTTTAAATATTCTAACACCTGGAGAACACAATCAGAATGCAGTAGCTGTAAATATACAAGGGCGGGTCTGATTTGTTTAAAATTTAATTTTCTTAAAAGAGTAACAAGATACCGCCTACGGGGGTACTCATAAAATGTGCATAAAAATATAAAATGCAGCATGTCCTGTGGAGACTTCCCGTCGCAGCCACAGGGTGCTGCAGATTTTTTAAAAATGTCCAACTTTGGTCTGATTAAAATGTGGTGGAAGATGTTGAATCTAAATCGAGTCAGCAAAAACTTGTCATGGGAGGTAAAGGAGCCTGTTAGGTACATTTCCATAGTGTCACATGTTCTCAACATGATGTACTTTCTGACATTTGGTTTCAAGAGCTCAACTTCATCTCTTAGGGCACTACGATTCATAAAAAAAGCCCTCTTAATTACTGCAACATCACCCTTGACTATATCCCCCGGATTTTCAAACATATTTAGGCGCCCAAGCTTCAAAAATTGGGACTTCAAATATTTGAGCCAGGGTACACACATGGCATAATCCATTGAGACAAGATCTTCCAATATCTGGTGGGTTAAGGGAATATCCTGGCTTAGCCATAATTTGATCCAGCATAACAGTAGTTTCAAACCAACAATGTCTGAAACATACTGACAGCCAAGCTCTTCATGTGCAGCTAAATTCGGTGTACTACCTGGGACACACAACAAGCGCTTTAAGAAGTTATTTTCGGCTATTTGTATTTGTTCACCATTTGTGTAGCCCCATATCTCGCTGCCGTACACTGCGGTAGATATGGATTTAGCACTATATAGTTGCATCATAGCCACCATCGGCTTTTTCCCCAATTTACTGGCAAAATTAAAAATCGAGGCATTCACTCTGGTCATTTCACCCTTCTTTCTGGCCAGATGCGGAGCCCAACTGAGCTTAGTGTCAAATAAAACACCCAAATATGAAAATGTATTAGTAACAGGGATCACAACATCATTTAATTTAAAAACGAACTTTTTTTTTGGTTGACGGCCAACATGCATAATGTAGGATTTCGAATTATTGACCATGAGGTCCCTATCAGACATGAAATTATTAAAAGCATTCAGCAGTGCTTGGAGACCCTTCTCTGTTCGTGATATTAAAACCGCGTCATCCGCGTATAAAAGCAAGGGAATGCCCCTCTCTCCAGCTCTTGGACAATCTGATTTTATCTCTTGCAATTCAGACTCTAGGTCATTTATATAAAAGTTAAAAAGAAATGGGGCCAGGATACACCCCTGCCGTACTCCTTTGTTAGTACTAAACTTGCCTGTGGTTTCCCCATTCACTGAGAACCTCACATTGGCTCTTGTGTCATTATGTAGGTCCGCAAGGAAATCCACAATCCCCCTGTCAACGCCTTTGTCCCTCATGGTCTGCCACAGCCTCCCCCTGTTGACACAGTCAAAGGCTGACGACAGATCCATGAAGGCTAAGTGAATTACTCCTTTTTGAACAACAGTGTATTTGAAAGACAAAACAGTAGAGCCTGAAATATTGCTTCAGTTCCTTGGTTATTCACTCATTTTGAAAACAAAAACAAATAAATTACTGGATGCCTTACTCGCAAGGCACCAAGAATTATCTCAAATGGATGACATAAGAGGTCAGACATGAAAAACGTGCTATTAAATGAAACAAAATCTCATATAAGGTGGTTGTTCTCTTATAAGGACTATTGTATTGAATGGAGTGAGGTGCGGCAAGCGCACCAGTATGGAGGAATTATTACATTTTGAGCGCTGTGAATTAATTATAAATAACTCCATTCCTGAGGTTAATGGTGATGGGACAACAACTGTAGAGAGTAAGGATGCATATAATATCTCAAACATGGATAAATAGGAAACCTAATAGCATTGGTGCATCAGGGTATCAGTGTCTATTGAGGAAGCTACTGGCACCAACATTAAGCTACTAAACTGCAAGTAGTGGATATGGAGAATCCCAGTGGTTCCAATGTAATACTTAGAGATGGGCAGAGCTAAACAATAAGAGGGTGGAGTGTGTAGATAAACCTAACACGTTTAATGCAAACATTGATATTACTCCTTAGTTAATTGACTCAGAACAAGACATTCTAATAATAGTAAGTAACCACAGGATGATGTTCAATGACAATCTTTTAGATATGTAAGCCTATATTTACTAAGACTTTCCACCGCCCTTGTGTTGCACAAGGCAACCCAGATCAATGCAAAGACTTGTTTTGAATTTACAGAGCTGTGCAAGGCTTGCTTTGCGTGGCCTTGTGTGGTGTGCAAAGAAATGTAATGCAACGCATTGGCTTGTGCTGCTTTGCGTTACATTCTTTAGCGGTAGGCATTCCATAAGTGGAGCATGTGCGTGTCCATGCATTCACTCATGGATTGCACTCATTTACAGTTTAACTGTGGGGCATATTACCAAGCAATAGCGATAATTATCGCTATTGCTTGGTTAGAGACATTGTATTGCCGACCTGCGGCGATTTTTATCGCAGATAAACCTTGGTATTACCAAGTTTTATCGCAAATGCGATAAAAATCGACCGCAAAGCATGAATATCGCTGAAAAGTCAGCGATATTCATGCATTACCAAGCTAATGCTCTTAGCCAAGTTGTCCGCCTCCCATTGGATAACATGGCTAAGAACTGCTCAGGGCAGGTGTTAGCTTTTGGAGATGTTCGCGCTTAGCGCGAATATCTCCAGAAGTTGGTAATAGGAGATAGCGATGTTAGCGACTGTTTCCAGTCGCTAACATCTTGGCACGCCCACTTTGCATGTCATTAGTGATACATTTCTCTGACATGCAATGTGGACCCAAGATGGTCGCTATCTCCTACTAGCTGTCGCTAACTGGTGTTAGCGACAGCTAAGTAATAGGGAGATAATTTTATCTCCGCTTTCTTGGCTTTTAAAGCCAAAAAAGAGGAGATAAACCCCCTTGATAATATGCCCCTGAGTTTTTTAAAAGTTGGAATTGTGAGAAAGGGGTATGCCTGCCACAGAGAGCCATATCAAGGGGAAATATGTGTATTTCTACTCGTTATTTCCTCTTTCTACGCATGATGCCTTCTGTAGTACACAGAGAAAGAGGAAAATGCCTCTTTGGATTGTTGTGTGCAGAAGGGTATCCCTTCTGGCACAAAAACCATCCTGCCCATAACATAAGGCGCCCTTGTAATATGGAGCATATTGGTGCTAGGCTACTTGAAGTGCACCAGTGCAGGGAGACAACTGAAGAATGCATTATCAGAGTAGATACAGTGCTTTTCAGCTCCCTCCTGGTCATGTAACACAATCCAGCAACTTTGCTTGCCGCCCTGCATTTTGTGAACTTTTGATAAATACGTCCTGTAGTCTGAAAAGTTGAATACATCTAGGAGAAGAGATATGTGTTCTACAAAGAAATAGATGGTTGTAAAATCGGATCCCATATCCTCTTTTGAGGGTAGCTCATAAAAGGGATATAATGATTTTAAAAGTCATATATTTGTTACCCCCTTCTTGGATAGTGATAATTTAAATACATGGCTGCTCGTGTAAAGCGAATGTTTTTGGTATTAGATAGATTCCCTTGTGCACTTCACAACGGAGGTACGATATCACAATATAGTAAATAAGGGCATTGCATGGAGGTCGCTTACTCATTTTGCTAAACTTCATTCATTAAGAGCGGCAGATGTGGAGGTGGTCCAATTTGTATTGGATACTGACCTGTGGTAAGAACAATGCTTAATTTGAGCTGGTGGTTTCTGGTGCTCGCCACCGGCACTTAATTGTCAACCCTGGCACTTACGACAGTCTGCCACATGGTGGTGGGCTCTGTCTGCCTGATTTAGATATTGGCCCCACAACAATTGTTTATTAATTCACTGTGCATTAAAAATTACGGACTCCTGCCACCCAAGCCATTCTTATAGCTTTGGGGAACCGGAATAGTCTGCATTGTCACATGTGTAAGGCGTGTGAAGCCAGTAGTTGTGCTAGTGTTGTCACTGGCAGGCACAATGTGTGCTACAAGCTGCAGTGGCCTCCTAATTAGGGCCCCAGCATTTATTGTTTAAAAATTAAGTACTAGGTAAGAAGTTACAAGACTGAGACCAAATTTTGCTGAATTTGGAGACGGTTGTATAGGGAAATAAGTGGCACTTTAGAAGTTATAGAAATCAGGGAAAGAAGACTCTGGAAATATAGATACCTGGCAATTTTGCAACAACAAATAACTTGGTAGGTTGGGGAAAATTCCCCATGGACTAGAAGAGGATTTAGATACATTAAGAGGTAGTGTGGTCATTAGTGCAGAGGTTGGTTTGGATATAAGACAGTCATCTGTAGTCAAGTCACTTTCCTCTAAAGTATTCAGTAATTCTAAACTAGAAAGAAGTTAGGTTGTTAATTCACCATTTAGAAACAACAGTAGCACTAATCATCAAATCAAGTGTATTGATCTTCTTGTGTAAAATATTCCTAATTTGGCAGTAAATGGGAAAGATGGCAGCCAGCTAGGATGTGTAGGCGGTTGAGCATAGACTGACCAAATCTTTCCAAGTTGATGAGGAGTCACTTAACTGTGAAAATGGTGGGTCTGTGCCCGCGTTTATTCGGAAGACAAAGGCTCCAGACCTTGTTTACTGCAATCAGCAGGATGCCATACCTCCTCTCTATTGGTAATCTAGCCTGTTTCTTTGTAGTGGCAGCTTGGCTTGTAGCAAGGTCTGGCCAAGGCAGCACCAGTACATATTGGGTAGGAGGGAGTTGGCCAATGGCATGGCTTGCTACAGATGCTCACCCGTAATCCCAGCCTCATTTGTTCCCGGATATTATTGGGCTCTCCTTACACACTTTGCTCAGGGCATTGTCACTCAGGATGTCATCCGCACTGGCACGACAGAAGTCATGCCACCCAGGACTGTGAATTCTGCATGTGTGGTGCCTAGATCTAACCTCATCCTATCACCAGCAAAGACAATCCTGACACATGCAAGCACCTCAAAAGCTTTGACAGTATGCCCCATCTGTGTGGCAGGCTACAGTGGCATTCGAGAATCTACCACAAGATTCTAGGACTCTGTATTCTAGGAGCCAATGCCGGAATTTGGTGATCCTGGAAGTTGAAGCTCTGCCACAGTATTCAAGGGTCACCCTCTCTATAAAAGCCACACCCAGTGTGTGGCTACAAACTTGGCTTTCCTTCCTTTTGATCTAAGGGAGCCTTGACTTGGGCTCAGCTCTTCACCTGTGTTGCTGTGTTTGGGTTCTGCTCTTCACCTGTGCACCTGACTCTATAGCTGAGACACTTTTCATGCAGGACATTGAGTTAATCTTCTCCTAACGTTTCTGCTTATGGAGCATGTGAGATAAACTAATATATGATGTGGTTGTGCGATCTCACCGACAATTTCATATTAGGTCCAGTTAGGCTTGTTTGCAAAATCTTAGCTTGGTCCTGAGTAGCTGTGGCAGGGAGCAGTCAAGCTTTATCAAAGGAACAAGTGTAAAGTATTAAGAAGTACTAAAACAGTAAATAAGATTTTTCTTTTTAATCTATTTATTAACATTGCTCATTCCAGTTAACATTACAATCCATTGGTCACATTGCATCAGGTAAGCAAAAAGTGTACAGTGGGAAGAATGGCCAGTATTACCCACTAGCATGACGTTCAGGTTGAGGGCCCTATCCCAGACCACCCCATCCCCCTGTATCTTCTCCATGACCCCCAGATCTTCTTCAATTTTTTGGGACATCTCCTACTTTTATAGATGGTCTCCTCCGCTCTCTGGCACCAATCGAGGTCCCACTCCCACTGGTCCCACTGTGGAGGAGCCTGTGTCCCCCAGGCACTGGCAATGTTCCTTTTTGCTACACCGGCTGCCATTGGCAGCCAAAGTTCCCCATATCTGGTCCAGTCAGTGACCCCCTTGATCATTAAGAGTAACCACCTGGATTCCATTGGTACCGGGGAGCCCACCACCTCTGCCATCGTATCTGCGACCTTGGTCCAGAAGGGTACTATATCTGGGCACTCCCACAATATGTGATAGAAGGAACCTCCCCCCCCCCCCCCCCCTCCCCACAATGGCGTGCAGAGGGCGGACTGACACCCACTTCATGTGTACAATAGGGTGCGAGGGGAATACACACGGTGCAAAATTTTAAGCTGTACTAGCCGGAACTGAACGCGAATCGCAATTTCCCGAGGGCTCTGCAAGGCGTCCTGCCAGTTGTCATCCTCCAATGGGCCTAAATCCCGCTCCCAAGTTGCCCTTAGTGACACTAAAGGATCAGGAATATTATTTATGAGCTTATGGTGGATCCTGGATGTGGGCTTCTCAGGGATGGGATCGAGGAGTAAACGATCGTCCATGGGGGAGTATTCCGGAACGGAGGCACCCCCTCGAATACGTGAGTGCAGGGCGTGCGTGAGGTGGAGGTAGTGATTGCGCTGGGATTCCTGCAGGTCGAATTCTTTATGCAGATATTCAAATGAGCGGGCGGCCCCTTTCCCCACATCCCCTAAGTATTCCATACCAATGAGTTGCCAACACCTAAAGCCCTCCAAGGGAGACACCCTTTGCAGCTGCTCCCTGAGCCACAGGCTAGGTCCTACCCATCATGTAACCAGTCTACCCCAGGAATCTATTCGCCTCCCTCCAGCACTGAACCACCACTCCAGTATGCAAGGGCCAGTCCGCCCTTGTCTTGCAGGCATATAACAGTGATTCGCAGTTCCCACCCGGCATCACAAACCGATCCACCCTATAGGCCGGCTCCGATCTATCAGCATACACCCAGTCGTTTACCACCTGCAGCTGCGACACCCAATAATATAATTGTACATCCGGGAGGGCGAGCCCACCATCATACACCTCCCACGTAAGTTTACTCAGCGCTATCCAGGGGTTGCTACCATCCCAAAGGAGCGTCCGCACCGCCTGTGATATTCTTTTAAAAACCCCTGGCGGGATCTGGTACGGCGTGTTCTGCAAAATATACAGGAGACGAGGCAGCACCAGCATCTTGAACATTGCGGCACGTCCCATTAGGGAGAGAGGCAGCATGCGCCAATGGCCTACGTCCGTAATCAGGAGTGTCAACTGGGGCTCCAAGTTTCTAGATAAGAACTCCGCTTTATCTCTAGTAATGTACACCCCGAGGTACCAGACACCATCCACAGGCGGAAAGATAACTGATTTTGCCCAATTGATTCTACAGCCCGAGTAGCTACCAAAGAGCTCAAAGAGGTGATGTGCCTGCGCCATTGACTGGTAGGGCCTAGCCATATATAGCACAATGTCATCAGCATAGAGGCTAATGTGCTCTTCCCAGTCCTCATTCAGTGCCAAGCCCCAGAACGACCTGTCGCTCCTGATCCAGTGGGCCAGCGGCTCCAGCGCCAGGGCGAGCAAGAGGGGGGACAGGGGACATCCCTGCCTCGTGCCCCGTCGGAGTTAGAAGGCTCTGGACATCGATCTATTAACCTGCATGCACGCCAGTGGCTGCTCATACAGGAGGCGCACCCAACTGCAAAATATCGGGCTGAAGCCCAGTCTCTGCAGGACCAGGAATAGGTACGGCCATTCAATACTGTTGAACGCCATTGAGGTGTCCAGCACCATCAATGCTGTTTGTCTGTCTCCCACGCCCTCCGTCCTATACAGCACGCCATAGAGGCGACGCAGATTATGCCTGGTGCTCCTGCGCAACTTGAAACCCGACTGGTCGACATGTACCAGATCTGGAAGGACTCGGAGCAGTCTATCTGCCAGGACCTTGGCCAACGCCTTAGTCTCAACGTTGATGAGCGAGATCGGCCAGTAGGAAAAGCAGCACTCGGCCAGTTTGCCGTCCTTGTGGATGACCACGATCGTGGCCTCTCTCTGGTCAGGCGGTAGCGTACCCACCTGTAGCGCTTCTATGTACATCTGAAGGAGAGGGCCTGTGATGACGTTCGCTTGTCTCTTGAAAATCTCAATCAGGAGCCCGTTTGGACCCTGTGCCTTCCCGGACTGTAGGGAGTTGAGCGCCGCCACTATTTCCTCTCCAGTCAAAGCTGTCTCCAAACTATCCCTCTGAGCCTGGGACAGAGTGGGAAGCGCAAAGTCGTGGAGGTATTCCTCACAGTCTTGCTCCATCCTCGAACATACCGGGGTGTAGACCCCTTCGAAGTATGACGCAAACACATCTGCAATGTCCATACTGTTGGACACTAGGGAGCCCGACTTATCCCGCACCGCAGCCACCCAGGAGCACTCCCTATCTCTGCATTCAAGCCATGCCAGGAGATTCAGGACTTATCCCCAACATCATACATCCGGTGTTGCGTAGCCAGGGAATAGGCTCCTGCCTCACCCTCCGCTAGGGCCCTAAGCTCTTTCTGCTTAAGTGCAAGAGCATGACTACTGTCTATCGAGGATGCAACATCTGCTCTACTTTCAAGATCATTTATCTCACCTTCAAGCCTCCTAATATGTAAGGATTCCTCCTTCTTTTTGGCCCGAATCAAGGCCTGTGCCTGCCCTCTCAAGAGGGTCTTGTACGCCCCCCAAAGTGTCATATGTGATGCTACTGATCCCCGATTTTGTTCAAAATAGATCTGGGAGCCCTCCCGGAGTTTGTCTCCTATTTTATCATCCTGCAGGTGCCACAGATCTATCCGTGGGAACACCACCTTGTTGATGACCGGTCCCTTCAAGAGAACGCTCAGAGAGACCCCTGGCCATTATATGGGGATCCAATTGGTCAGTGCATGCCAGCAGGTGATCCAATCTGGAGAAGGACCCATGTCTGGCCGAGTAGAATGTGTACTGTCTCTGGGAGGGATGATGCACCCGCCATAAGTCACTCAGGCCCAAGGCTTCCAGAAATCCCGGCAGTCCCTGCTCTCCCTTAATTCCCTGCCCTCCACCCGATCTATCCAGGTCAGCGTTTATAACAGCGTTCATGTCTCCACCCACCAGGAGAGTCCCCAGGGGAAGATTTGTCAGAAAGGAGCCCAATCGTACGTAGGTCTTGGAGTGGAGGCCCGGTGGGACATAGCAGGAACAGAATACAACTGTCCGTCCCTCCCACCCACCCGCCACCGCCACCATGCAGCCCGAGTCGTCAGTCCACGCACCAGAGATCACCATAGGGAAGGACCTACGCATTAAGATACCCACATCCCTATACCCAGACGTGAATCCCGAGTGGGGAGCCATTTTGTACCCAAAGCGGTCTAACCCTTGACATCTGTTGCCGGGCAGGTGCGTCTCCTGCAGGAGAACCACATCAGGGGAGTGTCGCTTCAGGTGCTGCAACACTAAAGTCCATTTCATCTTATTGCCCAAGCCATTGATGTTCCATGTCCAAATCTTAACCTGTTTCTGGGAACCCATTCTGAATTAGTGTCTCCCCAGCTCTACGAATGAACCCTGCTGCCCTGTATTGAGCCAGGGTCAACCTCCCCCACCAAAGGACTGACAAAGTAATTAGCATAAAAAAACCTGCCCCTAAGAAACAGCCCCCCCCCCACATGTTCCCCCCAACGCCACAACTCCCCCCTCCCTGCCGCCCTGGCTGGTGAGCCTCCATCCGCCCACCAATATATCTTGCAGAGTGCCTGTCGCCCCGATGCCACAACTTGAACCGTGTAAGAGAAAACGTGGGACCTCTGACCTAAGGAAGATGCATACAGCCAGTGACAGATCTCACCCCCTCTCTTGTTATACAGCCCCCAGCGTCCCACCTACAACATTATACCCCCATCAGCCAGTCCAGAACCAGGTCTGTGGGCAGATTCTGTCAATGTCCCTCACCAGGTTCACGAAGCAAGTAAATTCTTGCCCCCCACCTCAAGGGAGCCAAACCACCCGGCCACCCATCCCTCCAGCCCAAGGTCAAAGTTCGATCAGGGCCATAGACTGAGCACAGCAATACCTTCACCATACCAGAGTCACTCCGCCTGCTGTCGTTCGCCATCACTGGAGACTCGCAATGCCTCCGGACCCACCTCCCGGTCACCTCGGTTCACCTGCGTTTCATGTCGCTTCCCCTGCCTTCCAACCAGTCGCCGGCGTCTGCCGGCGTGTCAAAGAAGAAGGCCTTTTCTCCATCTAGAACCTTGAGCCGTGCAGGAAACAACATCATGTACTTCCCACCTTTATCTCGAAGCGCCCTCTTTACCCCATCAAAGGAGCGCCGTTGTCACTGCACCTGGAGTCCGGGAAAAAGCAAATTATGGCGCTGTCTCTATGGAGATCCCCGTGGACACGTGCCGCCTGCAATATGGCATCTCGGTCCCGGTAGTTGAGGATGCGGGCAATGATCGTGCATGGAGGGGCTCCTGGCTTGGGCTTGCCTCCCAAGGCTCTGTGCGCCCGCTCAACAGAAAAGAAGTTTGAGAGACGTTTTGGCTTCAGGTGGTGTAGAATGAGGTTCTCCACAAACCAGTCTGTCGAGGGCCCCTCCATACCCTCCGGCACCCCCACTATGGAAATGTTGTTTTGCCGAGCCCCGCCTTCCTGCTCCTCCAGGCAGGCATGAGTGTTGGCCTGGTTCTTGGTGAGTGCGGCCACCTGTTCCTCCAATCACTTCGTCTTCGCCTGGAGCCCACCCATGCTGGACTAGCCGCGACCTTTTTGGACATTTTGCGGAAGACCGCCGGCAGGAGGTTCACCTCTTCTGTCACAGAGTCCACTTTTGGATCCATGGTGCCACGAAAATCTCTGATGGCCCTCATTATGTCCTTCAGGGACGGATCTGGGCCCCCGTCTTCATGGTTGTCGTCTTGGCCACCACCCGTCGCACTCCACTCCCGGGTCATCACCACTGTGTACTTTTCTATCTGGTTAGTTTGGCCCGTTGCCCTATTTCGACCCATTATGGGCCCGGCTCCAGGGAAGTGCTGGACACCAACTGACCAGGAAGCCCCACCTGTGGCTATTGTCTCTGCGGGTGGCTCCATGTCACTCAGTCCCCGGAATGTCCACTTGCCTCTGGGACCCGCCAAACTAGCTGCACCCCGTGGGCCTCCAAAACTCTGGCCCCCTTCCCGCATGTGCAGGTTCTCAAACGGGGGACTGTCTACGGGCGGCGGGCTCCAGGCCCAATATAGGCGCTACCGTCACTGCCTGGGCGCTGTGGAGACCGCGCTTCGACAGAAATTGCCCCCGTCAGGCCAATGAGGAGGAGCCCCTCCTGCTGCTGTGCACTTACGCTGCCACGGACCTCCGACTGGCACCATTCACTATCAACCACCTGGGCTGCAGGGCGCTCAGCCCTCACAAGGCCTCCGTTGTCTGCCGGCCGCAGCTCGCTGTTCAAAGCGGGACCACCCCCATGTCCAGCGCCGCTCGCTGCAGTCTCCTTGCACTACCCTATATGCACCCAGGCTCCCACGGAGGCGACAATGCCGGGGGCCGTTCCACTGCAGTTCAGTTCTCATTTCCAAGAGGCCATATGTGCCTTACGATCGCAGGGGGGCTGCCGCTCAAAGCACTTGGGCGGTCGCTATCTTTGGATTAGCTCGGCCGATCTCCTCCGTTCTCCCGGTTACCTCCTGGGGTGCTCAAGGCTGCTGAAAATCACTGTCGCGGACCACTGACCAGCTCCCACAGTCGTGGGTGTCCTCCGTGGCCGCCCCAGTGTGCGGATAATGCTGGATTTTCAGGAGAATATTTAGGGCTCGTACTACGCCGCCATCTTCCCCGGTTGCAGGGCACGCCCCCCAATAAGAAGAAAATTTGACCCAATAAATATCCAACACCAATTTATAAAAATAGGGTACATTTTATGTTTACATAGACACCTGAACATCTAAAATCCAGTGGAGGGATCCAGATGTACGATTTTTGGAGCAAACAATAAATCACTGCTTTTCACTCAATGCAGTAAATCATTGTAATTGACCACAATAGAGATTTACAGTTTGCCACAACAAGCAAGTTGAAAATGGCTATTTGAACACTCTTGAACAGCCCAACTCATACAGCGACCAAACAGATACAAGGGCACAATTACCTGCCACCTTTAGTAGTCTCCACTCCTGTTCTGAATCTTTAGGTAGGATCGCTATAAAAATCAATGTAAGTAGTTCTGATGCAAGGGATACAGGATGCTCTAGGATGCTGAAGATGTTGGGGATGCTGGGCTGGTGCGGTGGGTCTACCTGTTACCACCCCTTAGTCCTCGGACTTGGAGGTGTGGCTTTTTCCTTAGGTGTTGATCTTCCATGATATCCACATGAAGTCTAGTGCAGGTCCAGTTGCTACAGGTCTACTGGTCTCCGGATGAAGCAAACAAAGCTGTTTACTTAGATTGGGAATAACGTTCTTGAGGTTGACTTGAGTACTCTCTGATGGCCTTCACGGGTCCAGATTTTTCAGGGGTACCTCATGAGGATCAGAACTCAGTCTCCCAAGCTGCATCTTAGCATCCAACAGCAGGCAGGGTTCTTGGTGCTGGGCTCCGAAGGGTGCAGACTTCTCCGTTTTTACAGCACTGTGGCTGTAACAGGGACTCAACCAAGTGACTCAAAGTCACTTCTTCTGCCTAGCGCTTATGGGCAACTTTCCATGAGTGGGGCACCACAGGCACAGTCCACTCTTGGACAGTCCTCAGGTTCAGCAGGTGCAGTCCAGTCTTAGGTGCAGTCTCTCTTTGCTGGGTCTAGTGAGCATCAGGGCAATTCTACTTTGGTCTTCTTTCCAGGCCAGTAGGGATCTCAGGTCTGGGTGCCAGGGGTGCCACTTTTTATGCCTGCTGTGAGCTTAAGGGGCTACCTGGTCCACTTCCGACTGATGACAACTTCCTCCCTAGTTTGGCATCTAACTATTCTAGAGTGCACTATTCTGCCCACTCCCACATTGCCAGGTCCTTCTCTTGGTGTGTGGAGCTCCCTAGCCTGACCCACTGGTGTGCCTACCTGGGGCTAGGGTCGCCTTGGAAAACCAATTTCCCAGGGGCTTTCCCTCCCAGCCTGAGTTGCAGGCTAACTGTCTTCATAAACAAAAGAGCAGCATTTTCGTAGCCTGACTAGCATTTGACCTTCCGGAGCAGCTTCCCCTTTGAAGCGACTGCTTGGGCTCACTCCCACTCTGACCATCCTGCTAAGAGAAGGTCACACTTCTTCCCTCAGCAGGTCTTTGGTTCTTCTTTCTGAGATTAGCTCTCACCTCTCCCCAGATGGCAGCAGGCTGTCTCAAGGCAGCAGCTATTTCCAACAGAAAACAGATACTGGAAAACTTGGGCAACTAAGGGTCAACTTTCTAAAGTTGTTATTTGTAAAAATAGTTACATTAAATTCAACTTGGGCAACAAGTTTTAGTAGTCCAATCTGGAAGTCAGCACTGCTGAGTTGTCCGCGTGTAACTCCATTCTCGCCAGTGTGGTTACTAGCCATAGTAAGAACAAAAATGCTGGGTTTTTACTGTCAGGACATGTAAAGTCATTAAAACGCATATCCTTCTATTTATTATATTTCACCCTTCCTATAGGACTTGTTTGGTCTCCCTTAGGCCCAACAAGAAATATTACAATATTAGAAAGGAAGGTTTGGGCTCTGCTAATGGTTTAAACGTCAAAGTGGAGGGAGCAGCTTAAAAACTGCTCTGCCAGTGTGCAGTTGCAGGTTGAGAGTCATGCTTTGCTTTGTCACAATTGTGGTGGCACAAAAAGTGCTTGAGGGACACTTAGAGTACAGGCTCTTGGTACACCTAGTACCATATACTAGGGTCTTATAAGTAAGGTAATAAGGTATGCCTTTTCGGTATATGCCAATTAAGCATATACTTTTTAAGTGTCAGAGCACTGGCGCCTGGGTGGCAGGTCCCAGTGCACTTTCAGAATTGGAAAACCAGCAGCATCAGTCCAAATGTTTAGGGTAATCTTGCAAAAAGAGGCACTTTTTAGGTCGAGGGACCGTTAAGCTGCGAAGCAGCTTCCGGTCCGGAGAATTAATGTCATCTAGTGGAGCTTCAGAACCCGCCTCCCTGCCCTGTCTCTCCACCATTGGCTGGCTTCCTAAATGGAGGCCAGCCTTTGGTGGAAAGAGCCGTCCCTCCAAAGAAGCTCCGTCTTTTTCGGATTCGGGGGCGTGATTTTTTGCATTCTTTAGCCCTGTGACGTCGTCTGTCACTCAGGGCGCAAAAAACACGCCCCCGAATCTGAAAATGGTGGCGCTTTTCTTTAGGCCATTTCACAACAACAGCCACCCCAAGAAGTCGCAGCCTCCTCCACCTGGCAGTCTCTGTGTGCCCAAGAGTACACATCGCACCTCTTGTTTTCTGCTGCCCACCGCAAATCGAAGGGGACGTCCACCGCTGCCCATCTGCGCCCCACACACCCAGGAGCAGTGAGAGTCAGGACGCAGACCTCACCAACGTTGTGCTTTGGTTTTCTGCTTCTTCCCGGCACACAGAGAGTGCCCCCTGTGAGGCGCCGAGACGCCCCCCCCCCCCTGAGTGGAGGCAGAGCGAGAGGGAACACCAGCGAGGAGCAGAATATTCGAAGGGAGAGAAATCCTTCGCATTCCAAAGCGCAAGACTTCACCCACAAGCCCCTGCTCAAAGCTCGCACCTGAGACCATCGTGGGCTGAGCAGAGCAGAACAGCGCTGTGAGAAGAGCATACCGGCAGTTATGTCCAGGATGTTACTGTTTATGTGCCCGACGTTATTTTTCCACGCGCTTAAAGGGATGTATATTTAGGGAGGGATGGAGGGCGCATGAGTATACGCTTGATTATTAGGTTGCATTTTTGTTCATCCGTGTTGTTTATCTTCCTATTGTTGTGGGGCAGTTTCTAACGTGCCATTATTTTCGCAAAAATGGATTTCCCCAGTGTTAAGTTCTCGGAACTCCGCCACCGAATTTGCCGTGCAGGCGGGAACTTTACTATAGCGTTATAAAATTGAATTTGTTATCTGGCTGGTGTTTGTGTACGTCTCCATCTCAGAGGGTGTTTTTTCTTGACCCTATCCGTGGCTTTATTGAAAATGGGGAGGGAGGGAGGGGGAATGGACGTGGACATCATTTAGAGGGTTTTGAACGGCATCCAGTAAGTTCTTGCACCGATTCCTTGGAGATTATGTGGTACTTAACTCCTGTTTCTTGTGTGTATGAGCGAGCACTTTCAGACTTATTTAACATGTTCACCCCGTGGAGTTCTGTATCTCTGCCTATTGAACGAGGAAACTCCATTTCCCAGGTGTGTGTGCAAAGAGCTGCCGACCTCCCGTCTTGGGCTGTGAAATACCTGTCCCGTGGGGTGCCTTGATCGTCCTACCAACGCCAGAGGAGGCTGCCATGGCCTCGGCATCCCATGTGGGGGGCGGTAACGTCGCTTCTTGGCAGAGTGTGAGTGCAGAGTGCGAGTGCAGAGTAGTGAGTGCAGAGTAGTGAATGCAGTGCAGAGTAGTGAGTGCAGTGCAGAGTAGTGAGTGCAGTGGTGAATAGTGAGTGCAGTGGTGAGTAGTGAGTAGTGAGTGCAGTGGTGAGTAGTGAGTGCAGTGGTGAGTAGTGAGGGCAGTAGTGAGTGCAGAGTAGTGAGTGCAGTGCAGAGTAGTGAGTGCAGTGCAGAGTAGTGAGTGCAGTGCAGAGTAGTGAGTGCAGAGTAGTGAGTGCAGAGCAGAGCAGTGAGTGCAGTGTGCAGAGTAGTGAGTGCAGTGCAGTGAGTGCAGTGTGCAGAGCAGTGAGCGCAGTGTGCAGAGTAGTGAGTGCAGTGTACAGAGTAGTGAGTGCAGAGTGCAGAGTATTGAGTGCAGAGTGCAGAGTAGTGAGTGCAGAGTGCAGAGTAGTGAGTGCAGAGTGCAGAGTAGTGAGTGCAGTGCAGAGTGGTGAGTGCAGTGCAGAGTAGTGAGTGCAGTGCAGAGTAGTGAGTGCAGAGTGCAGAGTAGTGAGTGCAGAGTAGTGAGTGCAGAGTAGTGAGTGCAGTGCAGAGTAGTGAGTGCAGTGCAGAGTGGTGAGTGCAGTGCAGAGTAGTGAGTGCAGTGCAGAGTAGTGAGTGCAGTGTGCAGAGTAGTGAGTGCAGAGTGCAGAGTATTGAGTGCAGAATGCAGAGTAGTGAGTGCAGAGTGCAGAGTAGTGAGTGCAGAGTGCAGAGTAGTGAGTGCAGTGCAGAGTAGTGAGTGCAGTGCAGAGTAGTGAGTGCAGTGCAGAGTAGTGAGTGCAGTGTGCAGAGTAGTGAGTGCAGAGTAGTGAGTGCAGAGTGCAGAGTAGTGAGTGTAGTGCAGAGTGGTGAGTGCAGTGCAGAGTAGTGAGTGCAGTGCAGAGTAGTGAGTACAGTGTGCAGAGTAGTGAGTGCAGAGTGCAGAGTATTGAGTGCAGAGTGCAGAGTAGTGAGTGCAGAGTGCAGAGTGCAGAGCAGTGAGTGCAGAGTGCAGAGTAGTGAGTGCAGTGCAGAGTAGTGAGTGCAGTGCAGAGTATTGAGTGCAGTGTGCAGAGTAGTGAGTGCAGAGTAGTGAGTGCAGTGCAGAGTAGTGAGTGCAGTGCAGAGTAGTGAGTGCAGTGCAGAGTAGTGAGTGCAGTGCAGAGTAGTGAGTGCAGTGTGCAGAGTAGTGAGTGCAGAGTAGTGAGTGCAGTGCAAAGTAGTGAGTGCAGGGCAGAGTAGTGAGTGCAGTGCAGAGTAGTGAGTGCAGTGCAGAGTAGTGAGTGCAGAGTGCAGAGTAGTGAGTGCAGTGCAGAGTAGTGAGTGCAGTGCAGAGTAGTGAGTGCAGTGCAGAGTAGTGAGTGCAGTGCAGAGTAGTGAGTGCAGAGCAGTGAGTGCAGAGTGCAGAGTAGTGAATGCAGTGCAGAGTGGTGAGTGCAGTGCAGAGTAGTGAGTGCAGTGCAGAGTAGTGAGTGCAGTGTGCAGAGTAGTGAGTGCAGTGTGCAGAGTAGGGAGTGCAGAGTAGTGAGTGCAGAGTGCAGAGTAGTGAGTGCAGTGCAGAGTAGTGAGTGCAGTGCAGAGTAGTGAGTGCAGTGCAGAGTAGTGAGTGCAGTGCAGAGTAGGGAGTGCAGAGTGCAGAGTGCAGAGTAGTGAGTGCAGTGCAGAGTAGTGAGTGCAGTGCAGAGTAGTGAGTGCAGAGTAGTGAGTGCAGAGTAGAGAGTGCAGAGTAGTGAGTGCAGAGTAGTGAGTGCAGAGTAGTGAGTGCAGTGCAGAGTAGTGAGTGCAGTGCAGAGTAGTGAGTGCAGTGTGCAGAGTAGTGAGTGCAGTGAGTGCAGTGTGCAGTGCAGTGTGCACAGTAGTGAGTGCAGTGTGCAGAGTAGTGAGTGCAGAGTAGTGAGTGCAGAGTAGTGAGTGCAGTGCAGAGTAGTGAGTGCCGAGTAGTGAGTGCCGAGTAGTGAGTGCAGAGTGCAGAGTAGTGAGTGCAGAGTGATGTGTGCTTTTGAGTGCAGAGTGCTGTGTGCTTTTGAGTGCAGAGTGCTGTGTGCTTTTGAGTGCAGAGTGCTGTGTGCTTTTGAGTGCAGAGTGCTGTGTGCTGTTGAGTGCAGAGTGCTGTGTGCTGTTGAGTGCCGAGTGCAGAGTAGTGAGTGCAGAGTAGTGAGTGCAGAGTGCAGAGTAGTGAGTGCAGAGTGCTGTGTGCTTTTGAGTGCAGAGTGCTGTGTGCTGTAGAGTGCCGAGTGCCGAGTGCAGAGTAGTGAGTGCAGAGTAGTGAGTGCAGAGTAGTAAATGCAGAGTGCAGAGTAGTGAGTGCAGAGTGCTGTGTGCTTTTGAGTGCAGAGTGCTGTGTGCTGTTGAGTGCCGAGTGCCGAGTAGTGAGTGCAGAGTAGTGAGTGCAGAGTAGTGAGTGCAGAGTAGTGAGTGCAGAGTGCAGAGTAGTGAGTGCAGAGTGCGGTGTGCTTTTGAGTGCAGAGTGCTGTGTGCTGTTGAGTGCCGAATGCCGGCCGAGTGCAGAGTAGTGAGTGCAGAGTAGTGAGTGCAGAGTAGTGAGTGCAGAGTAGTGAGTGCAGACTGGAGAGTAGTGAGTGCAGAGTGCTGTGTGCTTTTGAGTGCAGAGTGCTGTGTGCTGTTGAGTGCCGAGTGCAGAGTAGTGAGTGCAGAGTAGTGAGTGCAGAGTAGTGAGTGCAGAGTGCAGAGTAGTGAGTGCAGAGTGTTGTGTGCTTTTGAGTGCAGAGTGCTGTGTGCTGTTGAGTGCCGAGTGCAGAGTAGTGAGTGCAGAGTAGTGAGTGCAGAGTAGTGAGTGCAGAGTAGTGAGTGCAGAGTAGTGAGTGCAGAGTGCAGAGTAGTGAGTGCAGAGTGCTGTGTGCTTTTGAGTGCAGAGTGCTGTGTGCTGTTGAGTGCAGAGTGCTGTGTATTGGCAATGTAAATGACAATGCCATTTATTTAGGATTTAAAGAAAAAAAAAGAAATGTCATGAGCAATGCCAATAGCTCTACCTTTATTGATGCCGAGACCATTGCATTGTAAATGCTTGTTTTACAGTGTATCTTAGAGCTTCTTCTTTAGCATCACCTCATAGAATTACCTCACATCTTTAGAATTCTTCAAAGAATTTCCTAACCCCATTGGAACTCTGAGTACTTCCAGTATGTCTTTAAAGGTTTCTGCATAGCAATTAGAGATAGTTGCATTTGTTTGAATTTTGAGACGTCAGCAGCATTGTTAACCTGTGACATGCACAAACATACAGGAATTCTACCTCGCTTCTAAGTGCGCTGTAACAACTGTTGTTTGGGCCTTCACGGAGTTATTTAAAAATCCTGAGTAAACCTTTCTTCTGCTCAGTGCCTCAAGTGTGGAACTTTAATAACTGTGTATAGGACATCGAAACAGGATCAGTTCTACAACTATTCCCTTGACTCCATCAAGATAAAAGTACTGTGCTATTGATGTGCTGAGTGTTTATTGTATTGCACCTGATGCTAGAGTGATTCTTAGGTATTTGGCAGCTCCTGTAGAAAGTTACCATTCCCATGAAATTCTTGTAAACTGCATGTAACTGGAATTGATGTGTAAGAACAGAGAGTAACAGTAGTATTAATTTGTGTTTAATATAAAAGAGTCTTCACTTATGAGAGACTACAGAACACCTGAGAGAACACCTTAGAGATGAACTGTGGAAGTATTACCCAACAAACTCTCTTGTGTGCCTTCTTTCATATCCCTATTCCCCTTTCCCCACTTTGCTATTGGTACTAAGCACAACCTTGAACATGTTTGGCACTGTTGACGAGCACGCAGAAGGAGACTGGAGAGTTCCACTACATTTGATCAGCAACATTTGGATCCACAAGTTTAGTGGTAACTTGAACTCACAGCTGCAAATACGAGACTGGTGCTCTGGACTACCGCATGAAGTGTAGCAGGAAACCTAACAACAGACTAGTGGCCTGACTGATGGGAGCTCCACTCTTACAAACAAGGGAGTCCACCCACAAATCTGAGGAATTAAAGCACAACACTCTCCCTGTGTTGTCAAAAAAGCAGGCCCTCTAGGAACAACCTACTAACAATAAAGAAGAAAAGATGGTGCTGTTGGAGGCTGCAAAACCAAAGGGGATGATGGACGGAGCGTTTGAGCAATGCAAACACTCACCCCCAGTCAACTGATCTGGGTTTAATCCATCATCGTTCTTTAGCTCACTCCGCCACCCCAGTTCAGACATGGCCATATGCAAATCAGTCTGACCCTGTGCCGCATGGGAACAGTCCAGCCCGAACTGCCAAGCCATGTCTTCCCTGGACCGGAAACCCACAAAATTAGGTCAGCAATGGTCCACCCATCTCAACGGCCTCCGACACTGACCAACCAGTGGAAATCTCTCCCAGACCACAAAGCACAGTCTCTGCTTCTCAGAATATTTTCAGCTCCGTGGGCAGACGTAACGATAAAGACACTATAAAGAAAGTCTTGTTCAATGTATCAGGGGCAGGCACATTAAAATATTCACAGGTGCCAGCACCAGTGCCACACTACACTTCCAAAGGTTATGCACTGAAAATAAAATGGTCTTATATCAGTGAACGCTACATTTTCTGGCACTACTACTCATAGTATTCAACAAAGTGAGCAGTCTGATATTTGTGAATCTTATCATATGAATGGCTCACACTTAATTGCCTCAGAATAGATTGTTAGAAACAAATCCTCACATTGTGGGGAGCCTTCCTTTAATTGCTGATACAACTAGAGAGGAGATTTTGGGAGATCGATTAAAAAATCCAGACCATATGAAATCAATTAAAAGGTATCGTTGGTCTCCCACATTGGTAGCACAAACTCAAGATGATAGTCAGACAGTCAATCTTCTAAACATATTGAATGTCTAACAAACTTGGGAGTTTTTGGATGAACAGTCATGTAAGCAAGATAAACTTCATGAGGATTTACTAGACCCAGATCAGAGCGAGGGAAATATAAAACATGTTTTCTCTGAGAAGTACTACAAGAAGTTGGATTATTATTCATGTAAGGATAAGCCTTCAAAGTAAAAAAAAAAATCTGAATTCAACTTCCTGATAGCTATTGCACAGGCTTAACATCGGGCAATGTGTAAATCTCTTATGCAGGACCAAATCAGTTATAAAGTAAAACACCAAGCAATAAAACTCAAAATCTGAATCAAAAGATAGAGCAAAATGTAATAAACAGAACTCCAGTAAGGGGAACTCGAGATATAATTTTTCAAAGAAATAGGTGATAAGAGCACCAAAATGTGCAAAGTGACGATTGGGGTATATTGAAGAGGTAGTCTAGGACCTAAGCGCAGTTTGAGGCTAAGCACGAAGGAGCGCTCATCAGATACACCAAGTGGATTGGTCCTGGAAAAATTCGGGAAGTCAGAAAATTTGAGAAAGTCCCAAAGCAGAAATGGGCTTTTTGAGAGGAAAAATCCCCCTAGCAGGGTTTGCCATTGGAAGAGTAGCCGCTGTTGTGAAATTGATACTTCAAGCAGTTTGGTCCCACTGAAGCTTTGGAACATTGGAGGTTTCATGCGGAAAAGTTTCCAGATCCCAACACATAATGGGATAGTCCAGTACAGGTACAGTTGTCACTGATCAACTGACTACTTCCAGGGAAAGGCCTCATACAGCTTGTTGTGCCCCTGTAGCCACACAGGAGGTCAGCCAACTGACCCCTGGCATCCACTCCTTTGTACTGGGTACAAGACAGAGCAGGTTCAGTTCTCCATATCTCCTCAAAGATCACAGATAGCAGGTCCAGTCCTCTTCTGATCTTCCACAGGTCCAGAGAGTGTTCTCTGAATTGTACTTTGGGGTGCCACGTTTGTGCCCCTCACCAGTGAGTGGGTGGGGGAAATCCTGGGCATTTCCTAACCAATGGGGTAAAGTTTACTGGGGCAACCCTTCCCACCTTTTTCTTTTTTAAAAAAAAACCTTTATTGCAAGAAAAGCATTACAAATACAGACCTATAACCACAGAGGCCGGCCAGTAGCAATAAATGCCAAATTGAAAGTGTTACACAGCTCATCAGCCGACAACCCTTGGGCCCGGCAGCGATACCTTATGGTAGTATAGAAAACCTGTGGTGATAGGAGGATAAACGAAAGGTTTCACATTTTGTATTTTATAAACACACACTCAAACAAAAAAATTCGAGGCGTTAGGTTATACATTTTAGTGGCTGTCTCAAACAGTAGGGGGAGCGACCCAGCTAAAGGAGCTAATGTAGTGAAGGATGAAGGATCTCGGAGAGGGAAGGGGACCGAGAGTAGGCAAGCAAATCATACACATTAATAAGTAGAGAATGTGGAATGCACGATCACGGGGATAGAGGAATGTTAGAGACTTCTACGAAAGGGGGGGTGCAAATCTCTCCACAATACGAATTCCATTGGCCCCATATCCTCCCCAACTTCTTGGGTCTGCCACGAGCCACATATACGGTTTTTTCTCTGAACATGCACCAATCCATGTTTTCTTCTTATGTTGAAACTAAAGGTGTCCTTGGAGATCCCCACAGTTGGACTAAGTCCCTTTTCGCTATCATGTTGCCGAGGGTGGCCCATTGAGTCTGAGCAACACTATAATCATTCGGCTCCCAGATGTTTAACAGACAACGTCTGGCCTCTGGCAATAACGCAACACCCGTCACCTCTTCCATAACGGCATGCACTCGATTCCAAAACAGCGCAACATCCGGACATTCCCATATAATGTGAAGAAAAGTAGCAAGCATCCTGCAACCGTGCCTACACAACTCATCCACAGAATAACCCATACATATCAGGCGTGGACCCGTGACATAGACACGGTGCAAAATCTTCAGTTGCACCAGCCGGAGACGCGTCGGAATCGCGACCTCCTTGGGGGAAGATATCGCGGCCTGCCAGTCTTCATCGTCCAGCTCCAATCCATCGCTGGTCCAAGCCCCACGAAGCTGTACAAGGAGATCCGAAAGGTCATTGATAAGTTTTTTATATATAAGAGAAATAGTGCTATCGGGGACATACCTGTCAAGCACTCTGTCTTCCAGGGGAGAGGACTCTGGAATAATAGTTCCGGCTGGGAAGACCGACTCAAGCACATGGCGGATCTGGATATAGCAGAAGTGCTCCCTATCACTCAATGTATATTCCCGTTTGAGTTTGTCGAAAGTCTTGATTCTGTTCTTGAACCAAAGATCTCCGACCTTACTGATGCCAATGAGGTCCCATTTGTCGAATCCCTTCGTCGTCCAAAGACAGCCCAGTCTCTCCGCCGCATACAGGGGGGTGGCTTTAGTTAGCTTGTCCGACCTCCCCGTGGCCACGGTCGCACTACCCCACACCCGTACCGCTACCCCAGTGGGGCCCGTCAAATTCTTCCTGGCCGCCCTAGAGAAAAGTGCCCTATTATAGTCACCTCCCGGTACCTGCCATCTATCCATTTCGAATGCGGGATTTGGAGCAGGACCGTACATTGCATTATTGACTGCACTCATTTGAGATGCCCAATAATAACGTTTGATATCGGGCAACTCTATGCCGCCATCGTACCAGGGCAAGGTCAATTTTGCAAGTACAATGCGAGGTCGCCCGCCCCACGCAAGCTTCCTTTGGAGGCCCTCGATTTCACGAAAAAAGCTGGCAGGCACTAAATCAAGCGTGTTTTGGATGGCGTACAGAAATCCGGGAAGAGACATCATCTTAAAGAGGGCCTCTCTCCCCATCGGGGACAGCGGCAGAATACACCACGCCGCGACATCCGATCTAAGCCAGACAAGCGGAGGAAGCAAATTTCGCTCATATCGTGCTGCGGAGTCCAACGATATATAAATCCCCAAGTACTTAAAGCCGATGTACGAAATCGGAATCGGACAGACGCGGGGCAAGGGAGGCAATTCTCCAGTAAGAGGGTAAATACAGGACATTGCCCAATTAATAACCAAGCCAGAATTTCTCCCGAAGGAACTCAAAACGTCGAACAAGACTCCCAATGATTTACGAGGGGAAGTGAGATACAACAATATATCATCCATATACAACGAGATACGGTCCTCGAAGTCAGGGGACCACCTAATGCCTTTAAGCGATGGTTCCCACCGGAGCCATGCGGCCAGGGGTTCAAGAGCGAGCGTGAAGAGCAGCAGCGACAGAGGACAGCCCTGTTGCGTGCCTCTTCCGAGAACAAAGGGCTCCGAGGCCCTACCGTTGACTACAACTTGGGCTAGCGGGTGCTCATATAAGAGTCTAACCCACCCAATGAAGTTGGGACCAAAACCAAATTTTGCAAGGGCCGCCCACAAATATGGCCATTCCACCGTGTCAAAGGCCATCGAGGCATCCAAGGAAACCAAGATGGCCGGCTCACTAAGGGACCCCGCCCTTGCCAGTACACCGTGAAGACGGCGAAGGTTGAGCGCGGTGTTTCGATGGGGAATAAACCCAGACTGATCCGGGTGTATCAAATCACTGATCACCTTTATCAGCCGATTTGCCAAAAGCTTTGCCAGGATCTTTGGCTCCACGTTAAGAAGCGAAATCGGCCGGTATGACGAACATTGATCGCGGGGCTTCCCATCTTTGTGGATGACTACAATGGATGCCAGTCTCTGATCCCGGGGAAGGGATCTGAGATCTCGCGATGCCAAAAACATTTGGCGAAGATACAGCACCATTTTGTCGGGGCATAGCTTGTACAGCTCAATCGGGATACCATTTGGGCCTGAGGCCTTCCCCGATCGAAGGGAGCGGATAGCGAGCGCTATATCGTCAGTGGAAAAATCCGCCTCCATAAGCTCCTTGTCCGATTCCGACAGGCTAGGCAACACGATATCCCTAAGTAGCAAATGTGAATCCTCCTCCGGTCTGTCCGAAACTGGCGCGTAAACCTTCTGAAAGTGCTGGGCGAAGACCTCGACTATCTCAACCGGGTCCACAAGCACCAACCCGCGTTCCATCCGCTCTTTCAACAACAGGCACCACCCGATTCAATCTGTCTCTTTTATCCAACCAAGCAATCAGTTTTCCCGCTTTATCACCTACATCATGCAGACGTCCCTGTTGCTCCCGACTCATGGCCTTGGCCGCGTCAGTCACCAGAGCCCTGTAGTCAGACTGTTTGAGGGCTAAAATGTGTAATCCCTCAGGTGTGACCCCAGACTCCAACTCCCCTTCCAATGCAGTAATTTCATTTTCGTAACGCACCACCTCCTCATTCTTACTTTTCCACGCACTGGCAATCAAGGACAGAGTTTGACCATGAATCACGGTCTTATAAGCCTCCCACAGGGAGATGGGGGAGGACACCGATCCCACGTTTTCAGTAAAAAATATTATCCATGCATTTAACCACCTCGGCTCTAGTTTTAGGATTACGAAGGTGCCAGGAGTTAATCGGAGCATTCCGGCCCCCGGTTGCCAACTGTATATCAATAGTAAACCAAAGTGGTGAGTGGTCCGAGAACCCCCTAGCAAGGTGTCTAATTTCCCTTACAGAGACCACCTGCACCGCCGGTATGAGGATATAATCAAGCCTCGAGAGAATTCCATGTGCTCCGCAATAAAAGGTATACTGTGACTGTCCGGGTGCAGTTGTCTCCAGCAATCCATTAGACCGAGGGCATCCAAAAAATTGCCTAGCCATGATTGCGATTTCGGGAGAACCCTGGGGGGGATGCGATCCTCACTACCACTGACAACCGAGTTATAGTCACCACTCACAACCAACATGCCCTCAGGAAACCCCAGGACCACCTTTCCCAAATCAGAAAATGTAGTGGACTGTAGGCCTGGCGGAACATATACAGAGAGTATGGAGATCGTCTTCCCCTCCCAGCGACCCGTAATGGCCGAATATCGGCCTCTATCATCCAGCACGGTGTCATCTATCTCCAGGGGGAGGGAGTTCCTAACGAGGACGCCCGCCCCCCTTGACCCAGTAGTGAAGCTGGAGTGTGCTGCCAGGCGATAGCCCCATCTATTCAGTGCATGACGCGCATTTCCTATTAGATGTGTTTCCTGTAGTAAGACTATATCTGGGGAGAGATGCTTCAGATATTGCAAAACTATCCCCCTCTTTATCCTATCGCCCAGACCATTAACATTCCAACTCAGCACCCTCAGCCTCCTACCCCCATCCCAGAAATGAGAACAATGCCCCCCCACGCAGAAACAGGCACAAAAGACAGAATATGCAGCAAAGCGTAGCCTCGAAAGAAACAAAGAAACAAAGACCCCCCACCACCCCCAGAGGAATCCCCAAAACACACCCCCCCACCCTGCACCCCTGAGTTAGACCATAAAGCCACCCCAACTTGCAGTGTGCCTGTCGCCCCATTAAACCACCTACAGGAAGAGAGAACAACCCCTAGAGGAGGAAGAGTCCCGATTCCCCCCACCCCCGGGTATATGTACACAAGAATTATAGAACCACTGCTGTAAGTCCATAAAGCTGGCTCGCCGGCACGGACTCACTACTCCTGTTCCTCCAGGCCACCTTCAGCGCCCTTCGAGTGTTCCGGGCTGGTACGATGCGTCGGCAGAGCATCTAGCCAGTCACTGACCACCTCAGGGCGGTCAAAGAAGAGGGCACGTTCCTCATATTCAATCCTCAGTCAGGCCAGAAAAAGCATGGCGTACTTCAGTCCCATGTCTCTAAGTCGCCGTTTCACCCCCGTAAAGCCCATGCGTTGTTTTTGCACCGCCTGTGTAAAGTCCGGATAAAAACTGATCGATGCGTTTTCAAATTTAGTGGGACCATTAGTGAGTGATGCTTGAAGAATAGCGTCTCTGTCCCGAAAAAAAAATTCTGGCTATGATAGGCCTCGGGGCGGCACCCAGTTTAGGCTTCCCACCGGGAACTCTGTGGGCACGCTCCACCGTGAAAAAGTTACTGAGGCCCTTGGGTGTTAAGTGGTTCAACACGAGGTCCTCCACCAGAAGGTCTGTAGATAAATCCGTGGAATTCTCCGGAACACCGATGATGGGGACTTTGTTGCGCCTGGCCCGGCCCTCGAAATCATCCAGCCGACGGGCAAACAAGTCATTAGATGTTCGGAGATTTCGAACTTCGGTCTGAAGATCCGAGACATCCGTTGTGAGACTTGCGGTCTTGATGTCCAGTGACTTGACCCGCTCATTGGTCTTAGGGAGATCCGTCCTGATGAGGTTGACTTCGATCGCCACCGTGTCTATCTTAGAAGCCAGTGTCTCGGCCCAAAGAGGTCTTAACACTTGCGATGGCGCCCATGACGTCCCTCAATGTCAATTCATCCGCTGCAGGAGAGCCATCTCCAGTCTCATCCAGGACTTTACCCACACCACCAGGGGATCCTTTCGGACGGGTGAAACGACCCATAGTATTGGATTGGATAATACCTCCTCGGTATGTGCCCTTGGTGTCTCGTTTCTCACTCTCCGCCTTGACCGCCATTGTGAGCGGAGAGCCCTGATGGGCCTTTTGAGACCTGGTTAGAATGGCTCTCCGCTAAACAGACTTGTAGAGTCAGGGGACGAAGGCGAAGCACAAGCTTAGAACCGGAAGCAAGACTCAGGTCAGCCGTGTCAACAGGCAGCAAGTCGCGGTAGACAGTGACCAAAAACGAAACCGAAAGTACCACAGGGGCAGCGGCGGAGTCTCACTGGCCGTTGTTGTTCAATTGCCACCTGGGTACCTCGGGACTCAAGTCCGTGGATGTAGCATATAGCCAGGTTCTGAGCTGGGATGGTGCAGTGAGCTAAAAAACGGTGTTGGATCTAGCCCTGATCTCTTGACTGGGTGAGAGTATTCTGCTTAATTCAGAAACTCTGTCCATCACCACCCCTTGTTGTTAAATATCAAGTCCGTGGATGGTCCTCGATATAGGCCGCAAAGTTCTAAGTGCCGTACGTCCAGTTCTCGGCGGCCAAATCGATTTTTGAAAGGAGATATCTTGTCAGCAGGGCATCAGCTAGTAGAACCCGTCGTCTAAATCAGGATACGTAGCAGGATAGATCGGGAGGCAGAAAGGGTCTCGGGAGCCCTGTGCTCACGCGTCCATCTTGGATGCGCGCGAAGCTCCTCCCCCATACGCACTTTTTTCGTAGTTCCTGTTTGCTTTACTGAAAACAGGCCCAAAATGGCATGTGCCAGGACATTTTTCAGTAGGCGAAGGTCTTTGTCCACACTAAACTTGGGCTCTGAGGGTTGTGGGTGTGTAGGGGAGTGCACTATGGCAAGTGCTACAGTCCTCCCAGATCTAACACTAAACTCCAGTTTGAAGCCGAACTTGTACCCACAACAAACCAGGAGACAGAAATCTGATATGATAAAGGCAGGGCCCCACAGCATTCAGGCAGTGCATGCACAAGAATTGACCTAGCATCCTATCTGTTTCCGTTGAAGTGTACCAAAGTTTTACAGATGGCTCAGAGAGAACTGTAAGGCACGATTTGACACTCTTGTGAGAACAGGGTAGCAGCCCAACCCTTTTGCTGAGCTCAGATGGGCCTTTTCTACCCATTCTTGGAACTGTCAATCACAGTGAACTATTGTGTGGCTGCTAGGAGGAATGTCACACCTGGAATGGGGACAGGCTAGAAGTTGGCAGGTGGTAATGCGAATTAGACTCCAGGAGTTTTAGACATAGTACATATAACTTTATAAGAGGGACTTTTCCTTAATATGTGTTACAAATCTGACTTCACCATTGAATTGTATGTTTAATAACTATGAAGTATAGTAGTTTAATTATTTCTTTAGCTGGTCCCATTTCAGAGATACAATATTAATTATTTTAATCTATACACTGGTTTTCCATGCTGGACAGTTAGGCCTTGCTCAGTGAAAACACATTTTAGAGCCTTGTCACTGTAGGGACATGGTATGGTATTACTTTTCTACATGTCCTTCTTTAAAATACCATGCACCCTGCAATGCAGATTACAAAGCCAAATTAGGAGTGATTTACGAACATTTAAAAGGGAGCTCTCTACCTGTTAAAAAGGGTTTTTTTGACCGGTCCCGCTTCATGTTTTACAATGCAGAAGTCAATCTACAATGATACACCTGAGCCATGTTTTACTTTGTCGCCCTAGTGATTGGCACGATAAGTGAAGTGATGAAATTCACAGGTGACATTTTATATTTCCATGCCACAGATGTATATACTATACAGCCTTATATAGAGGTTAAATAATCATTTTCGGGGTAATCCAATTTCTACATGTTTATGGGCCAGAACACATACACTCAGTACTGGACAGCAGTGCTCCAGTGTGCAGAGTCTAAAAACTAGGAATAATGTTCAGCAAAAATTGTGGTGACCAGACAAAAAGGGGCATTTTGCCACGGAGGGGAATGTCTGGCTTTATGAAATCTAAATATATTTGAATGCATTTATTAGTAGAGTACCCGTTGTTATCCTCCTTTCGCAGTCAATATTTAAAACCTGTGATTTTTAAGTATGTTGTTAGAACTCATTCTCAAGCAAATCCAAAATTGTGCCAGATGAAAAGACAAGAAATTAGTTTTGCTTTTGGCTGCTTTTTAATTTACAGACAGTATGAATTGTTTTTTATTTTCATAATGTGTTTTAGAATCACGTGTGTTCATTTGCTATTGTTTTAAGGAACTTACCTACAAATTCTTATTGTTATTAACCCTTTCGATGCTGATGACGAGCTCAGCTCGTCATCACCCACGGGTGTCGTGTGCTGATGACGAGCTGAGCTCGTCATGTAAACAGCAAAATGATCATTTGCAGCACAGCGCAAAAATCACCGCAGCAGCCATGTGGTTAAATGTCCCATGGTAATGATAAAACCTCAAAGATATAGATGTGTGACAAAATGACTGAGTGGCCTGAAGAGTTAACCGAATGCTAGCATGAATAAATGGGTCTTTAAGGATCTTCTGAATTGTAAATGATAATTTTCCAGTCTCAGGGGTTAGGAGGAAAGTATTCCACATGGAAATCTTGTCCTTGGATTACTAGCAGAAGGTAATGAGAGGTAAGCACAGTGCTGGTTCACAGACAGTAAACAACTACCAAGCCAGGCAGTTGCTGCTTGAGCAGCCGCAGAAATATTTCAGGTTAAATGCAAGGCCCTTTTGCGCTCTTTTAGATCAAGCCTACCAGACAGCAGTCTGGGGGCTTACAAAGAACTTGCAGGGGCTTACAAAGAACTTACAGGGGCTTACATAAAATGTACAGGGGCTTAGAGCCCACCCAGTGTTTTTTTTACCATGGTTAGCTTTATTTTCACTCTCATTAGCTTGCTTCTTATTTGATGGCTTTCTTGTCCATCTTGTGTTTGTCCCACCTCAGGAACATACCCGCTTCACCATAATCTTGACTGGTTGACACGTTCTGCCACTGCTCACTTTTAAAGGAACTACTTTTTTTATTTTTGGTCAAGCAGTCTATTAGAGCGCATGTCTTTTCCAGCTCTCTTCCTCTTGTGTTTCTCTCTTCTCCACTGGCATGTTCTGTGATGGGTGTCTGTAGGTGCTGCTCACACTCCCACCTGTGTATTTCTCTACCGCATCCACGCCACTCCACTCCTTGCTTTCCCCCAACTGCTGCCCATCTATCTCAGTTGTTCTTTTTCTTTTAAATATATTTTTTAACTATCTTCTTTTTTCAAAAGCACTTTGCATCTTTACAGTTGTTTTTTTATTGATCAACCTGTGACCACCCCCATTTAGATCGGTCACTGAAAAATAACAGAAAATGGTGTTCACTTTATTTCCTTTGCTCGTGTGTGTAAAGAATCAAGCGTGTGCCGACAACATGATGCAACCTTCAATAACGGCAGCATCCTCGTGCCTTTTCTTTCCTGATATTAAATAGCACCTGTGGAGAGCACCGCGTTTTAGTACTCTTTGGGCTTCTAGAAAGACTCTTAACTTCTCCCTACAAAGAAATTGGCAGCATATTAGCAAGAAACGGCGTTAACATTATCGCCGCTTTAGCAGCAGAAAATTGCCGCTATAGCAGCGATAATGTTAACGCCCTGCTTGAAAATATGCCCCTTAGTTCCACCTCGGGGTTTTTGTATCCCTCCCCTCTAGTATCTATCTGGCCGCAACTGCCCCAAACAGTCCACCCCGTGCCTGGATAATGAACTGAGCGCAAACGGCCATGTTTGTGGTCCTCCGTTGGATGGTTTACAAATTGCATGTTTGCTCGGAATGACAATGTGATGTATGGCGTGTATTTATCCGGCTGATGAAAGTGCCTTTGATATTCCGGGGCGATGTTAATTAATAAACCTCGCCGGCTGCAAGAGCAGCCGCGGTGATTGGTTTCCTCGAAGGACCGCGCTCGCGCTCATGCACTGCTGCACGAAGCAGCCGCATCCATTATCAGCCAACCCCAGCCCCTCTACTGGGTTTCATCTCAATAATTTTATATGCCGGTAATTTTATATGAAACTTATTTTTTTTCATCCCCTTCCTGACCCCGCCAGCCCCTTCCCTCCTTCCCCACCAAGTCGTTTCAATTCTTCACCATATCCTAATGAGTGGTGAACTGGTGCCAATGTCGTCATCTCATCTGTAACCCGTACCTCCGAGCAGGACCAGTATTATTCTAAAAAAGCCAATAGATCACTTATGTGTATCCGAATACCAACTGGCCTATTTGCAGTCTTTAAAATGCCAGGTAAGACATTGTTTCTGGGAAAGGATGGATACTAGAAAATAACCATTGGCAAAGGCAAACGTTTTGAACTTCCTCAGAGTCTTTTTTCATATTTATTTATGTTTTTTCCAGTTTTTATATAGCGCAAACTTGGTCCACGGGCATAAGAGCTCTTTAGATGAGCACCAGAGGATATTCAACGTTTTTCATTGAAAAACTGTGAACACAGGGAGATTAAATGATTTGCCCAGGTTCAGAGGGCGTTGAGCCGAGGTGGGGACTCCAACCTAGCTCCACAGTGCCAAATTCAGCAATTTTTGTGCGTGGATTGCATTCTAAAGCATTGTAGACCATTGTGGCATTTGAAGAGCACTTCATGTTTCAGAAGAGGGCCAGGTATGAGGTTAGATTTTGCTGTACCTGGTTGGTAGAGTGTGGATTTACAAAGTACCCTAGGTGAGAAGCATGCAGTGTTGTGCGGCAGGTTCAGAGGGGGTTGTAGCGTCGTGCTATAAATAATGACGGACACACTGTATTCTATTAGGAGAGCATTTATTCGTGCTGCTGCTCCTGACCACGTCCCTACTCTAACCGCCCCTTTCCTGTCCCCGCTCCTCCCCTTCCTGTAACTCCCCTAACTCCACCCACAAAGACTAGACTGCATACACATCATTACATCTCCCCCCGTGTTAACAAAATGACAACAAATAGCAAAGTCTGACTTGATTACAGTTCTTCAACTAGCCGTCTGGGTCGTTGAATAGTTTGTCTGGGCCGCAGAAGCATGCTTCCATTGTTAGGTCCTGCTTCTATCTGATTTTCAGATGTCTGTGCTGCAGAGATGGGTTCGGGCCTCTCTGTAGTCGGCCGCTCAGTCTCTTGGTTGAGAATATCTTTAATCGCCGGAGCACACCTTTGAAAATGTGGGATATTCCGTGTGATTCTCTTGTTCTCTGACTCGGCTGTTATCATCGTACCCTTTTGCTGTGTCACTGTTAGACCTCGCATCCTTGGCGTGGTTTCCCCTGACTTTCTAATCTCTACCTCCTATGTTGTTGATTCAATGCTGGATAATGTTTTGCTGGTTTAGATGCTTTGGGTACTTTGCCACTGCTGATCAGTGCCAAAGTGCCAGTGCTCCTAGTAGGGCCTGTACAGATGTAAGGGACATGCTGCAGTAGTGGATTACTGCCAAATTCGTTTTTCACTGTAGCAAGGCTACCTTGCCCATAGGACAGAATGGAGGGGGGTGGGGGCCCATGGAGACCTGCCTATCTTCCCCCAGGACCAAGATAGAGAATCCAAACTTGGTTTCTCAGGACTCAGAAATTCATAATACATCTTTTAGCCTGGGTGGTTTTTGAATGTGGTGTCTGAAAATAGCACTTTTAGAAAGTGGCTAAGTTCTTGTCCAGTCTGTCTGTGGGCCTGCCTGGGTGTGCGAGTTAGAGGGAGTGTGACAGGGTCTGGGAAAGCTCCAGCAGTGGGATGATAGCTGGCTGCCCCTGAAGGTTAGGGGAGGAGTGGTGCTAGGCTGTACCCTGCCTTTACGATACCGGCTCCCCTGTCTGCTGGATGACGGATGTCCCTGCCTCCCTGCTTCAAAGGGAAAGATTCCCCAGGACGAGAGACTCCCACCACCAGAGCCTGGACAAGGGCGACCCATGCTTAAATCACAAAACCTCAAAGGCATCAAAGACAATTTTCTGTATAAAGGAAAGGAATCACTGACAGAATTTCGATTTCACAAAAATCGACCTACAATAACATCGAGTCTCAAACATCGATATCAATAATATCGACTCCCTATACTTTACATGAAAATTACAAAAATATCGATCACACAATATCGATGCACAAAAATATTGACTACACAAATATCGTTACCATAATTATCAACTACCATTATATCGACACTCAATACTACATATAGCACTCTACAAAAATATCGATAACTAAAATATCGACAGCACTAATTTCGTCTTGCTAAAATTATCGATAGCTTTAAATAAGTCTATTTTTCTTATATAACCCCTACACATCTACACTCTTACTAATACACACATATTAATATACTTCACTAATTTCTCATACGTTTATTAAATAATATATTCATTTACTTACATTTTTTTGCTTTCTTTCTAACTATATTTCTATAAACACTCTTTTTAGACATACAATTTTTTAAACATTATAAAAATATTTTTAAATCAATATTTAGTTAAATGTGTTTTTTACTAAATACATACTATTTTTCTATTCCTCTATATAAACCATTAAGTCACATATAAGTTAATTATTTTACTTAAAAAAATTCAAACTAACCAATGGTAACTCTTCTGAACATATGTGACCAATCAGATTGAAACACTAATTACACATACCCTATATAAACCATTCACAATTATCCCTACAACCTGCAGGGAAGATTCAACGTGACCACATACTGCCAGTTTTTGGAGCACCATCTATATTCTTCTGTGCATGAAAATACTACTAAATACTACAAGTAAGTATTCATATAGCTCTGGTACATATTTTTAATGTTTTGTAAACTATAACTTATAAACTACTATTTTAACACTAAAATGTTGTCTCTCTATTTACTTTTTCCAAGAACAGAGTCTACTAAAAAATAAAGTTCTACATTGTCTTCAAGATAATCGACACTTTAACTATAAAAAAGGTATCTACCTAAATCTTCTTTTCTCTTAAAACAACTAGACAAGTAGTTTAAAGAATACATGTTTTCTAATGTGTTTCTTCTGTTTTAACTCATAAGACATGTGTTATCCCTGGTTCTTTTCACCAAATAAGTAACACTGCTTTATTAAAAAATGTCAATTGTTTTTCCCACATAAATACACTTTGGTAATTTACTATAAATTTTTCTCTAAACAGACCACAGAAGTACTAAAAGCAGATAATTCGAATCCAAGAACAGACATTCTGCAACTAATCAAAAACTCTTGGCAAGTACAAAATGCAAACATAAAAAGTCATTATATGCTCAATAGAATGTACAATATTAATACTTCACTTTGTTAGTACTTCAGTTAGTATTTTCTTGAAATTTTCTCTTTTGTAATCCCTAAAAAGTAACTTATTCATTAGGAAAGTTACACACTAGCAAATGTCTAACCAAAATACACAATTAAACAAATCCTATAACAGACTTCACTTTTTTTCAACAGACCTACCAACACTAGCACAACATCTGACTGAAACTACACCTACTTTCTGAAGATACAACTTTACTGTTGGTAAGTAAGAAACTACAAATGGTACATGCTTTATTTAAAATGATTAGAACATTACACATTTTCCTAATATTTTTATAATAACTTTTCTAGATAAAAGAACACAAGAATGACAGAAGATGCAAGATTTATTACATCTCAGAAAGGAACATTTTTATTATGCTATATGGGCTATACTTATACTCAGGAGAAACAAAAAGACCTTAAAGTTAACTGGAAATGTACTAAATATTACTCGAATAAATGCTATGGGCGTGCTACAACCAGAGAAACAAGTGTTATTAATACTACTGAACATAACCATCCACCAAACATCTCTGAAATCGAGGTTAGATCCACTCTCGAAAATATAAAAGAATTAAGTAGCACATCTGACCTACCAAGCAGCGTAATTCTGAAAGAATTACTACCTAAAGTACCCAGAGAAGCAAGAGGTCAGTTACCATCAATTGCTTCAATCAAAAGAACCATAGCTAGGACAAAAAAATCAAGTAGACCCACTATACCAATAGCTACAACTTTTGAGGAAGTCATTATTCCACCTGACCTTGCCATCACACATAATGACGAACCATTTATCTTTTATGATAATCATAGCAAAGATAAAAGAATCATCATGTTTGCCACAAATAACAACATTAAAAAATTAAAAGAAAGTCAAACATGGATGATGGATGGCACTTTTTCCATATGCCCAAAACCTTTCTACCAATTGTATACAATTCATGGGCAATATCATAATACCTGTATCCCATTCATCTACTGTTTGTTACCAAACAAACAAGCAGCAACTTATACTGAAATATTGCACAAAATAAAAGAACAAACATCAGACTACTTTCCATTAAAAATAATAATAGACTTCAAACAAGCTATGATTAATTCCATTCTTAAAACTTACCCACACACATCCATTCAAGGATGTTATTTTCATTTTACCCAATGTCTCTGGAGACATTTACAAAAATCTGCACTTAGTGTTGAGTATGCAACAAATATTACCTTTGCATACCAAATTAAACACCTCATTGCTCTGGCATATGTGCCAATAACTGACGTGGCTGAACATTATAATCTATTAATTGAAAGTCCTTTCTACACACAAAATGAACAAATACTTGCCCCACTTTTGGATTACTTTGAGGACAACTGGGTAGGGAGACTACATAGGTCAGGCCACAGACGCCAACCAACATTTTTAATTCCCTGGTGGAATGTATATCTACCAACGCTGAACCAAGAAGCCAAAACAAACAACGCTGTTGAAGGTTGGCACAATGCCTTCCTATCTTCTACTGGACGTACAACTCCCACATTACACAAACTCCTCAAAGCAATCCAAAAAGAGCAAAGTTTTCAAGAATTACGAATGGAGCAATCTGTCTTACAACTAAAACCCAAACTCTCAAGACAAACTGCTCAAATGTATCAATATTTACAACAGCAAGTACAACTTTACCCTACAACAAGAGGACTAGAATACTTAAAAATGATAGCCAAAACATTAAACTAACTACACTAACTAAATAAAAGGGTCAACATCCGCAAATATCCTTAAATATGCAACCACACATATTATAATATAACAAATCTTGAAATATTTTGTCTAATATATTTTTACTCATAATTATAAATAGACAAAATAATTATGTCAGTATATAAAATATATTTCATTAAAACACTTTTCCCACCCAAAATAAATAATAAAAATTAGTCACTTACCTTCAAAAACAACATCATAACCAGTAATCCTTTACAATCCATATAGTGTGAAAATCTCAAACACTTAATTAAACAATCCATTAAAAATGTAAAAAGACAACTGTGCAAAATGTATCCATCATCCAAATAAATCGATTGTTCAAAATCCATTAAAAATCCCGAAAATAATCTAAAAATGTGAGAAACGTTGCAGGGAACTCGAAAAATAAAGGGAGTATGGTATACATCTCAGTTCAAACAACTGAAACACACTTCCTTTGATAAAAAAAATCACAACTCAGAAACGGAAATAGCTGTTTCAAAATACGTAGAAAAAAACATTAAACAATCCCACCCACATAACACTTAGCAATATAGCATATAATATAAACATGACATACTAACATTTTTATAAAATAGCCAAATCCTAGAACAAACTCACTAACTCCAACTACTTCAAATAACACAAAGCCTCGATGACCGAAATACGTATCGAGTCAACTCCATACTATCTAAATATTCATACATTAATCACCAACCCCTAAATAACAAACGACTACCTTCAAATTTTAGATAAAATAGTTTAAATATATCAAAATAGACTCTTACCTGCTCAGACGTGAACCTGCTTCCAACCGCGACCTTCCCTCTCCCAAAATGACGCAAAAAGACAGAGAGCGGTTACAAAATAAAAGACCCAAATTATACTATACTGTGAAAAATAGTGCTATAAATGCCCAAAACAATTATTTTAATTGTTCAAAATTATGTATAAATTTCTAAAAATTGTTTGCAACATGTTTAAATATATATGTTTTTTTACAAATTATTATTGTATTGTTTTCATGCTTTTAATATTTATTACATTAAATATTAAAACATTTTAATATTTAATGTAATATTTATTGAAAAAAAATCTTTGAAAAATGTGTAATATACTATCTGTTTTTGCTGTATTACTTTTGTAACAATATGACTAACATGTGAAAATTATTATTATTAAAACTTATTTATTAATAATAATAATTATACATAAAAATATTGTATACTTTATAAATATCCTGAAAATGATGTTAATGGTATGATGTTCAATATTATTGAGATCCAAATATATTTTAAAACATGTTCATTCTTTTATATCATCATTTGTACTGCACTAGATTATATGTAAATATTAGAAACATTTATTTCATAAAAAATGTATAATTTTTTAATTACATATCATAATTTTTATATGTATGTATAGTATCATACATTGCATAATGTTGAACTACATTTTTTTCTCTGTGCATAAAATGTACTTTACGAAACAACTACTCAAAAATGTCATTTTTCAAACTACATTGTCCTTATATTTTGTATTAATTACACTATACATTGCTTTATAATAAATATATATTGTCCTTATTTTGAGATGTTAAAAAAATAAAGTTTTTTTTAAAAACAACTGTGTAATTTCTATCTTGTAGCTATTGCAAAATCATTTCTATTATCATTTCAAAATGTT
This sequence comes from Lissotriton vulgaris, assembly GCF_964263255.1. NCBI lineage: Eukaryota > Metazoa > Chordata > Amphibia > Caudata > Salamandridae > Lissotriton > Lissotriton vulgaris. The sequence continues at coordinate 759,619,103 of NC_141699.1, read as the reverse complement.
TATTAATATAATGTACAATCTATTTCAATATACCACATGTAATTAGAGTACATGCTAAAGACTGAACCTATGTAACTTACTATTCCTAGTCCCATCTACATTTAATTTGAGTAGATGATGGACAATGAACCTATTTAAAGAAGTATTCCAACTCCAATCACCATTTAATTAGGGTAAGTGCTGGACACTGAACCTATTTAATTTACTATTCCAACTCCAATCACCATTTAATTTGGGTAAGTGCTGGACTCTAAACCTATTTAATTTACTATTCCAACTCAAATCACCATATAATTAGGGTAAGTGCTGGACACTGAACCTATTTAATTTACTATTCCAACTCCAATCTACATTTAATTTGGGTAAGTGCTGGACACAGAACCTATTTAATTTACTATTCCAACTCCAATCACCATTTAATTAGGGTAAGTACTGGACACTGAACCTATTTAGTTTACTATTCCAACTCCAATCTACATTTAATTTGGATAAGTGCTGGACACTGAACTTATTTAATTTACTATTCCAACTCCAATCACCATTTAATTAGGGTAAGTGCTGGACACTGAACCTATTTAATTTACTATTCCAACTCCAATCACCATTTAATTAGGGTAAGTGCTGGACACAGAACCTATTTAATTTACTATTCCAACTCCAATCACCATTTAATTAGGGTAAGTGCTGGACACTGAACCTATTTAATTTACTATTCCAACTCCAATCAACATTTATTTGGGTAATTGCTGGACACTGAACCTATTAAATTTACTATTCCAACTCCAATCTACTTTTAATTTGGGTAAGTGCTGGACACTGAACCTATTTAATTTACTATTCCAACTCCAATCACCATTTAATTAGGGTAAGTGCTGAACACTGAACCTATTTAATTTACTATTCCAACTCCAATCACCATTTAATTAGGGTAAGTGCTGGACACAGAACCTATTTAATTTACTATTCCAACTCCAATCACCATTTAATTAGAGTAAGTGCTGGACACTAAACCTATTTAATTTACTATTCCAACTCCAATCACCATTTAATTAGAGTAAGTGCTGGACACTAAACCTATTTAATTTACTATTCAAACTCCAATCACCATTTAATTAGGGCAAGTGCTGGACACTGAACCTATTTAATTTACTATTCCAACTCCAATATACATTTAATTAGAGTAAGTGCTGGACACTAAAACTATGTACTTTACTATTCCAACTCCAATCACCATTTAATTAGGGTAATAGCTGAACACTGAACCTATTTAATTTACTATTCCAACTCCAATCACCATTTAATTAGGGTAAGTGCTACACACTGAACCTATTTAATTTACTATTCCAACTCCAATCACCATTTAATTAGGGTAAGTGCTGGACACAGAACCTATTTAATTTACTATTCCAACTCCAATCACCATTTAATTAGAGTAAGTGCTGGACACTAAACCTATTTAATTTACTATTCCAACTCCAATCACCATTTAATTAGAGTAAGTGCTGGACACTAAACCTATTTAATTTACTATTCCAACTCCAATCACCATTTAATTAGGGTAAGTGCTGGAAACTGAACCTATTTAATTTACTATTCCAACTCCAATCTACATTTAATTTGGGTAAGTGCTGGACACTGAACCTGTTTAATTTACTATTCCAACTCCAATCACCATTTAATTAGGGTAAGTGCTGGACACTGAACCTATTTAATTTACTATTCCAACTCCAATCACCATTTAATTAGGGTAGGTGCTGGACACAGAACCTATTTAATTTACTATTCCAACTCCAATCACCATTTAATTAGAGTAAGTGCTGGACACTAAACCTATTTATTGTACTATTCCAACTCCAATCACCATTTAATTAGGGTAAGTGCTGGACACAGAACCTATTTAATTTACTATTCCAACTCCAATCACCATTTAATTAGAGTAAGTGCTGGACACTAAACCTAATTAATTTACTATTCCAACTCCAATCACCATTTAATTAGGGTAAGTGCTGGACACTGAACCTATTTAATTTACTATTCCAACTCCAATCTACATTTAATTTGGGTAAGTGCTGGACACTGAACCTATTTAATTTACTATTCCAACTCCAATCACCATTTAATTAGGGTAAGTGCTGGACACTGAACCTATTTAATTTACTATTCCATCTCCAATCACCATTTAATTAGGGTAAGTGCTGGACACAGAACATATTTAATTTACTATTCCAACTCCAATCACCATTTAATTAGAGTAAGTGCTGGACACTGAACCAATTTAATTTACTCTTCCAAATCCAATCAACACTTAATTCCGGTAAGTGCTGGAGACTGAACCTATTTAATGTACTTTTAATATTTCGTATGTACAAACATACTATTTCAAACAATATCCATACTTATCCACTATATACACAATAACACACTACCAAACATTATACATCATGTTAATTTTTTAATAAATTATTTTGGAAATATTATAAATTTAAAATTAAATACAAAACTATTATTCTTTTTATAATAAATTTCGATATATAAATTATATATTTTACTTTTATTTTTCAAAACACTACCCACACTTAACACCTATAAACACCTATAAACACTATAACCCGCTACTAAACATTACTATACAATGTAATTATACATTATTAATCCACACCTATACACTATATACCCAATAACACACTAGCAAACATTTATAATATTTTTAAATACAATTTTGACAAATTTGAAATTTTTACTTTTTTTTCGATTTTATTTATTCAATTTGCAAACAATTTTGAAAAAATAAACAAATAATTCAAATAATTTTTTAACACACTACCCACCCTTAACCCCTATAAACACTATAACCCGCTACTATATATTACTATACAATTTCTTAACACATTATTAATCCCACTATATACCCAATAAAACAATAGGAAACATGAAACATCATTATTATTTTTAACATAAAATTTCGCAAAATTTTGAAATTTTTATTCAAAATCGAAATTTTGTAAATGTAATTTTTAAATCTTAATTTTTTTTTTAAATTTCAATATTATTTTTAATAAAATACCCACTATATACCCAATAACACACTAGCAAACATTATTTTGTATTTTATTCAATTTAGAATGTTTTTTAAATTTTTAATCTATTTCAATTTTTTTTTTTAATTTGCAAACATTTTCGAAACTTTAACTAACAATTTCTAAACATTTTTAAAACCACTACCCACCCTTAACCCCTATAAACACTATAACCCGCTACTAAACATTATTATACTATATTTTATGACATTATTAATCCAACCTCATCCACTATATACCCACTAAAACACTAGCAAACATTAAACATCATTTATAATTTTTATATACAATTTCGCAAAATTTGGTAATTTTTATTCAAATTCGAAATTTAGAAATTTTAATTTAAAAACGAAATTTAAAAAAATAATTTCAAAATAATTTTTAATACACTACCCACTCTTAACCCCTATAAACACTATAACCCGCTACTAAACATTACCAAAATATTTTAATACACATTATTAATAAACGAATATTTACAACTTCTTCTCTATATTTTAATATTTTATATTTTATAATTATTATTAAGAATATATTTTTATATAATATATACATTTTAATACACTACCCACCCTTATCCCCAATAAACTCTACATCCCGCTCCTAAACATTTTACATAATTTATTTCACTAATAATTAATACTGAAATTATATATACACAACATTTTACTATATCATTACTTAACATTCTTTAAAAAAATAACTTTAAAATGTCGATATTTTTTACAATCGATATTTTTAGCTTCGATATTTCCTATTTCGATATTAATGTCCTCGATATTACTTACACACACATAAATCGATATTTTGAACGTCGATATTTTGCTTGTCGATATTACTTACCTTCGATTTTTCAGACTCGATATTTTGTCTATTCGATATTATCAACTCGATATTTTGACTGTGTACCAAAGGAAAGACACGTGTACTTTAGAATCAGACTACTTCTGACTGAAGAGGAGACGCCCTGCTGAAGAGGACACCGTAAGAAGACCCAGGGAACAGTGCTGCCATTGCTGTGTGTCTGGAAGCTGACCTGCTGTCTTGTCTGGTCCTGCCTAAGAGGGACCGTTGGGACTGCGCTGTGTGCTTTGTCCCCCTCCTTCCAGAAGAACTCTCCAAGGGCTAGAAGAAGAGCTAGCCTCCTGGCCCCAGAGTCCAGGGACAAAGAAACTCTGCCATGGTCATCGCCTCCCCCCCCTTCTTGCTGTGTGCGGGGGAATGACTGGTTGATGACTTAACTTGCCGAGGGAGAGAGAGGGTGCTGCGGGAGCTCGGGGGCTCGTATCCTCTCTCCCCAAACTCCAATTTCCAAAGGAATCGCCAGAGCCCAGGAGGCCGCCCCTCTGCCCCTAAGCAGGAGCGCCGCGGGCCCCTAACTCGGCCCGAGAAAACCCGGCGTCCCCCGGTGCCCCCAACATCGAGATCTACCAGGCACTGGGAGCCGCAAAGTGAAGGGGAGGCTCGCCCAGATCGCCACGCTGTGGTTGGCTGGCGGCCCGCCGCGTCACCGGAAAGCCGCAAAGGGATTGTCTGGTGGCCCGCCACATCATCGGCGAGCCGCGCAAGGATTGGCTGGCAGCTGCCTCCCCCCGAGAAGGAGCGTGGATTACCCCAGCGAGCGAGGAGGAATACCGCCCCCCCCCTGAGACCCGGGAGCCGAGCAGCCTGCCGCTTCCCCCCCCCCAGGTAACGCTCGAGTATGGGACAAGTGCGAGCGCATCCACCTGGGGGGAGAGGGAGGCCCAGCGTGTGTGCCTCGCCCGCGTCAGCCGGCGAGGGAATCCTCGATTGCTAAGCCCCTCCCCGCACCCTCGTACTTGCATCAGAGTGTCCCCGTAAAGAGAGGGGCAGTCCCCTTTCAATCACAGACTGCTCGGGGTGCATTCCGAGGTGCCCAAGTCCTTTGCCACAGACTCGTTGTTACTGTGTGAGAACACTTTCCATAAGGAGAACACTTTTGTTTTAAGAAGACTATTTTATGTTGGTTTATGTCCGTTTTCTTAAGTCTGCCTAAGAACATATACAAATATGATTTTTATATTATACCAGTGTGGTGTCCATTTGTGGTGTTCCCTCTAATTACTGTGAGTGTTGGCGCAAATACTTTACGCATTGCCCTGGAGATAAGCCTGTCTGCTCTGCCAAGCTACCAAGGGGGTGAGCAGGGATTATCTTTTGACGTACATCCACCTTGCCTTGACTGGAGGAGAGGGTCCCTAGTTGGTCAGAGGCCGTGGCCCTACCAAGTACGGACCCCCAATTCTAACATTGGTGGTGTAGCGGTGGGATGAGGACGTGTGTTTGCGCCTGACCTACAGTGATTGGTGAGCACCACTAGTTTAGTGCAGACCTACATAACCACATACCGAATCATTGGCTCCTGGTCCTATTTTTGAATTTCCGTGAAGCACCATGTCACGGCCCAGTGAAAAGGCGCCAAGTGAGAAGGAAACCAGTACAAAGGGAGAAGTTGATTTTGACATTGGGGATCTGTATTCCTATCACAAGGATGCTCTCAGGAAGTACTGCAGAGACTTTGGGTGCTCCATTAAAAGCGGCTCTAGAAAGGACGAGCTGCAGGAAGCCTTAAAGGTCTGGTGGGAGGCCAAGGAGGCCGCAGGGACAGGTGGTGCAGAGACCGAGAATCCACCAGGGAATGGCTTTGGAGCAAATGATCTGCCAATAGGCGGACCAGCCCCAAGGGCTGACAGCACCCATTCCAGCAGGGGTGTCTCCCCGGAGGAAATTCAAGAGAACCAGAGAGCGCGGGAACATGAGCTAGAAGTCCTGAGGCTCAAGGCCCAGATGGAAGAAAAGAAGTTACTTCTGGCCCATGAGGTGAGCATGAGAGAACTGGAACTCAAAGCTAAGCAGTGGGGGTCCGGTTCGAATGGTGGCAGCGTACAGCAAGTGCATGGGCCTAGGGTATACCTCCCCAAGGACATAGTTCAGAATTTTCAGAGGGGGGAGGATATCTATGCGTGGTTCACAGCCTATGAGATTGCTCTTAAGATGGGTAAGGTGCCTATGGAGGATTGGGGGTCGGGCCTGTGGAAGCATTTTGAGGCTTCTGGGAGGGATGTCCTCTCACCCTTAGAATTGGCAGGCAAGATGACCTATCCCCATATGAAGGAGGCCCTATGCCTCAGGTATGGGCTTACCCCGGAGCAGTATAGACAGAAGTTTAGGAACTTTAAAAAGTTGGAGTCCAGTACATGGGTGGAGTGTGTGAATCTGTATTCACGTGTTTTGGAAGGTTGGATAAAGGGCAGCAAGGTAACTGATTATGAGGGGTTGTTCCATTTAATTAGTTGGGAGCACTTGAGCAGTCAATGTTTTCCAGAGCTGCGCCAGCATCTTTTGGATAGTCAGTTAACTGATCCCAGGGAGCTTGCTAAGGAGGCAGAACGCTGGACCAGCACCGGGGTCCACAAGGGGATCGTGGTTACCACAGCCAAAGTGGGACAGGGTCCCCAGCAGAAGAGTGGGGGGACACAGGTAACAAGAAGGAGTTCCCTAAAGGGCCCCAAAACAGTTCAGCTGCAAAGGAGTCCCCAGCTCCCCAGTCCCGGGCACCCCCAGCCCCTAAGGGTGGGCGTACCTTTCAAGGCCCCATTAGGTGTTACAACTCTAATGGGAATGGTCACATTGCCCTGAGGTGCCCCCAGAAAGCCCCGACACCCCCGGTCACTCCCAAACCTAGTTTGGTGAGTGTAAACTTGGAGGAGGAGTTAATACCTAGTGGGAAGGAGGAGCTGGCTGTGATGACCCTGGTATCTTTAGGAGACAGCGAGATGGACCAGGAAACCGACCTGCCGGACAACACTAAAAAGTACCAGCAGTGGGTGACCGTCAACGGTAGGGAGGCGGAGGCTCTCAGGGATACAGGAGCTAGTGTGACATCTGTCAGGTGTCAATGGGTCCCTGAGGAGCAGGTTATCCCAGATGTGCTTCACCCGGTGGTGGCCGCTGACAACTCGGTGCGCCTTTGCAAAATGGCTCAGGTTCCCTTTAAGTGGGGGGGGTCTCAGGCCCCTTGCGAGTCGTGGTGAGGCCCGCCATGCCGGTGGACTGTCTGTTAGGCAACGACCTGGAGAGTTCCCCCTGGAAGGAGGTGGAACACAAGAGACATCTGGAGATGGTGGGGTGTCCTGAGTGGGCCTGTGTGACCACTCGGGCCATGGCCGCCAGTGAGGGTGGTCAAGCAGGCCTGGAGCCTGAAACAGTGGCCCGGGTACCTGCCCAGAGGAAGGAGGGCAGGGGGCGTGGGAAACCAGCCCCAGCCGTTCCCAAGGTCCAGGAGGTAGCAGACCCGGAGGGGGATGCTCTGGTACCTACGGGGGAACAGGTAGCCGAATTGGGAGACTTACCGGAGCTGACCCATTGGCATCAGGAAGGGGGTCCCTCCAGGGAGGAGTTCTGCAAGGCGCAGAAAGAGTGCCCTTCTCTTATTGGTATGCGGCAACAGGCTGCAGACCAGGCAGCAGGTGGAGAGTCCAAACACCATCTCATTTACTGGGAAGATGGGTTGTTGTATAGTGAGCCTAAGGTCACTGAGCCCGGTGCAGCCCATGTGCTGGTGGTACCCGAGCGCTTCAGGACCTTCCTACTGGGTCGGGCCCATGATGTACCTTTCGCAGGACATCTGGGACAGGACAAGACCTTTCAGCGGCTTGTCACCCATTTCTATTGGCCTCAGATGAAGAAGGACGTGGGATCTTTTTGTAGGACTTGTCAGACTTGCCAGGCCAGTGGCAAAAGTGGAGGAAAGTGCAAGGCACCCCTCCAACCCTTCCCTGTGGTCAGCACCCCCTTTGAACGGGTGGGCATAGACATTGTGGGGCCGCTGGAACCCAAGACAGCTCTAGGCAACAGGTTCATCCTGGTCTTGGTGGACCATGCATCCCGGTACCCGAAAACTGTCCCTCTCCGGACAATCACAGCCCCTGTGGTGGGCCGTGCATTGATGGGGATCTTCTCCGGGGTGGGAGTCCCCAGAGAGGTGGTGTCCGACAGGGGTACAAACTTCATTTCTAAGTACATGAAGTCCTTGTGGGAGGAGTGTGGGGTAACTTATAAGTTCACCACTCCTTACCACCCTCAAGGGAATGGTCTGGTGGAGAGATTCAACCAGACCCTCAAAGGCATGATAATGGGCCTCACAGAGCCCATGAGGCGGAAGTGGGACGTCTTCCTGCCCTGCCTGTTGTTTGCCTACAGAGAGTTGCCTCAGAAGTCTTTAGGGTTCAGCTCCTTTGAGCTTCTGTACGGTCACCCTGTGAGAGGACCTCTGTGTCTGGTGAAGAAGGGTTGGGAGAAATCCCACGGTAAGACCCCTCAGGACGTGTTCAGCTATGTGCTGGCCATCCGCAATCAGACCCAATGCTTCAGGAAACTTGCTCAAGCAAACCTAGAAGCCAGCCAGGATGAAATGAAAAGATGGTACGACCAGAATGCCACTCTGGTCGAATTTCAACCTGGACAGAAGGTGTGGGTGATGGCGCCGGTGGAGCCTTGTGCGCTCCAGGATAAGTGGACTGGGCCGTATGAGGTGGTGGAGCGCAAGAGCGATGTACCCTACCTGGTTAACTTTCAGTCTCCCAGGAACCCTCTGAGGGTCCTGCATGTGAACCGCCTCAAACCTCACTTTAAGAGGTCGGATGTCACCATGCTCCTGGCTACGGATGAGGGGATGGAGGAAGAGAGTGATCCTCTTCCTGACCTCCTGGCAGCCAAGGAGCAAGACGGGTCAGTGGACGGAGTGGTTCTCTCGCCCACCCTGACCCCGGAGCAGCAGGGAGAGTGTCGCCAGGTGTTGGGACAGTTTGCATCCCTGTTTTGCCTGACCCCAGGAGTCACCAATTGGTGCGTCCATGATGTGGACACTGGAGATAGCCCCCCTGTGAAACAGAAATTTTACAGGGTCGCTGACAAAGTCAGGGTCAGATTCAAGGAAGAAGTTTCCAAGATTTTGGCGCTAGGGGTAATTGAGCCATCCAGCAGCCCATGGGCTAGTCCGGTGGTCTTAGTACCAAAGGCTGCTGCGCCCGGTGCCACCCCAGAACTCAGGTTTTGTGTGGACTACCGCGGGCTAAATGCGGTCACCAAGACTGACGCATACCCCATCCCCCGAGCAGATGAGCTTGTGGATCGGTTGGGGGCTGCCAAGTATCTCAGTACTTTTGATTTGACTTCTGGGTACTGGCAGATTGCCTTAACTGAGGGGGAAAAGGAGAGGTCGGCGTTTTCAACACCCGAGGGGCACTTCCAGTTCAGAGTCATGTCCTTTGGTTTGAAGAACTCCCCTGCCACCTTCCAGCGGTTGGTCAACCGGGTACTGTCCGGGCTGGAGCAATTCAGCGCCGCCTATCTGGATGACATTGCTTTGTTCAGCTCCCTTTGGGAGGAACACCTGCAACACCTAGGGGAAGTGTTGAAAGCTCTGCAGAGTGCAGGCCTCACTATCAAGGCCAGTAAGTGCCAGATAGGGCAGGGATCTGTGGTGTACTTGGGACACCAGGTAGGGAGCGGCCAGGTGGCGCCCCTACAGGCAAAGATTGATACCATTCTGGATTGGGAGCCCCCCAAGACCCAGACAGAGGAGAGAGCCTTCTTGGGACTCACCGGTTATTACCGGAGGTTTGTCAAAGGGTATGGCACCATTGTGGCCCCCTTGACAGGGCTGACTTCCAACAAACAGCCCAAAAAGGTGATCTGGACTGACGCCTGTCAGACAGCATTTGAAACCCTGAAAGCTGCCATGTGCACCGCACCCGTGCTCATAGCCTCTGATTTCTCCAAGGAATTTGTGGTACAGACAGACGCTTCAGAGCATGGAGTGGGAGCAGTGCTCTCCCAGCTGAATGAAGAGGGTTGGGACCAACCTGTGGTCTTCATCAGTAGGAGGCTACTCCCCCGGGAGCAGAAGTGGAGCGCAATTGAAAGGGAAGCTTTTGCTGTGGTCTGGGCACTGAAGAAGCTAAGGCCCTATCTATTTGGGACTCACTTCCGAGTTCAGACAGACCACAGGCCCCTCAGATGGCTGATGCAGATGAGGGGGGAGAACCCGAAACTGTTGAGGTGGTCGATCTCCCTACAGGGGATGGACTTTACGGTGGAACACCGCCCTGGCACAGAACACGCCAATGCTGACGGTCTGTTCCGATTTTTCCGCCTTAGCGATGGGAACTCCCAAGGGGTTGGGTAGTTCCCCTCACTTTCAGCTGGAGGGGACACATGTTAGACCTGGCATCCTTGGCGTGGTTTCCCCTGACTTTCTAATCTCTACCTCCTATGTTGTTGATTCAATGCTGGATAATGTTTTGCTGGTTTAGATGCTTTGGGCACTTTGCCACTGCTGATCAGTGCGAAAGTGCAAGTGTTCCTAGTAGGGCCTGTACAGATGTAAGGGACATGCTGCAGTAGTGGATTACTGCCAAATTCGTTTTTCACTGTAGCAAGGCTACCTTGCCCATAGGACAGAATGGAGGGGGGGGTGGGGGCCCATGGGGACCAGCCTATCTTCCCCCAGGAACAAGATAGAGAATCCAAACTTGGTTTCTCAGGACTCAGAAATTCATACTACATCTTTTAGTCTGGGAGGTGTTTGAATATGGTGTCTGAAAATAGCACTTTTAGAAAGTGGCTAAGTTCTTGTACAGTCTGTCTGTGGGCCTGCCTGGGTGTGCGAGTTAGAGGGAGTGTGACAGGGTCTGGGAAAGCTCCAGCAGTGGGATGATAGCTGGCTGCCCCTGAAGGTTAGGGGAGGAGTGGTGCTAGGCTGTACCCTGCCTTTACGATACCGGCTCCCCTGTCTGCTGGATGACGGATGTCCCTGCCTCCCTGCTTCAAAGGGAAAGATTCCCCAGGACCCAGAGACTCCCACCGCCAGAGCCTGGACAAGGGCGACCCGTGCTTAAATCACAAAACCTCAAAGGCATCAAAGACAATTTTCTGTATAAAGGAAAGACCCGTGTACTTTAGAATCAGACTACTTCTGACTGAAGAGGAGACGCCCTACTGAAGAGGACACCGTAAGAAGACCCAGGGAACAGTGCTGCCATTGCTGTGTGTCTGGAAGTTGACCTGCTGCCTTGTCTGGTCCTGCCTAAGAGGGACCGTTGGGACTGTGCTGTGTGCTTTGTCCCCCTCTTACCAGAAGAACTCTCCAAGGGCTAGAAGAAGAGCTAGCCTCCTGGCCCCAAAGTCCAGGGACAAAGAAACTCTGCCGTGGTCATCGCCTCCCCCCCCTTCTTGCTGTGTGCGGGGGAATGACTGGTTGGTGACTTAACTTGCCGAGGGAGAGAGAGGGTGCTGCGGGAGCTCGGGGGCTCGTATCCTCTCTCCCCAAACTCCAATTTCCAAAGGAATCGCCAGAGCCCAGGAGGCCGCCCCTCTGCCCCTAAGCAGGAGCGCCGCGGGCCCCTGACTCGGCCCGAGAAAACCCGGCATCCCCCGGTGCCCCCAACATCAAGATCTACCAGGCACTGGGAGCCGCGAAGTGAAGGGGAGGCTCGCCCAGATCGCCGCGCTGTGGTTAGCTGGCGGCCCGCCGCGTCACCGGAAAGCCGCTAAGGGATTGGCTGGTGGCCCGCCAAGTCATTGACGAGCCGTGCAAGGATTGGCTGGCAGCCTGCCTCACCCCGAGAAGGAGCATGGATTGCCCCAGCGAGCGAGGAGGGATACCGCCCCCCCCGAGACCCCAGAGCCGAGCAGCCTGCCGCTTCCCCCCCCCCCAGGTAACGCTCGAGTGCGGGACAAGTGCGAGCGCATCCACCTGGGGGGAGAGGGAGGCCCAGCGTGTGTGCCTCGCCCGCGTCAGCCGGCGAGGGAATCCTCGATTGCTAAGCCCCTCCCCGCACCCTCGTACTTGCATCAGAGTGTCCCCGTAAAGAGAGGGGCAGTCCCCTTTCAATCACAGACTGCTCGGGGTGCATTCCGAGGTGCCCAAGTCCTTTGCCACAGACTCGTTGTTACTGTGTGAGAACACTTTCCATAAGGAGAACACTTTTGTTTTAAGAAGACTATTTTATGTTGGTTTATGTCCGTTTTCTTAAGTCTGCCTAAGAACATATAAAAATATGATTTTTATATTATACCAGTGTGGTGTCCGTTTGTGGTGTTCCCTCTAATTACTGTGAGTGTTGGCGCAAATACTTTACGCATTGCCCTGGAGATAAGCCTGTCTGCTCTGCCAAGCTACCAAGGGGGTGAGCAGGGATTATCTTTTGACGTACATCCACCTTGCCTTGACTGGAGGAGAGGGTCCCTAGTTGGTCAGAGGCCGTGACCCTACCAAGTACGGACCCCCAATTCTAACAGTCACCATTAAAGGTTCAGCTCGAAATTTACAGTCGGTTTTCTTCTGTTGTTCCTGCTTGACCAGCACCCAGTCCCCTTCATGGAGGGATGGAGATCTTGCTCTCCGCCGCTCATCAGCGTAAGACTTCATCTTGCACTTGCGTTCACGGTCAGCAACCACTACTTCCTGGTGCACATCTTTGGGTGACACCGGCATTAAGGCACCTTCCCATGTAGGTATCCGCGTCCTGATCGGTCGTCCCAACATGAGTGTGGCGGGACATTTCCCGGTGGTGGCATGGGGGGTTGTCCCATAGGCTCTCAGTACTTTATTTAGAGCTGCTTGGAAGTCTTTTTTGTCAAGTGTGGCTTGCTGGAATGTCTTTTTCAAGGTAGCCACGAACCTCTCCCCCATTCCATTGGCCTGGGGTCATAAGGGAGTGATTTTGCGATGTCTGAAGTTGAGGTGTTTCGCAAATTCCCCAAAGTCATGTCCATTGAATGGCGGTCCGTTATCAGTCTTGACTTCTTTCGGGACGCCCCAGGCAGCGAAGACTTCATCCAGAACGGCAATGGTGCTGGTGGCATTGGTGGATGACACGAACTGTGCTATGGGAAATCTGGAGTACTCATCCATTATCACAAGGACGTATTTCCCTGACTGAAGGGGTCCATAAAAGTCCAGGGCAAGTTCTTTCCATACACCGCTGGGCAACTTGGACATTTGGAGAGGAGCTGGAGGATCTCTTTGACTCACGAGTTGGCACTGAGGACAATATTTCAAAGTGAGTTCGACCATCTGATCGAGTAACGGGAACCAGACTCTCTCTCTAAGCGCTCTTTTGGTCGCTACCACTCCACGATGACCCTAATGCGCCAAATTGATGACACCCTGACGGAGGCGCATGGGAATGACAATCCGTGGTCCCTCAGTGGGAGCCCCTCTGAGGTGGCTGATAGCTCCTCACTCACGTGTCTGAAAGCTTGCATTTCTTGTCTGGTGTGGGGATCGTCCCCGTCGTCCTTGTTGTCGTGGCGCCACCGGTTGGTCTGTAGTCGGCGCATCACCTTTTGGAGGACATCATCTTGAGCCGTGGCCTCACATATGGCTTCGAGGGGAACCGCTGGTGGTCTGGCTTGGTCCCCTACAAAATGAATGCACTCCTCGGCCAGGGATGGTTTAGACGCCTGCGACACTTGAGGGTGTCTCGACATTTAGTCAGCCGGATTGGCTGACTTTCCTGGTTTGTGCACTATAGTGTAGGTGTAGTCCTGCAGACATAAACCCCAGCGCTCAATTTGAGGTGACATTTTGGCTCTAGGGTTTCAGAAAATGGTAACCAACGCTTGATGATCAGTTACTAGCGTGAAATGCTTGCCGTATATGAAAATATGAAAGTGTTCGCAAGCCCAAACGACAGCAAGACTTTTTTTTCCGGTTGAGAATAGGACTTTTCAGTGTCTGTAAAACTTCTGCTGGCATAAGCCACAGTATGTCTTTGATCAGTGTCCTTGTCAAACTGAGCTAGTATGGCGCCTAACCCCACTGGGCTGGCATCTACAGTGATTTTGGTGTTCCTTTTGGGGCTAAAGTATGCCAGATTGTCAGCGGACTCAACAGCTCGTTTGATTTCTTGAAATGCCTGCTCACATAGGGGAGTCCAGGTGAATGGTTGCCCTTGTTTGGTAAGAGCACGTAACGGATGGCTGATTGTGGCGTAATCTTTGATATACCTGGCGCAGTAGCTCGCCATTCCCAAGAAAGATCTGATGTCACTCACATCTTGGGGACTTTTGGTGTCATTTAGGGCAATCACCTTCTTGGGATCAGGCTTCATCCCGGCTCCAGAGAACACGTGTCCAAAGAATTTGAGAGTGGACTGATGGAACTCACACTTTTCTTTATTGAGGGTGAGGTTAGCTTCCAGGAGAGCGTGGCACACCTGGTCGAGTGCTTTGTCATGTTCTTGGACATTTGCGCCGTACACTAAAATGTCATCACTGTAATTCAGTGCATTTGGTATGTGATGTATAGTCTGGCGGATGGCTTCTTTGAAAATCTCCGCTGCAGACGAAATTCCAAAGCTAAGACGCTTATATCGGAACAGCCCTAGATGAGTGGCGAAAGTTGTTATATAGCGCAACTTCTCATGCAGTTCCAGCCGGTGATATCCTTTATTCAAGTCTAGTTTGGAAAAGACCGGTGCGCCATTGAGAGATGAAATCATGTCACTTAAGTGAGGACCTGGTTGCCGCTCTCTTTCGATCGCTGTATTTAGAAGCCTCATGTCCACACATAGGCGCACCTTCCCTGGAGTGCCCTTTCTTGGCACGATCACCACTGGTGAGACCCACGAAGTGGGGCCTTCTGTCCGCTCAATAATGTCCGTTCGTAATAGTTCTTGAATTTCATCTTCCACAGCTTGTTGAAGGTGGAATGGCACTCACCTGTGGTGTTGTGCTACAGGTCTAACTTGTTCATTGATATGTAACCGAATCTGACATCTGGTCATTTGTCCAAGTCCGGCGAATAGTTTAGGTAACTTGTGTATAATATCGGGATCATCACTCACCCGATATAGAATTTCAACCAGCCGAACACGCTCAGCAGTGGGTAGGCTGAGGAGGCAGTCAGCTTCCGGGCCATCGATGACATGGATGTGAGCCGGCACAGACGGGGTTTTGTGCTGAAGCATGGTTGCAAATTTGCCTAAGCACGGGAGAGGTTTCTTCGACATCCACGTGCACACTCTGACGTGTGCCGGGCTCAAGGTGGGTGGCGGCCGCATTTTGTTGAACTCCGTTACTGAGATATAGTTCAAGGATGCCCCACTATCCAGTACAAACCTGGTTGCATGAGTGCCCACACATATGTCCAGTCTGGGTTTTTTTTTTAGTTGATCTGGATCAGCGACCATACTGGCATATTCATCAGTGTACAACGACGCTGGAGATGTTGACCTGGATTCTCTGGACAGAGATCTTCTCATCCATTGTGACTTGTGAGACTCTCTGCTTGAGTGTGAGGAAACAGAGGATGACTCCGGTCGATCTTGAACAGCCTTGGAATGATGCCGCTTTGTGACCTGGCGAGAGGATCTCGCCAACTCTTTCGTTCTGTCTTTACGATACTCCCCACACACAATTTCAAAGTGATTTTCTCTTCCGCACTTTCGGCACTGCTGCCCGAGCGCTGGACACGCATCTGTGTGTGGAAAATCATATCCGCACCGGTAGCACCTCAGGGGCTGGTCATGTTTCTTGTCTCCACGACCAAACTCATGGTATCTGCGTCCAGCATGGCGTTGGCGGGAAGAAGGTCTGGATGTCCGCCGTCGATCTCGCGAGTATTTGCGAGTGGTACTGCTTTGAAGGCGGTAGGCTTGTTCCCGCCTCTCAACGCGTCCCGCCTCCATTCTCTTGGCATGCTCCTCTCCTTGATCATATACTCGGGTCATCTCTTCAATCTCGTCTAGGTTGTGACTCTTCCGTAAGAGCCGCCTTCTGAGGGTCTCTGATTGACATCCTTCAATGATTCGTAATCAAATGGCATCCTCTGTAGAAAAAGTATCAAATTCACAGTAACGAGACAGTCGTCGAAGTCTTGTTATAAACGTACTCCTTAGTTCTTCTTTTTCTTGGCAAGCCAAATTAAATGTATACCTTTCATAATCTACGTTTCTCTTATGCAGGAATTTTTTGTTTAAGGCATCTCGCACCTTGGCATATGATCCTATTTCTGCAGTCGGCAGTTCCTTGATTAATTTACCAACTTCTTTTCCAACCAAATTGCGCAGCGCAATACATTTTTCATCTTCATCAGTGACTTTGAATCCCTTCATAAAATCTTCAAAGTACTCAAACCACTCTTGCCACCTGAGGCCCATGCCGCCTCCAGCTATCAGGGCCAGAGGTTCTGGGGCGCGCAGATATGAGATGCCTGCTGTATTTGGCGTGGTCGCCAATGGGCCTGCGACATTTCGTTACGGTGATGTCATTTTTATTTATTCCTCTGCTCCTTTGCCTTTGCTTGTGCTTGTTTTATTGGTTCCCCCTTTTGTGTTTGCATGTGCTTGTTTCCTTTGCTGTTGTATTCGCTTGTGCTTGTTGCCCAATGTCAAGTTGCCTGACTTCAAAATGGCCGCCCTATGTTTCTAATAGGGACTGGAGCTCACCGCCTGACTTCAAAATGGCCGTCGCTATGGAAATCTCGTTTCCCACGATATTTTGGGCTCAATCAGTCTTGGTTCACTTTTAATCAACCGACAATTACCGGCAGCTGGTCCCCGCAGCAGGCAGCACCTTCACACGCTCCCAGGGCACCAGGACGACAGGTAAGATCGGGGTGGGCTCCGGATCTTCGTTTCTTCGCCGCACTTGACCTCACATATCCGGGGTGAGCACCCGATCACAAACGCTCAACAGCGTTTCCACAGCAGGGCATTTTCCAGCGCTCTACGGCGCTTTACAGACTGGGCTCCACGCGACTGGCTGGTCGCGGAGCGGCGGTCATTTACCGCTGGCCGTTTGACTCTCGGCGGCGGTCCCTGCAGGGCACATGTGTCGCGACGGCGACTTCTTCTCGTGTGCTGGACGTGGTCACTCGTCTTCAGGGTTCCAGAAGGGTGACAGGCTGCACCATCCCACCCTCGTCGCCAGCTGTAGCGTTGAGCTATAAATAATGACGGACACACTGTATTCTATTAGGAGAGCATTTATTCGTGCTGCTGCTCCTGACCACGTCCCTACTCTAACCACCCCTTTCCTGTTCTCACTCCTCCCCTTCCTGTAACTCCCCTAACTCCACCCACAAAGACTAGACTGCATACACATCATTACAGGGGTGCTCTAATCGTATCATGGCAAATCAATGGCTGTGCTTAAGCATAGATTGAAGCGGAGGAGTGGAAGGGTAATAGCGTTGCGCTTACAGATGCTGGGCCAGATGTAAAACATTTTCATGCAACGCATCACAGCAAGACAACTTGCTGTGCTGCATGAAAAGCAGAAGACAGTAATGCAACATATTCATCTAGATATGATGCACTGCCTTCCTCTGCCTGCGCTGGCGCCCAATCTGCAGCCCAGCACCAAAGTAGGCACCTCTGCACCATTACACGCAGCATTGTTTTTGTGCAGGAAGGGGCACCTTGCGGTTAAAAAAAAAATCCTTAGAGGTATTTTCCTCTTTCTAAGTATGCTGCAGAATGCAAGGCAGCGCTTTGCGCAGTCTTGTGTTACTCCAGATTTACCAACCCACGCTTGGCCACACAAGGTAGTGTTGTATGTTCTTTTCTGGTCTTCGTCCTTTCCACCCTGTCTTCTCTCTTTGTTCAGTCTGAGGGTATTTAAAATGCTGTATGATGTCACAGAATGTGGGGTGACTCATGTTAGTCAGTTGACTCCAGGCTGAGCAGAAGGAAGCTGCTCCTGGTGGGGCCTTCTTACCAACTTACTTACTGCCTACCTACCACCTTGGTTACTATCGTCTTCACCTCTGGAACCTTATCTTGAATAAAGATACTTTCTGGAACAACTACCTGCTTCCTGTGGACTTCATACTACGACAGGTAGCCTTGTGTGGCTTGGTAAATCTCATTCTAGATTTTGTGTTGCCCTGCGTCTCTCTGCGTGGCATGAGAGTGATGCAAAATTTTAATACATCTGGGCCACTATCTAGTGGAAGACAAGGTGGGATCTCTGTCCATTTGGTGTGTTTATTTGCTAGAGTATGGAATCCTTGTTAGAGCTTGCGTGGAAAGCACTGGGTGTCTTGGGCGCTGCACTTAAGTTGAGAGAGAGAGAGAGAGAGAAACTCTGTTTATTTAGACCGTATTCTTTAAACAATGAGATCGAAACTAGAGCTGCGTCACATCAATAAAAAAACAAAACTGTACACAATTTTAAAAATTATAAAATTGCTAAAAAAGAATTTAAAACTCATGCTTTACATAATAAAATTGGAGATTATTACATTTAAAATAGACGATTTTGATATGTTGCTCAATACAGTACTATCTGATGTCTTATGGGCTTGCAATCCCTCATAATTTAATTTTTAGCTTCCTGCGCTAAGCGATTTATCTCTTTCAGGTAGTTACCAAGAGCAATTGCTATTTCCAGATTTTCCATTCCTATCAACAAGTTCGTTGCTTGTACACGTTGTCTTATGCCATGTTATATAAATAAAGGACGTAGGAACCGTTATCTCACTTTTAGACATGTCAAGCAATCAAGAAGTATATGTAACATTTCACACTTGGCTCCCAAGCCACATTTACATATACCATCTGGGTATAACATTTCTGCCTTAACTCTCCCCTCCATTTGCCATGGGATGATGCCAATTCGAATTTTTAGTATCTCCCACCTAAAAGCGTAATTTGGCAAGGTTTCTAGGTATGGGTACCCCGTCTCGTATTCCCATGCTTCTATCATATTACCACAGATTTTTTGTTTCTTAGATAGCCTATATCCTGGCTTCTGGAGTACTCCCTTCCTTGTGCTCTAAGTGCACTCTTCGTGAACTCCACATCTAGGGAATTTTGGTTTACTCCCACTTTTAGGTTCCCAATTATTTCCTTTATTTTTCTTTTAGCATCTAATGCCCATCTTAGGTTACTGTGGCGGATTTCCTCACTACACCAAAGTGAGACCTTTTCCCCTACCCCCTGTGATTGGCGTTTCCAGAATCTTATCATTGCCATTTTGGCCAAGGTATTCCATTCAATCATATCTGTTTCCAGTCTAACAGCCTGTATCATTGATGACTTTGGCAGTGACAATAATGTTTTCAGGGCCCTACCTTCCTCCCGATCCCAGCCTCCCTTTCCGCTTAGAAGGAGCACTTCTGCACCATACAGTACTTGGAGTGGTATCATGGCCTCATATGCTTTTAATAGCGGTTTGTGTGACATGTCCCCATAGTTTTTATTGAATTTTTTCAGGCCACAGATAGAGGAAGATGCTTTTGCGTTTTGGTGTCCCAGATGTACGTCCCATTTTAAGGAGGATTCAAACCAAAGGCCTAGATATTTATATTCTTTTACCGTTTCTAGTTTTGTTCTATCTAGGTACCAACTAAAATTCTTGGTCCTTTTGCCGAAGCACATGATTTTTGTTTTTTCCATGTTCACTGTAAGCAATTTATCCTTACAGTAATCATGGAATGCATTTAGTTTTCTTTGTAGCCCGAGTTCTGTCAAGTCAGTAATCACAAGGTCGTCTGCGTATAGCAAACATGAGACCTTTCTACAATTTATTCTCGGGCTCGCGCTTCTTTCCACCTCCAGCGCTGCTGGCAGATCCGCTAGAAATATTGAAAAAAGGAGCGGAGCTAGGGCGCAGCCCTGTCTCAGCCCGTTCCCTATTCCACTTCTCTTTGTCAGGACCCCTTGTGTGTCTTTAATGACTTGGGCCCAGTTCCCTTTATGTAATTCTTTCAAGATTTCTAGTAAGCACACCGGGATTTCATATTTGATCAGGCACTCCCATAGTTTTGCCCTGTCCACCAAATCAAAGGCTGCCCGGAAGTCGACGAAACAACAAAACAGGTTCCCCTTTTGTTCTATCGACTTCCGGGCAAGAGCCCACAAGGCATAGCAGTGATCCATGGTGGAGTGCCCTTCTTTAAAGCCCCCCTGTTCCACTGGGATAATTAATTTCTCTTCCACCCAGTCCTTTAGTTTGCCAAGCACTATCTTTGCAAATATTTTCTCCCCAATGTCCAACAGATTGATTAATCTATAGTTTTTCGGGTTGCTCATTTCCCCTTTCTTGTGAATTGGCCTAAATATAGCCCCATTCCAGTTATCGGGGAATTTCCCAGTATCTAAAATGACTTCAAACATATTTGCAAAGAATTCCGCCCACCAATCTACATGGGTTTTAATTATTTGAGCCGGGAGGTTATCTGGGCCTGCCGCTCTTGTGAGGTTCAAACCCTTTTTCGTTTTTTTAACCTTTTGAGCAGAAAAAGCAGGTTTTATATCTGCTACCAGACCGCTCCAGTCGGTGTACAGAATTTTTTCCCGGTCTTTCCGAGGACAATACAGGTCCTGTAAATACTCCTCCCATGCAGACTCTTCTACTATGCAGTTCATTTTCCCTGGCTGGTGGTCTGCTGCTGCGTGGACTAACTTCCAAAAATTGCGCATATTCTTAGTTTCGATTGTCTCGAGTAATTTTTGCCAGCATCCCTCTTTAAATTCCCTTTTTGCCCTTCTGATAAGCATGCTATATTCTCTTTTTATGCCCTCCAGGGTGTTTACACTATCTTGGTCTCTCTTTTTCGGAATGCGGCGGGTCATTCTCCTAACTTCCCTTTTTTTCTCCTGGCATTCCCTTGTGAACCAGCCGGTGGATTTCTCTATCTTCTGGTTTTTTACCTTATTTTTATATTTGCCTCTATTTATATTTTTTAGACCTATACTAAGGGTTTGGACCACCTCTTCTATTTTTTGTACATACCAATCGAGGTTTCGACCCCTTGCTGTCTTTAGGTCTAGGTTCTGTTGTAATTTTATTAATCTGGCAACATATTCTTCCGTAAGCCTAGTTGTCCGGCGTATAGGGTAATCCACCTCTTGTTCCATAACCTTTTGGCTAGATTCAAAGTGCGTATCCGGTCTCTCCATGGTTACCATGTTATGGTCACTTCCCCCTCTATTCACAATTCTGAATTCCGAGATTAGTCTAAAGTTCCAAGGTGTGGTAAAGGCATAGTCTATGGGACAGAATTGGGAGCCTGGTTTAAATGTTTTTTTGGTGGGGCAGTCTAACTGGCATCTTCCATTCAAACAAAACAGGTTTTTAGTTCCCAGGAGATTTCCCAACTGTATATCTTTAGCACCAAATATACATTCGGGGAAGCTCGCTTGAGGTATTTCATAGGCCTCCAGTATATCTAGAGACCAATAATCTATCTTCTCGGGGTGAAGTTTGTGATTAAAGTCGCCCATGAGAATAAGCATATCCCCACCGTATTTTTCACCAAGGTAGTCTATGTCCTCCTTGAAGAGAGCCATTTCCTTTTCATATTGCTCTAAGGTATCCCATTGCATGTACACATTTATCATTAAAATTGTATCCGTTTTTAAACATCCTGAAAGTATTATTCTACATGCCAACAACCATTTGCATTTCACATTTATTTCTGTTACTTTCTTCATGATCTTAGTCGATACCAGAGTCATGATTCCACCAGCAGCGTGCCCGAATCTACATTTCTTTGCAGGTCGGTTTAGCTGGTAGAAGCCATCAAAAATCGGGGTCTTGCCACATAGCCAAGTCTCCTGGATACACATAATTTCTGTATTTTCCCCTAGTTCCCTTATATTATTTTGTTTCAGGTTATTTCCTAGGCCATTTATATTCCAGGAGATTATCCTTATGCTATGTGGCCTACCTTTTCCCTATTCGCTATCATCTAACCAGCCTTCCTCCCTGCAATCGTTAGTATGTTTCGATGAGGGTCCTGCCTGCCTTAAGTTTCGGGTGTATGCTTTGATGGTTTGCGGAAAACTTGTAGTTGGGCTTACACATAAAAAAGGGCAGCGAGGTAACATTTTGTATTAGAGGGGCCTATAGATAAGTGCTATCATCGTTTATGTTACCTGTATCTCAATGGGTTATCTATTTGGGAACAGCCCAGTTTTTCCACCTTGTGGAATTTAACAAGGATCATGGACGACCCTTGTTAATGCTGGGAGCAAGTTTTCAAGCATGGCAACATGGACCTAGATGGAATTTCCACTGATGCTAAACTTTTTGACGTAAGGGATGGTCAGGAGACCGGATACACTGGATCGGGCTGTCTCTTCTTAAAATTACATCACATTTTTGATCTCTGCAAACAAGAACTCCCTCACCCATTTCATAAATGTTTTAAAAAGCATTCTTTCAATGAATCCATCCATCAATGCATTCTTTATTTAAACATGAGATGGTGAACATTCTGCTCTGTAAATAAATTGATGATGATGATGATAATAATGATGAAGTTTAAAGTTTCAGGATGCATGGTTGTACACTAATGGTAGCCAAGCGGGTGATCCCCACCGAAACTAGAAAAACGGTCACCCACGCACTGGTCACGAGCCGCCTGGACTACGGAAACACACTATACGCCGGTACAACCGCAAAACTCCAGAAAAAACTCCAACGCATCCAGAACGCTTCAGCCAGGCTCATACTAGACATCCCGCGTAAAGAACACATCTCTGGTCACCTGAAAAACCTCCACTGGCTCCCCGTAAATAAGAGGATTACTTTCCGCCTCCTAACCCACGCACACAAAGCACTTTACGAACTTGGGCCCGAATGCCTCAACACACGATTGTCCTTCTACACCCCCTTCCGTCAGCTGCGATCCTCCAACCAAGCCCTTGCCACGGTACCTCGCATCAACAAAACCACCATGGGAGGTAGATCCTTCTCCTACCTCGCAGCTAAAACCTGGAACTCACTTCCCACCCACCTTCGCCTTACTCAGAACCACCTAGCATTCAGAAAACAACTTAAAACTTGGATATTCGACAAGTAATTCCCCACCCTCCCTCCAGCGCCCTCCAGCGCCTTGAGACCCTATGGGTATGTAGCGCGCTATATAAATCTCTTGACTTGACTTGAAAGAGACTTAAATAAACTAACCCTAGCCATAGGTAGCCCGTGGCGGTCTAGTAGGGCGAAAGAGATATGGTTTTGCATGATTAGATGTAAATAATGTCTGAAGGATGAATTCTGTATTTTCTAGAGCCTTCAGAGAAGGTAAAGCAGAGTGCCAAAGTTCAGGCCAGTGGCAGAATAGGCAACATCAAGGCACTCTATGATGAAATCTGAGAACATGCCGCAAACACTTTGCATGGTGGGGAAGAAACCTTTGGTCCAGTGGTGCAAGGGAGTGGTTGGTGTAAATGATCACACAAGGATGTTGGCCCTGTTTTGAGTAACTGAGGTCAGATAGAGATGGGTAAGACTGAATCAAGAGTCATCATTTGAAAGTCTTTGTTTTGTTGAGTTCTGCATGAGGTGATTGAGTTGCTGCCAGTGACCTACTGTGCGCAGGAATTCGTCATGAGATCAGGAGTCCAGTTCTGAAGATTTTGCAAGCTTCATGAGGATATATATGTCACCTGCATAGTTTTAACAGGTAGGTTTGAAGAATTTAATGAGATCCATTTAAGCAATACATTCTACACATGGTTTAACAAGCCAGGTGATATATTGTGGTGCAGTTCTACGATAGGCTGTTCCTGTCAGCTCCTATTCTCCCATTTTGACTGAGTGCCCACAGGGCTGCCGACATGTCTGATTCACGTCAAATGCCTCATCAGAATTCCTAACGTCTGCCTGAGCAGTACTGTGGACATGATGGGAATTTCATCTTCTGAGTACAGGTTGCTTCATCCGCTGTGGGCAGCTGCTGCCCGCGCAGGTAAGATGGTTGGGACTGGGTTGGAGGGGGATTCGACAGATAACCATGATGGAAAATTAAATAAAGAATTCATTTTTCCTCGTCATCGTCTGTCGAAAGTACCCCACCCGACCGCTCTTACCGACACAGGCCGTTGCTGGCTGTGGGCCATTGATTTCTTTGTGCCTGCATTTATGCATCAGATATCAGAAGAGCAGGTGAGCCTTACAAAACCTTACTTATACATGACTACACATAATAAACTTTTCACCCATGTGCCAAAAACCTCTGGAAAAAATGAATGCATTGTGCATCATGATGGTGACAAAGTTACCAGCTTGTGCCATACCAGCATCAAAGTGATCTGGGTTTTGGTCTTTTAGGACGTATATTCAACATAGTTTATCTGATGAAGTGCATCAACAGAGGGGAGCCTGTTTATTCCTCTCATGCAAACTAAATGTACTCCCTTCTCTATCACAGGTGTGAGCCTGCTAAGAAACGTAAATAAACAAATCCTAAAGATGCAGGAGTATGTCTCCATAGACAAAGACATTGTATCAAAGAGATGTTATTGTTCTCCAGGCACACAGAATTAAATTGAGATCATGGTTTCAAGAGTCTTTTTGGTTTTGTCGAAACACTTGATGCCAACACACACGGCTGACCGAGCTATGTGAGGGAGACATATACAGCGACTAAAAATACATCTAATCAATCTACTTGCAAAACCAAGCTCAGCAATTCAAGATATAGCCTGACGTGATAACCGATGATACAACCTGACATGCCATACAACTAAGCTTGCATGAGGAGACTAAAATCTTGCCCTGGAAAAGTCTGCTGTGACATCAACAGCTTGAGATGAAACACGTGTTGGCAAAAGGGCTTTCTTCATCAGAACCAAGGAATAAAAAGACTCTTGAAACCACAATCTCAATTTAGTTCTGTGTGCCTGGAGAACAATAACATTATGTTTTGGAACCGTTCCATTGGGGGAGAATGGATGGCTCTTCCTCCTCCGGAGCACCAGCGAATTTATAGACATTTGTCTTAAAAAATTGCTCTCTTTACAATACTTTATTGAGACGTTTTGGTCAAGTGTGCCAATCTCCCAGCCATTGCTTTGTCTTGTTATTGTATCAAAGAGACAGAATAAGAGTGACTGCAAAACTTTATTCTTAAGAAATTCACTGCTTCCATGGAGAAAATTAAGCTACTGGCATTCTCACTGAGCAATGGCAGCCATCTCTCATGGTGACTGAGTACAATATCGGTCATAGGTATATACAAAAAAATATATTCTTCCTTTTGCATAATGTATGTATTCATCTACAGACATTGGAAACAATCAATGACTACCAACCGCGAGGTTGAGTATTATATGATTTTCCACTTTCCATTTAAATGTATGTAAGTGTTGTGAGGCCTCAGTAATAGCAATGGAGCACTATATAAATCTTTCTCAACCGAACAAAAATTGCCTATAAGCCAACAGAATATTCCTAAGGAAATTTTGTATTCCAAGGTCTGGGACTCCTGCCATACTTTAGCATCTTGTCTGCAAGAATTAGCAGTGGACCTAGTGCCCCCAGGTTGGGATTGTCCTGGGGCCACAGTTGCAACGACCTGCAGCTGTCCTTCCGCTATGGTTGGTGGGCAGCCTTTGCTCACTTCCTTCTTTAGCAGTGATAACATGAAAAAGACTACAGGATTCCGACCTTTTTAGACCCACTGTGTGGATGCCAGGCACTCTTTCTACACCATCCTTTACACTACTCACCCACCCGACCCCCTTGGTCAACTATAATTGCCATCTGTTGTGGTTTAATATGCTAGGATGGCCGGCTTTCCATTATCACTTTGCATGACACTTTGGGGCATATTTACAAGCCCCATGACCACAGGAACATCACTTGTTGAAACGTTCCTGTGGGGGTAAGGGCTTTGCCTTCTTTAAAAGGTAGCCCAAAATCACTTTACGTGGCTTAACGCCGCTTTGTAAATAAGGCCTCCTTTTACGCTAGACTTAGCATGAAAGGGGTGGGCAATGGGTTATTTTGACGCTGCATCTATGTACAAGGGTGGCGTAAATAGGTGGCAGAGTCAAAATTAAGAGCAGGGAAAACCTGGTCTTAACATGGCGAAACAAGGAGAAATGCTTTGCTTCTCCAATGCCATGAATGATTGTTTACGTGCAGGAAGGTGTGCCATTCAAAAACATGATGACTTGCAACTTCTATGTGTGCAGCACAATGCAGCAAACACAGAAGTTGCAAATCGACATTCTGGATTGTTTATGTGTGGAAAGGGATACCTTCCTGCACATAAACAAATATTTGACTCAACACAGGCACACTGTGCTATGGTACAAGAATGAGAAATGCAGGGGTGTGTCATATTATTGTAAATACAGTGCATCCCTGCATTTCTAAAGGGGCAGAGCACGGCGTTAGTAATTTTGGAACTAACCTGCGCTCTGCCATTTTCTTGTAAATATGCCCCTTTGTGAGGAGGAAATACTTTGAGCGAGAGGAAACACTTTGTGCTTACGTAGATGATTTGCCTGTGCATAAACACTTTACACAGTGGAGAAATTATACCTTTTTAGGTCTCGGCTCAACGCGCGGAAGCGCGTCTCCGCCGAGATCTTTTGTTAGCGACTATGCTTCCCAGGAGACAGTTTCGGCCACGCGCATTCTTCTAGCCGATTTGTAACTGGAACGTGCGCTGTGGCCAGGCGCTGTCTCCTGGGAAGCTCAAGCACCACACACGCATGCGCATACACACACACAAGCGCCCATGCACGCACGCACATACATACATACAGAGACACCACCCCTGACACATACACACACACGCGCACACACACAAGTGCACTGAGGTCCCCCTCCCTCCCTCCCTCCCCCGCCGTCACCGTCGCACACATACATACACACACGAGCATACACGCACACACACAAGTGCACCAAGCCCCCCCAGCCTTTTGGAACTTACCTGGCCAATGTCGGGGACTCTGCTCAGCACGCGGCGCCCAACCTCCTGCTGGCGCGGGCCCGGGGCTCATTTCACTCCGCCTGCCTCCTCTTCCGGTCTGGACGTGGCCCCGCCCCCGTCACAGGCGACCGTGCCTGACTTCCGGCCGCAGCACAACCATGGCAGTAAACAGGATGCCCCGCCATACCTCCAGCCTACACCGCGGACCCAATCTCTGAAGTCGGAGGGTCCCTTCCCCGCTCTGCAGCACCCCCACTGGCTACACCGCTGCCCTGACCTCCGCCATCCAATACCGTCATGAGTACAAGACCCGCTCTCGCAGAGGCACCTCCCAGCATCTTTGGCACCCCCAATCCACCAACTTCAGCATAGACACCTGTGGAATTGTTGAGGCGGAGCGCCCGATCCGGGGGCCGGCATGAATGAGTGCTGGGGTCTCCACCGCTCCCCTGCTCAGCACGTCTCCCACGATGGCGGCTAGAGCCTCTGGTCAGCCCTTTAGTAAGCCTCTCAGTCTTGGGCTCCAGGCAGGGGTGACTCCAGCTATATCCCAGCGGGTCTCCGACAGCATTAAGCGCCGCCGACCACCGCACTGCTGTCTGCCTCTTCCTCTATAGCCACGGCGTCACCAGGCGTTCCCGGGGGCAAAGCGGCTTCCTCAATACTCGCCGCCCTGCGATCGCCTCCTTAGCTGTTCTGTTCGGTCCGCTCTGGGATCCGCACCGCTGCTCTCTGAAGGACCACAGCACTTCAATTCCGCCGTACCGGCCCGCTCTCCGTGTCGTCACCGACACATCGCAGGTTCCACCGACGCCATCTTGGCTCTGCTTGGGCAGGGTTCAACCATCCGCTCGGTGCCCAGCCCTCGTCGACCGAGGTTGTTTGACATACAGCTCTCCATGTTACCAATGCAAACATTACTGACTTCCCACAGCTGATAAACAAAGGTGCCGGTGTAGGTATTGTCCTGTTCCTAATGAGGCACCTATCGATCTTTCTTCTTCAAATACCATTTAGCAATGATAATCACCTAGTTCATGGCTAATGTCCTGCTTCTCTAATTCTCTTCAGGTGCTACAAACATTGACAGTGTCCTTGAATCAATAGTACCCAACATTTCTGTCATCATTGTTGGAGACTATTAACTGTACATTAGCAATCAGCTTCATCTGTACTTGCAGTTGTCCTCTAACCACTCACTGCTTAATACTTGCACAACATCCACATGTAATCAGGACAACCCATTAAACCTCACACTGATTTCAAACCTACTGTCATACTCTCTATTCATGGCTGATCATTCTCTGTCTGTCAGTAGTGAATGCAGAGTAGTGAGTAGTGAGTGCTGAGTGCAGAGTAGTGAGTGCTGAGTGCAGAGTAGTGAATGCAGAGTAGTGAGTGCTGAGTGCAGAGTAGTGAGTAGTGAGTGCTGAGTGCATAGTAGTGAATGCAAAGTAGTGAGTGCTGAGTGCAGAGTAGTGAGTGCAGAGTAGTGAGTGCAGAGTAGTGAGTGCAGAGTAGTGAGTAGTGAGTGCTGAGTGCAGAGTAGTGAGTAGTGAGTGCTGAGTGCAGAGTAGTGAGTGCTGAGTGCAGAGTAGTGAGTGCAGAGTACTGAGTGCAGAGTAGTGAGTGCAGAGTAGTGAGTGCAGAGTAGTGAGTGCAGAGTAGTGAGTGGTGAGTAGTGAGTGGTGAGTAGTGAGTGCAGAGTAGTGAGTGCAGAGTAGTGAGTGCTGAGTGCAGAGTAGTGAGTGCAGAGTAGTGAGTGCTGAGTGCAGAGTAGTGAGTGCAGAATAGTGAGTAGTGAGTGCAGAGTAGTGAGTAGTGAGTGCAGAGTAGTGAGTGCATAGTAGTGAGTGCAGAGTAGTGAGTGCAGAGTAGTGAGTGCAGAGGAGTGAGTGCCGAGGAGTGAGTGCAGAGTGAGTGTGCAGAGTAGTGAGTGCAGAGTAGTGAGTGCAGAGTGAGTGTGCAGCGTAGTGAGTGCAGAGTGAGTGTGCAGAGCAGTGAGTGTGCAGAGCAGTGAGTGCAGAGTGAGTGTGCAGAGCAGTGAGTGTGCAGAGCATTGTGTGCTGTTGAGTGCAGAGTGCTGTGTATTGGCAATGTTAATGACAATGCCATTTATTTGTGATTTAAAGAAGAAAAAAAATGTCATGAGCAATACCAATAGCTCTACCATTAATGATGCCGAGACCATTGCATTGCAAATGCTTGTTTTAGGGTTAAGAAGGACTAAAAAATCATCGAGCTAAGTTTTGTGGTTTCATTTCGTAGCACCCTCCATTAAATCAGACCCTTTTAAAAGATAGAACTCAACTGCATCTTGAGTGCTTTGAGTCTGATTACTGGGTCTTATTGTATACACATCTCCTGGAGTGAGCCCTGGTTGGTTCTTATTGACACCTCTGGAGAGGCAAGTTTACAGAACACCAATGGTAAACAACACTGTCCACCACAGAGATTGCCCAGTAACCATGTACTGTCCATGAAACTAAAGAAAAGGTCTCACAATTTTCTTCTGCCTTTTTCCGTACTTTGAGGCCTTGGGACACATCACGGGAGGTGCCTTTTGTAAAAAGCAACAGTGACCATGCCCATTATAAACACTTAAAGGGACTGAACAACATCATGGATGGCCTGGAAATCTGTCAGAGAACAACTACATACTGACCTGGAAGATTGAGCTTAAGGATAAAGCAGAGGTTAAACATGCACTGTATGCACTTTTTAAATCAGAAAGGATGGGAAGAGAATCAATAAAATCAACTGTTGCAAAATATATGGGAAACGAACTGTGCAGATATCCACTCCCGCTCTACCTCACTCTACCCATGACCAACTGGGAGAGATCTCTTCTGTTTCGTTTAAGAGCGGGTTCGATTACATTTTTGTTGTCTTTTCCCTTGGGATATCGACATAGCACTGATTTTAACCCATGTCCGTGTGATGGTGTTAGCACACAGAATGATTTACACTTCCTATTCTTCTGTAAATTTTATTTAAAATATATTATTTGGCTTTTAACTACATATTTTAGGAAACATCGACCCCTTTCACTGGAAAAATCTTACTTAATGTTGGTTTCGTTGGACTTAGACGAACTAATTTTTCGCACTAGCACTTTACTGAGACTGTTAACGCGAGTGCGCAAAACGATGGAAAATCCTTGAAATTTGCCTCATCAGATCTGTATTGTACTGTATTATATATATTTTTAAACAATTTTATAATAATGTGTAATGTAAATGAAATGAACTATTGTTTTGTCTGGTACTTTTATGAATTTTATGAAATTCGAATAAAGGTCTTTTGAAACTGAAACTTGACCTGGAAGTAAAGGATTTCGAAAGGGGTTAGCACCCGCAATTATGCATGAAACCAGAATGAGTCACCATTTAGCAAAAATTACCATAAAATGTTCAGTGCCATTAATTGAGGACCACTGGCATTATGTGATTCTGCGTTTTCCACATCATTTTGGATTTATCACATTTACCACATAACTCACCATCTATTGCATAAATTGCAGGTTTAACAAAAAATAGTTTCCAGCTCAAACGGATCAAAAGTTATACAAAATGTGCATTGCATGGTGCTGCAATGTTTCAACTCCCTTGCATGGATGAACTAACAGGAATTAGGTTACATCTTTTACATCTTTTATATTTATTATAATTATCTTTAGAAAGATAGTATTAATGTCAGCTAAAATGGCGAACTGGTGAAATAATAGTCATAACATGTGACAGGTTATCTGTACATTTGCCTTTCTTTGCAGCATAATTTATTGAACGCTGCCACAAATGTATTTCTAGATGCCCAGCTATATAGGAAAATCCCTCACTGATTATCATTCCATTGTGTTTGCAACAGACCATGCCGCCTAGCTGGCTTTTCAATCACAGAAGAAGTGCTGTGCCTTCGTTTTTGCAGTTACTAAGCTAGGAGTGTCGTAATTATGTGTCCCAGCACCAGTCCCCAGTGCCCGACCTGCTGCTCAAAAAACCTGTTGCCTTTACAGTCCACAACAGAGAGCGTGTCTCATAGGTAAGAGAGCGGACTTGGTGTGCGGGCTGCATAACAAACAGCCGCCATTAAACTGCAGCAGGCTTGTTAAGCAGTGTAAGGAAGTGTGAACTAACCATTTCATTAATTCCCTTGATTTGCTTTTCAGTTGACCTAACCAGAGCTGGGCGCGTGGTTTCATTTTATGTGCGCTGCTCACTTCCTTAATTAGATTGCAAAGGGATTACCGGGGCTCATTGCACCGATGAAACAGCAATTCTGCTCGGAGACGGCAGAACCATGATGGCTGCTCTCGGCTCGTTTTTTTTATGTTGAAATATTTATGAAGCGCTCCCTCAACGCCCAAGGTGGCTCGGCGTACTGTGTGTGCAGTGAATGTCGACAATCCCGCCTCTCAAGCCCCCTGGACCTACATATGCGACTTTAGTCAGGGCAGGCTTTTGAATGCGGCTCCCAATCGCATGCGAGGCATTTCAGTCATGTGGAAAGCAAGTTCTGGCTGTAATAAGCTTTAATGGTGAGATCCATAAAAACCGTCAGCGTGATGGCAATTACACACACTGAGGTGCTATTTAGCTATATTTAAGGTGTTGTAAGTTGTGCTGATTTGCCTCAGTCAATTCTTTATGCAGCAGACAGTGCTAGTTCGCACCAACAGAACTCAGGAGCATATTTACGTGAAAGGTGGCGCAGCTCAGCACAGCAAGATACCTTGGGAAACGGCAGGAATGCACCGTATTTATCCAATGTGGTGCATTTCTGTCCTTACCCCCTGAACTGGTGCCATTTTGTCAGTTTAGCGCCAACGCAGACACCCTTGAACCATGGTGCAAGGGTGAGTGTGTTATAGGCAGGTTTGTATCTGTGCACCGTCCTGCACAAAAACAATCCTTGGAATACATAGCACACATAGAAAGAGGACAATATGTGGAGAAATAAGGATACTTCTCCTCGTTACGCCTCACCTGGGGAATCATGAGAATTTAACTCATTCCCAGGCTTACAAGCTCTTGGAATTTAGGGAATGTGTTAAAAACCATGGGAGTTGCATGGTGTTAGACCTGGCACCATTGGCTTGGGTCCCCCTTCTATTTTTCGCTGTTGCCTCCTCTGTTTTTGCTGGTATTAGATGCTCTGGGCGCTGTGCCGCTGCCAATCAGTGCCACAGCATAAATGCTCCCTGTGTAAATATGTTTGTGAATTGGTATATCCCTGATTGGCTTATTTGGTTTACCTGTTAGTCCCTAGTAGCGTGGCCTGTGTGTGCCCAGGGCTGGTAACCCAAATGCGGCTGGTGGGCCTGCAGCGCTGGTTTGCGCCACCCACAGAAGTAGCTTGTAAAGTGTACCTCAGACCTGCCACTGCAGTGTCTGCGCGGAGTCCAGAACTGCCATCTTGGCTGTGAAGTGCCCACACTACCCAGCCCCTGACCTTTCCCTTAGCTTGATGTCAGTCACCCCTAGGGTAGGTGCATAGTGTGCGTAAGGTAGGACATGGCTTGATATGTGTAGCATGTCCTGGTAGTGAATCCCCCTCCATTTTGCTTTTCACTACTGCAAGGCTACCTGTTCTCTATAGGCTAGAATGGGCAGACTGGCTATTACATCTTATAGTCCTATCTGACTCAGGGAACATGGTAGAAATTCGAATTGAGTATGCCTGAGCTCAGAATAATAAAATGCATATTTTAGTGAAGTTGGTTTTAATATTCTGTGGTTGAAAATATGACTTTTAGAAATTAGATATTTTCTTGCCTAAGCCTCCAGTGTGCTCTGCTGCTATGTGTATTGTCTGTCTGGGTTTAGAGGGGCAAGGCAGGCTGCGTCAGACCTGAGTTGAATAGAGAGATCTGCATTGAGTACTGGGGAGGGGTAGCTCCTTGTCCTGAATAGGGCTGTGCCTGGCAAGGTGAATGCTGGCTCCACCTCCTACTGTGCGTCTGATGGCAGACCCCCTCTTTCTGAAAGGAAGGATGCAGCCTGGTAAACAAAGTGCTCCAGGCCTGAGCAGAACTGGTTCTGGCTGGGTTCAGTGACTAGAGACTCTGAGAACAAAGACTTTTGGGGTATAAATATCTGTGCCCAAACCCCTGATTTTTGTATTGCTCTTGGATGTCAAGAGGAACCTCTGTCCGTGTTACCGAAGGAATCTGCAGGAGAGGACTGTCCTTGTGTGCTGTTTCTTGGATTGGCCTGCAGTAATTCCCCTTGGACTTGGAAGAAGAGAGAAAAGGACTTTTGAGAGACTTTTATTTTTTCTAAGCAATCACCCAAGGGCTAGAAGAGAGCTCTCCTCCTGTTGGAGTCACAGGCACATCTGACTCCCCCACCAGCCTCCTGATTTCTCCCAGGGAGGATTTCTATCTGCAGGTGAGGCCCCTGTGAGTTCCAGGGCCTCTAGTTCTACTACAGCGAAAAGAGAGCTAAAAATTATCGCTAACGCTGTTTGCGAGCCGTCGCAGCAGAAGAGCGTAAGAAAAATCCACGCGTTGCTGCCGGCTTGCGCTCGCAAACCAAAGATCATCGCATCGCACGCTTGCGGGCCCCAAAGTGCTTGTGAACCCCAGAGATCATTGCATCGCACGTTTGCAGGCTTTTCAAAGCCTCGCTGACCCCGTATCATCGCATCGAGATCATCGCAGTGCGGATGCCAAGCGCCGCCATTTTCCTCGCATCGCACCCGGATCGTCACTCCCTCACGTAGCGTCATTTTCTTTCATCGCAACAAGATCGCACACACAAAAGGATCAGTGCATCATCCTCCCTCGTGGCAAGGATTCAACGCATCGCTGGCCTAGCGTGAAAAAATCTGTTGCTTTGTCCCGCACGCACCCGCAGCCTGGCGCATCATCCTCCCTTGCAGCAAGGATTCAACGCATCGCCGGTCTAGATTGGGAAAATCATCGCTACAGCTCCTTTGCGACATCTTCTTGGTTTTGCTACGAAATCCAGGTACTTTGTAAGTAAAAGGGTCGCAGAGACCACTGCTTTGAACTGAACCCCTATTTGAACACTTTGAACTCTTTTTCCAGCTTTTCAAGAGTACCCCCATTTTTCAGTATTGTGGCTTTTTACCATTATAGGTCTTGTGTTAAGTCTATGTATAAAGATACCTATTTTTTATAACTATTGGTGTGGGTTTCCCTTTGTATTGTACTTCACTGTGTTACTGTGTATGATCATAAATGCTTTACACACTGCCTCTGCCTAGCTGCTCATGCTACGTTACCACAGGATTGAGCAGGGGTTATCAAAGGGTGTAGCCCCCTTACTCTGACTTAGGAAGAAGGGTCCCTACTTGGACTGTGACCAGCAACTGCTAACTAGAGACCCCCATTTCTAACATTGGTGGGCAGGGGTGAGGATCTGGACTTGCATTTGTGATCGCATACAATAAATATAGTGTACACTACTAGTGAGTGCAGACCATAACGCAACTACATACATTTTTGAGATTTTTGATTCTATTTTTGATTGATATCGCTAGTTATTTCTACAATGGGCAAGCCCAGATCCAATGCCTCGGTGGATCTCTCCTGGGAAGAAGAGAGAATAGATACCTACAATGCCAAGCAGCTCAAGTTCTTTTGCAAAAAATTCACAGTCCCTATCACAGGCCTCACTAAGAGAGAGGAGTTTTACAAAACCCTGAAGGCCTGGCTAGAAGCCAGGGATGCTCCTAAGAACGTGGAAGGGCCTGGGTAGAAGGGAGAGTATGTGGGAGAGCAGCAGGTGGAAGTAGTAGATTTGGTTGGTGAAAAAGCGCTATCTAGCCCGGGCACGAGTGTGTCCTCAAGGGGTCTGTCTTCAGAGGAGATGGAGGATAGGAAGAGAGATAGGCGGCATAATATGGAGATGGCTAGGCTCGAGATGGAAGATCAGAGGGACCTAGAGAACAAGAAGTTAGAATTTGAGATGATGAAGATGATATTTGAACATGAGAGAGTATTGAGGGAGTTGGAGATCAAGGCCAAGAGTATAGAGATCTCCTCCTCTGGTGGCAGCATACCTGTAGTGCATACTGAGAGTAGAGTGTATATACCCAAAGAGGTTATTAAGGATTTCCACAAAAGTGAAGATATTGGACAGTGGTTTGCAGCATATGAGTTAGCTATGGTGTCCCACCGGGTCCCTGAGGATTGGGGAGCGGGGTTGTGGGGGCGCTTTGTTAGTGAGGGGAGGGATACCTTTTTGGACCTACCCCAGGAAAGTAGATTAGTTTATGCCCACATGAAGGAGGCTTTGATGACCCGCTATGGTTTAACCTCTGAAATTGGATGTATGACGTTACAACGCATACTTTTACAACACATACCTTTACAACGCATTTTTTACAATGCACCATCCTTTACAACGCATTCCATTACAACACATGCCATTACAAGGAATTTTCTAAAAACTACCTTCAAAACGCATTCCATTACAACGCATACTACCTTTACAACACACACCATTGCAAAGCATACCATTACATTGCATGTATGGTAAGTATTGGACAGTGTAGGGGTAACAATTACTATTCTAACTCCAGGGGGTGCAACAGTATGGTAAGTGTTGGATAGTGTAGGGGTCAAAATTACTATTCTAACTCCATGGGGTGCAACAGTAGGGTAAGTGTTGGATAGTGTAGGGGTATAAATTACTATTCTAACTCCAGGGGGTGCAACAATAGGGTAAGTGTTGGACAGTGTAAGGGTACTATGCGTTGTAATGGTATGCGTTGTAATGGGGAAACATTCTTTACAACGCAACTTTTACCACGCAGTGCTTTTACATCGCAACTTTTACAATGCAAACCATTACAACGCATTGCGCTGGGGGCGCTCTAGGATAGGGAATAGATTTAATTTACTATCCAACACCTTCCCTACTATCCACGGGGACTGGAGTTGGAATAGTAAATTAAACTATTCAGTATCCAGCACCCCTCAACACTATGCGTTGTAAAGGCATGCGTTGTAAAACTTGTGATGTAAAAGCATGCGATGTAAAAGCATGCGTTGTGATGTCATACAACCGTTGTAATGGTATGCGTTGTAATGACTGTTATATGCAGACGATATTATCATATTAGATCTAACTCCATTTGGTCTACAAAACAATCTCTAGGCACTGCATAAATACACCTCAAACAAGGATGCCTTCTCGCCCCCCTATTGTTTTCACTTTATCTCAGTGACATGCCTCAATGTTTCCAGCAAGTACGTAATTTTCCACCAAAGGTAGCCTCTCATAATATACATATACTGTTATATGCAGACGATATTATCATATTAGATCTAACTCCATTTGGTCTACAAAACAATCTCCAGGCACTGCATAATTACACGGAGGAAAACTATTTAATCCCTAACATCACTAAAACAAAAATAGTCTCGTTCTCGGGGAGGAAAAAGAGCCCAAAGTATTGCTGGACCCTCTGGGGAGAAAAGGTAGAAGAGGTAAAGGAATATACCTATTTAGGCAGAATTTTTTCTAATACTCTACAAAATTGGCCACAGATTGTGAATTTGACGAGGAAATCCATCTTTCAAGGTTATATGCAGCCTTGGGACACAGGCACTTCTCTTCCCTGCTTAAGGTGTACAGTGTCAAAATACCACCAGTACTATCTTATGCCTTGGAATATATTCCTATAAAACAATGGAGCTTCCTAGACCTAAAAGAAGGGAAAATACTACGGAGATTAATGAAGGTATCACAGGCTGTTCCAGTACAAGCTCTCCGCCTCGAGTTTTCACTAACCAGCTCTTATTCTCGAGGAATCGCTAATATTATCAGGTGGGCATACAATCTCCTACATGCGGAGGAAGGAACTCTCCGATCCCTGCTCAAAACAGAGACCTTTGATCGAGACTCGTCTAAACACGTATTTTTTAAGAATATGTCAATAGCTTTTAAGCTAGCAGAGACTAACATCAATTTGCTGCTAGCTTGGACACCAGCCCAGTTGAAGCTCTTTTTAAAACATTACACTCCAAGAATTAGTTTTGAACTTGACTCTTTGCATTGCTCTAAACTAACTGTATATAAGAATTTTATTGAATCAATAACATTTAAGAAACCTCAGCAGTATATTGCTTTTAACCTAAATCATGGTGTAAGGAGATGGAAACATCCTTTACAACGCAACTTTTACCACGCAGTGCTTTTACATCGCAACTTTTACAACGCAAACCATTACAACACATTGCGCTGGGGGGCGCTCTAGGATCGGGAATAGATTTAATTTACTATCCAACACCTTCCCTACTATCCACGGGGACTGGAGTTGGAATAGTAAATTAAACTATTCACTATCCAGCACCCCTCAACACTATGCGTTGTAAAGGCATGCGTTGTAAAATTTGCGATGTAAAAGCATGCGTTGTGATGCATACATCCGTAAGGAGAGCGATTGTTCTGCTCCAGTTCGGTATATTACCTGTCAAAGCTGTAACATCTAAATGGCATTTAAAGGAAAGCTCGATATGTAACTTGTGTAATGGCGGAGAGCTGGATTTAGAGCATTTAATGTTTGTATGCCCAAATCCAAAAGTGGTAATGGCAAGAAAAAAGTTTTTGCAATCTATATACCTCAAATGTAGAATTAACTCAGCAAAGGAACTGATCATTTTATGCAAATTTCCTCCAAATGAATTTGTTTGTCATAAATTTTACACATTTTTAAAACCATTTTTTACTTTGTATTAACATGAGAAACCTTAAATGGCGTAAAAACTGAATTTTATGCTTAAAATATTTGTGGTCCTTAGTTGAGTACCAAAGCAAATAAAAATAAATAAACTTGAAATAAACTTGAAACTTGACTGCGTTGTAATGACGTGAGTTGTAATTGTATGCGTTGTGGTGTCATGCGTGGTAATGGTTGCGTTGTAATGGCATGCGTTGTAAGGGATGTTGCGTTGTAATGACTGCATTGTAATGGTAGTGCGTTGTAAAAGTTGCTTTGTAAAGGTTGTTTCCCCTGAAATGTATAGGCAGAGGTTTAGGACCTGCAAGAAGTTAGAGGGTACCACGTGGGTTGAAAATGTGTATTTTTTTTGGAGGGCAATGGAGCGCTGGGTAAAAGTTAGCAAAGCAGAAACTTTTGAGCAACTGTATGATTTGATTGCATGGGAGCATTTATCTATTAACTGTTTTCCTGAGCTAGGCCAGCACCTGATTGATTGCAAGTTAACTAATGCTAGGAAGCTTGCTGAGGAGGTGGACTGCTGGGTGAGCACCTGGGTTCGCAAGGGTCCAGTGGGAGACTTCGCCAAAGGTGGGCAGGGTCCCCAGCAGAGAAGTGGGGGGGACAGGGGTAAACCCAGGGAGTTTCCAAGAGGGCCCCAAAGTAATTCCCAAGGGAACCAAGCAGTGGTATCCCAGCCTCCCCAAGAGCAGAGGTCAGTGCCCCGACAGGCAGGCCTGTTCAGAGGGGCCCATTTCTTGTTTCAAGTGTGGTTAAGCGGGCCACCGATATTTTGATCCCCAGTGTCCCCTGAAGGACCACCCTGCACCAACCCGTGCACCACCCCGCCAGCTTGCTAGTGTAGCCCTGGGAGAGGAAGAGATGGGTGCCCCAGAAGGGTGGTATCCCGTAGAATTGACCCTTGTTCAATTAGGAGACTTTGAGATGGTCCCTAAACCCGCACTGCCTGAGAACACTAACAAGTACAGGCAGTGGGTGACCATCAATGGCCAGAGAGTGGAGGCTCTAAAGGACACAAGAGCCAGAGTAACTGCTGTCCGCACCCGGTTGGCGTCCAAAGAGCAGGTTGTCCCTCATGCATTCTACCCTGTAGTGTCAGCAGACAACTCAGAGAACCAATGTGAGGTGGCTCAGGTTCCCTTTGAGTGAGGGGGGGTCTCAGGAACTCTTCAGGTGGATGTGAGGCCCACCATGCATGTAGACTGTGTGTTGGGCTATAATTTGAAGAGCTCCCCGTGGGCTACGGTGGAGAGGAGAGCTCATTTGCAAATGTTGGGTCTGCCTGAGTGGGCGTGTGCTACCACCAGGCCCATGACAGCTAAGGAGGGTGTTGAGAAGGATTTGGAGCCTGAGAGTATGGCCCAGGTCCCTGCCTCAGAGAGAAGGGTCAGGGGGCACGGGAAGCCGGCCCCCTTGGTTTCCACGGCTGAGGAGGGAGCGGACCCCGAGGGGGATGCCCTGGAGCCTACAGGGGAACAGAGCACTAACCTGGGGGACCTACCTGAGCTGACCCACTGGCAGCAGGAAGGAGGGCCCACAAGGGAAGAGTTTTGTGAGAAGCAAAGAGTTTGCCCTTCTCTTGAGACTCTGCGGCGACAGGCCGCAGCTCAGGCAGCAGGTGACCAGTCTGGTTCAGATCTGATTTATTGGGAGAACGGTCTCCTGTATAGCGAGCCTAAGGCTGCTGAGCTGGGGTCAGAACGTGTGCTGGTGGTCCCCGCATGCTTCAGATCCTTCCTACTGGGGTTGGCTCATGACATTCCATTAGCAGTTTAGAAAGGAATGGGAAACCCAATATACCCTTGTAGGCTTGGGCAGTGAAAATTTGAACAATGAAAAGGTTTGCCTACAAGGGATTTAATTATTTAGATATTTATAGAGATGTTATCTCAAAACTATTCTTCAAGTTTACACCCTTAGTAGTGGTGAACAACAGATTTAATCAAACACAATAGATGTGATATTTGAGGAAAGAAATCAAATCACAAACATTAATTGTAGGATAATTATAGAATAACACACAGGGCAAAAATCTACTTCAAAATATACATATATTTAATATATATTCAGTAAATTAATCAGGGATAACAGAGGATTAGAAGCAACCAAACATAGTTTGTAAGGTGACAACAATTAACCTGTACAGCAACTATGTTAACATCTTTTCGTTAATTCAAAACAATAAATGCATGAAGAAAAAGATGCCGTAGTCGACGTTTCGGTCTGTGGTGGCAGTTAGACCGTCAGACCATCTTCAGGACACAAGGTTGATGAAAATCCCAAATTTTCTTATTAATGGACTCTTTCGTACTATGTTTGGCTGCTTCTAATCCTCTCTATTCCCTTATTAATTTACTGAATATATATTCAATATATGTATATCTTGAAGTAGATTTTGCCCTGTGTGTTATTCTATAATCATCCTACAATTCATGTTTGGGATTTGATTTCTTTCCTCAAATATCACATCTATTGTGTTTGATTAAATCTGTTGTTCACCACTACTAAGGGTGTAAACTTGAAGAATAGTTTTGAGATAACATCTCTATAAATATCTAAATAATTAAATCCCTTGTAGGCATTCCATTAGCAGGGTATCTGGGGCAGACCAAGAACTTTGAAAGGCTGGTCACCCACTTTTATTGGCCCCAGATGCGCATGAGTTCAGACACTCATTGCAGGACATGTCAGACTTGCCAGGCAAGTGGGAAAAGTGGGGGAAGATCAAGGTCTCACTCCAGCCCTTTCCAGTTGTTAGTACCCCCTTTGAGTGAGTGGACATTGACATTGTGGGGCCTCTGGATCCCAGGACAGTCATGGGCAACAGGTTTTTCCTGGTCCTGGTAGACCATGCCACCCGGTACCCTGAAGCCATCCTGCTCATGACGGTGATGGCCCCCGTGGTGGGGCGTGCACTGATGGGGATTTTCTCTCGCGTGGGGCTCCCCAGAGAGGTGGTGTCTGACAGGGGGACCAATTTCATCTCCCAGTACATGAAGTCCCTGTGGAAGGAGTGTGGGTATCTTATAAGTTCACCACTCCTTACCACTCCCAAGGAAATGGTCTGGTTGAAAGGTTCAACCAGACATTGAAGGGCAGGATTATGGGCCTAGAGGAGCCCCTGAGGCATAAGTGGGATGTCCTCTTGCCATGCTTGTCGTTTGCCTACCGTGAGGTGCCACAGAAGTCCTTAGGGTTCAGTCCCTTTGAACTGCTCTATGGCCATCCAGTAAGAGGGACTCTGAGTCTGGTCAAGGAAGGCTGGGAGCAATCTCCCAGGAAACCTCCCCAAGATGTATTCAACTACATCTTGGCCTTAAGGAATCAGACTCGGTGTTTCAGAAAAATTGCTGAGGCAAATCTGGAAGCCGGCCAGGAGGAAATGAAATGCTGGCACGACCAGAGCATCACTCTGGTTGAGTTTCAACCTGGTCAGAAGGTTATGGTACTGGCCCCAGTGGAGCCTGAGGTGCTCCAAGATAAGTGGACCGGTCCCTTTGAGGTGGTGGAGCGCAAAAGTCCAGTTACCTACTTGGTGGACTTTCAGTCTCCCAGGAACCCTTTGCGGGTCATGCATGTAAACCGCCTGAAGCCCCACTTTGCGAGGTCTGAAGTGGGCATACTTCTTGCCACAGATGCTGGAATGGAGGAGGAGAGTGAGCCTCTTCCTGACCTCCTGTGTGCAGGAGAGAAGGATGGGTCAGTGGAGGGTGTGGTCCTCTCCACTACACTGACTCCTGAGCACCAGCTGTTGGGGCAATTTTCTGATTTGTTTTCCCTGGTGCCTGGTGTCACTGAGTGTTGCGTCCATGATGTGGACACCAGGGACAGTCCTCCTGTCAAGCACAAGGCTTACCGAGTGACTTACCGGGTCAGGGCCTACATTAAGGAGGAGGTCTCCAAAATGTTTGCCTTAGGGGTGATTAAGTCCTCTAGCAGCCCATGGTCCAGCCCCGTGGTCTTGGTACCAAAAGCTGCCGCGCCTGGTACCACCCCTGAGTTCAGATTTTGTTTGGACTACCGAGGTCTCAATTCGGTCACGAAGACTGACGCGCACCCCATCCCCAGAGCTGATGTGCTCATAGATCAGTTACGGGCTGCCCGGTACCTCAGCACGTTTGATCTAACATCTGGGTACTGGCAGATCGCCTTAACTGATGGGGCAAAGGAGAGGTCAGCATTCTCCACACCAGATGGGTACTACCAGTTCTGTGTGATACCCTTTGGAATGAAGAATGCCCCTGCCACCTTTCAGAGGTTGGTCAACCAGGTGTTGGCTGAGCTGGAGGATTTCAGTGCCACCTACCTGGATGACATTGCAGTGTTTAGTTTGTCCTGGGAGGACCACTTGCGCCACCTCTGGGAAGTGTTGATGGCGCTGCGCAGAGCAGGCCTCACAATCAATGCCAGTAAGTGCCAGATTGGGCAGGGTTCTGTGGTATATTTGGGACACCAGGTGGGGAGTGGCTAGGTGGCACCCCTACAGCCTAAGATTGAAACCATCCTGGCAATGGAGCCCC
Organism: Lissotriton vulgaris; assembly: GCF_964263255.1. Classification (NCBI taxonomy): domain Eukaryota; kingdom Metazoa; phylum Chordata; class Amphibia; order Caudata; family Salamandridae; genus Lissotriton; species Lissotriton vulgaris. The sequence goes on along the minus strand of NC_141699.1, from coordinate 759,577,080 downwards.
CCAGGACCCAGACCCAGGCGACAGCCTTTCTAGGTCTCACAGGTTATTACAGGAGGTTTGTTAAGGGGTATGGCAACAGTGTTGCCCCCTTGACTGAGCTGACTTCCAAGAAGCAGCCAAAGATTGTGAATTGGACTGACACCTGTCAGGAAGCTTTTGATGCCCTCAAGACTGCCATGTCTACAGCACCCGTCCTCCGGGCACCCAATTTTGCTAAAGAATTTCTTGTCCAGACAGACGCTTCAGAGCATGGGGTGGGGGCTGTTCTGTCGCAGATCAATGACGAGGGCTAGGACCAACCTGTAGCCTTCATCACTAGGAGGTTACTTACCCGGGAACAGAGGTGGAGTGCAATTGAGCGTCAGGCATTTGCTGTGGTCTGGGTGCTGAAGAAGCTGAGACCATACCTGTTTGGGACTCCTTTCTGGGTTCAGGCAGACCACAGGCCCCTCAGATAGTTGATGCAGATGAGAGGTGAGAACCCCAAGTTGTTGCGTTGGTCCGTTTCCCTACAGGGTGTGGATTTCACGGTGGAACACCGCCGTGGTACAGAACACGCCAATGCTGATGGTCTGTCCAGATTTTTCCGCCTTGGTGGAAAGAACCCCCAAGGAGATGGTAGTTCTCCCCACATTTCAGCTGGGGGTGACACGCGTTAGACCTGGCACCATTAGCGTGGATCTCCCTTCCATTTTTCGCTGTTGCCTCTGTTTTTGCTGGTATTAGATGCTCTGGGCGCTCTGCCACTGCCATTCAGTGCCACAGCGCAAATGCTCCCTGTGTAAATATGTTTGTGAATTGGTATAACCCTGATTGGCTTATTTGGTTTACCTGTTAGTCGCTAGTATCCTGGCCTGTGTGTTCCCAGGGCTGGTAACTAACTATGGGCTCAAAATACGTTCCGCTCGCGCATTTTGCAGATTCTAAGCAATTTCGCGATCAGCAAATCACCTGTAATTGCCGAAAAATCCACCCGCGAGCGGATTTGTGGATTTTTTTTTCCAGTAGAGGGTGGCATCTTCGTGGATAAATATGCAGGCAGGACTCATTCTGGCACGATGCTCCTGTCACAAATAATAAACCTCAACAGGAAGCACTTACAGATATACATAAAGCAGGTGCCCGAGCTGAAGCTCAAATTCAGTCACACATATAATCAGACCAAACAACTAGTGAGCATGGTCGAGACTAGGCAGGTGTGCTTTCTCCCCATATCTACTGCCTACGATTAGATGTAATCCTTGATGGAGGTCTTTGCATCCACAAGTTTCTCGAGCGCAATCCCCGTGTACTTCCTGTGACCAGGAGGCCGCTTCCTTCTCATCTGCTGCTCTGATCGGTCCCTGACCCTTTAAACAAGAGGTATGTGAACTCGCATGGAAGCCCCGCCCGTTTGGCCCCACACACGCTATGGTATGCAACGTCTTTGCGCCCTTTCCTCACAATGATGGATAGCTCACTCGAAGGGACCTCTGCGCCTTTTGGCACGGTGCCAAAATTACAGACACACGTGGTCACTGGAGACAACTCTTTTGGCCCTTTACGCAGTTGTAGTAGAGCAAAAGCACTATACATTTACCCAACAAGGTAGCACTTACTGATTAGACAGTAGAAAATACCCCAGTTGAGTAGCGATATAGCCCAACACGGTGGCATCTTTGTGGATAAATATGAAGGCAGGACTCATTCTGGCACGATGCTCCTGTGCCCGAGTTGAAGCTCAAATTCAGTAACGCATTATAATCAGCCCAAACAACTAGTGAGCATGGTCAAGACTAGGCAGGTGTGCTTCCTCCCCATCTCTACCTCCTACAATTAGATGTAATCCTTGATGGAGGTCTTTGCATCCACGACTTTCTCAAGCGCAATCCCCATGTACTTCCTGTGACCAGGAGACTGCTTCCTACTCATCTGCTGCTCTCATCAGTCTCTGACCCTTTATAAACAAGAGGCATGTGAACTTCAATGGAATCCACACCCGTTTGGCCCCGCCACACACACACTAGGGTACACGACATCACATTATTGCAAATGGCAAAAACTAACTAGCTTACTAATAAACTGAGAAGGGTGGCAGTAAATAACTTGGAACCAACACTCTAAATAAGAGCAATATGAATTATCGATTGATTATACACACATTGTAAAGCATCAGGGATTTAGAATACTGGAGGAATATCCCGATCTAAGATGGTGGCCGCATAGACCCGTGACGAAGCGTAACGTCGTGCTGACGTTTACGCACTACACCCCGATCACGTGACCGGGAGCCCGAAGATGAAAGCCGAACGTCGGCTGAATCAGGCTACACGCAGGGTGAGCAGAGACCACATCAGCGCGCGGTGACGGTAAGGAGAGGGACGAGCAACCCTAACCGAACGGGAACTTTAGGGGGGTAATTTAATCGAGCAGTAGTAGAAGCGTTTTGGAACTCTGATGCCATGTGGGTCAAGTGACCGAGGGAAGGTAGAAGGTTGTGCTACGTCCTAGTGAATGTATGATTTAAGACTCAGAATCATCCATCAACAATAGCCACAGGGCTAGGGGTATGAGAAAAGCTACCATCAGGGATATGTAGCATCCCCACCATCGCCAACAAACTATAGCGCGAGGGGAAGGGATAATTTTGTGTTCAAGTGCAGTATGAATGGGCAAGCTTACAAAACAGTGTACATACGTCTGTTGTTTCACTGCAGATACCGACCAATAGGCGGTTGACGGCACCCACTAATGGTGTAGGGACGTCCAACAGTCATACATTCTTCCACGGGGGCCGGGTAGGCGCAACAGTGGAGGCCACCTGGTAATGTATAACCAAATATTGCCAGTAACCCGATGTAGAAATGCCACATTGAAACTAGTACCCTAAACGGTGCTTTCTATTGATACACAACTCATGCAATATATGTATATATGTGTGTTTTTGTCCCATGTCCGACTACAGGTACAATAATGGGAGAATTCAAAACGTGCAATTTATATGCTGACCCAAAACCCTGAAGAAATCACCGGTAAAGTAAATAACGGCGATGAAACATGTCGGTTAATTTTTAATAGAGTGAGCCAACAGCACAGAATAAAGTTGTAGTTGCCAGTTTTGCTCAGCTCTTTTTAATTGGTGGTATGTCTGTATCTCATTTTGGTAGGGGTATTGACACACTACAATGGGTTATGTAACACGTGTAACACATAATGGTTTTTCGGTTTGATTGCACTTTCTTTATCCCCTCTTTCTTTTGGGTTGACAGTAGCTGATGATGAGAAGTGAGGAATCAGGCGAGTACCAGTCTGTCAGATCCTCCCCTTGGTGTTGCTTCCGTAAGGCACTGTCAACCTCCCCTCCCCTTTTTTCCTCACAGCTTGAAGGTATAGGGAGGTGTTAGGTCGGTGGTGGATCACATAGACACACATATACAGTTTTGAGAGTTGGTTTAGCCAGTGACAGTGTTCAGCACACTCAGATAGAAGGCGGAAGTATACCCTCTATCTGACCAAACTAAGTAATCTGGGTTTTACAACCACAGAGCACAAAAGGGGCAGGCCATTGTTGAGGATTGAGGTTTGAGTGGGGGGCGGCCTGTTTCCCATTTCCCCTGAGGCTCCTGAGAGTAGAGAGTGTTGAGTACGGCAGCTTAGCCGTGAGGGCCACAATACGGAATTAAAGTTCACAATAGGAACACATTGACTTGAGGAATAGGTTCCAGAGACATTGTTTTTAGAGTAAGTTGTCTCAATAGGGCCTAGTGGCCTCTACCTTTGGTTATTCACTATGGCGAATTTCTGCCTAGCCTTCACGGAAGAACAGATAGCCACTATCCTAGCAGGGCCTTCCTTATTACCAGACACTCCATTAGGAAGTACTAATACTGCTCGGGATGAATAGGACAAATTGTCATCATTGAGAAAACGACAAGTTAGAATAGCTCTACATGGGGCTTTAATGACTGAATACCTCCGGGCAGGGGCGGCACCTGCCAGCTTACTGGTGAGGTTGGAACCCAAAATTTTCCTGGAGGATAAGCAGTTCCGGGTGGACGGGAGCTATATAGCCAACAAGTGCACCCGGGACTGGCTTATCTTGATAATTAACACTGCCAAACATCTCAGTGAGGAGCTTCTCACTGGAAACAAGCATAAAAAATTACACCACCATACTTGACACGAAAGAACAGCTATCCAAGATCCAGAATGACCTGGGAGAATACCAAGCATACATGGTAAACCAAAAAAGAAAGGGCTTAAGACTCAATCTGGACAGATTCAGCCATGAGTGGGCCTTCCCTTATACAGAGGATCAATATTACCAACAGACAAATGTTCATAATCCAGCACCCCAACGTGGCAGGGGAGGGAGACACCCAGCAAGGAGAACCCCAAATAACAGGGTGTTTGATAATACAAGCAGTGAGGAGGAAAAACCAAATGCACAACCCCCACAGAGTAATGCCCGATTTAGATTTCAGCCCCAAGGCAATTATGATCAGGATCTAGGAGCTCTTTTTAGGGCTTTTTTAGGACAGCATCAAACAAATCAGAGAGGGGCAAACACGAGAGGCAGGGGCAGGGGCCGAGCCTGGCACATTACCAATGCAAACCAACAAATGCACTCCCCCAGAATCACCCGCAGCAGGGGACGGACACCAATATAAACCCAATGGATAACATTGTGGTAAACCTATCGGACTATCCACTCACACCTAATGAAAATGCAGTGTTAAATAAAGGCCTGGGCTTTGTCCCACCCCCAAACACAATAGTTTTCAACTAAGGGGCGAACTAAATGGGGTAATGAGAAAGATTAAACTTCTAAAATTCTTTGAGGGTAAAGATACTACACCCACTGACATGACGTTCTGTACAGACTTACGGCGTCCATCCAATTTCACGCCCTTGAACCAGCAAGTGGGTCCAGAAGTGGCGGTGTTTGAGCAGAAAGTCTTGCAAGACATCGCGGACTTAGAACGGAAACAACACACCGCAAAACAGAGCAATATGTCCAAAGCTGACTGGATAGCGGTAAAGTCCCTACAAGATAATGACTCCATCACCATCAAACCGGCCGACAAGGGCGGCGCGGTGGTGGTGATGAATACCTCTGACTACGAGAATGAAATAAACAGACTCTTAGGAGTCAGAGAACATTACCAACCTTTAGCCAGAGATCCCACAGCTGAATTGCAAACCATTATACACACTATGGTAGCTACTGCTAGGGAAAAGAAATGGCTTACGGCCAAGGAAGCTGAGTTCCTGGTTAATCCATTTCCCAGGGTACCAGCTTTCTATATTGTGCCGAAAATTCATAAAGCACAACGGCCCCCGCCTGGAAGGCCGATGGTCTCTGGCATTAATTCCATACTCAAGCCATTGTCACAGTTTTCGGACTTTTTTCTGCGTGAATGTGTGATCACACAACCATCATTTGTGCAGGATACCACTGATATCCTGAGACACCTGCAGACGGTTACATATGATCCCGATGAGCAATTTCTTGTGACGATCGACATCGAGTCACTATACACGAACATACCTCAGGAGGCGACGCTGGTGGCAGTAGCTCGCTCCCTGGGGGCATGTGAGTGGTTTTATGACACTGCACAAACCTTTGTACTGCAGTGCATTGAGGTAGCGCTGACACGCAATTTCTTTGCTTACAAACAACAACTGTACCTGCAGCCCTCTGGGACTTCGATGGGGGCAACTTTTGCCCCCAGCCTGGCATGCATCTATGTTGGCCAGTTCGAGGCAAACTATATCTACCATGCATCCAATCTCTTCCAGGGGAACATTGTCCTCTGGAAGAGATACATAGATGACATCCTGTGCATCTGGAGGGGCTCCTCAGAGACACTGGATCCGTTTCTATCTTGGCTTAATAGTCTCGATAGGTGCCTTAGATTCACATGGACTGGATCGTCACAAAGCGACGTATCTAGATTTAGATATATATGCCATAGACAACAAACTGATAACATCAGTCCACCAAAAACCCACAGACAAGAACTCCCTGTTGTACTATAGGTCATTCCATCCCAGGGCCTTGCGGGATAACCTCCTGGTGGGGCAATTTATGAGATACTGGAGGAACTGCTCTACAGCTGAAAAGTTTTTTGGAGCAGACCGTAGAACTGGCTGACAAACTCACTGCTACAGCCTACCCACAAAAAATTGTGAAACAAGCAAAAAAGTGGGCACTCAATATCCCGCGGGAGGCTCTCCTTGACCGACATATCAAAGAACAACAGGACTATATTCCGATAATAACTACTTTCGGACCGCTCTCCACCAAAATCCGCCAAATACTGAGGAAACATTGGCACCTTTTAAGTACCAACTTTATGCGAATGCCACAACCACGATTTGCTTTTAAGCGATCGTCCAGCCTGAAGGACCGGCTGGTCCATACACGCCCCCAAGTGAAGCTGCCAGACTCTAACATTCCACCGGCCACTACCCGTGTGGCGACTGCACTATCTGTGCCCTCACCACGAAGACCAGTTCCATCACAAGGACCAACGGGAAAATTTGGCACCTCAATATTTTAAGTAACTGCAACACATGTAATGTGATCTACAGATTATCATGTCCTTGTGGATTGTACTACATTGGGTTAACGACTAGAAAGATCAAAGTCAGAATCCAGGAACACCTAAGTACACTCAAAGCAGCGAAGCTCTCCACTAAATTGGTGCAGCATTTCACCAGCCAAAACCATAAACCTAGGGATCTCCGCTGGTTAGTGATTGAAAGAATGAAGGGTGATCAGTATCACATGATTAATATACTGCTCAAGACAGAGGCACGCTGGATTTTCGAAGAGGCCACGGACCAACATGGCCTCAACGAAATTATTGAGTGGAATAAGGTATCAGCAGTGTAGTGTTGCCTTAAATTATGCACACCATCAATCAGTTTCCATTGTACATAGAGACACCCTTGATGACTATTGGCGAGTTGATGTTGAACTAAACACAGACCTAATCATGAAGTGGCTTGATCTTTAACTTCTGCCCAGTATGACATCTGATATAGGCATGGAATCCAAGGACCCTTTAAACATGGAGCAGAGCCCAGGCACTGTCTATACAGGCACATTGACGCAGTACATGATTGTCTGTGTTAGGCAGTGTAAGCATATAATACAAAGACACTGTGTAGCTGGGTTTCATGTTATTTTCTGCTTTTTATTTTATTTTTTGCTTAGTAATAAACTGAGAAGGGTGGCAGTAAATAACTTGGAACCGACACTCTAAATAAGAGCAATATGAATTATCGATTGATTATAGACACATTGTAAAGCATCAGGGATTTAGAATACTGGAGGAGTATCCCGATCTAAGATGGCGGCCGCATAGAGCCATGACGAAGCGTAATGCCGTGCTGACGTTTACGCAATACACCCCGATCTCATGACCGGGAGCCCGAAGATGAAAGCCGAACGCCGGCTGAATCAGGCTACACGCAGGGTGAGCAGAGACCACATCAGCGCGCGGTGACGGTAAGGAGAGGGACGAGCAACCCTAACCGGACGGGAACCCTAGGGGGGGTAATTTAATCGAGCAGGCAAACAGAGAATTACATAAGTAGAAGCCTTATGGAACTCTGATGCCATGTGGGTCCAGTGACCGAGGGAAGGTAGAAGGTTGTGCTATGTCCTAGTGAATGTATGATTTAAGACTCAGAATCATCCATCAACAATAGCCACAGGGCTAGGGGTATGAGAAAAGCTACCATCAGGGATATGTAACATCCCCACCATCGCCAACAAACTATAGCGCGAGGGGAAGGGATAAAGTTGTGCTCAAGTGTAGTATGAATGGGCAAGCTTACAAAACAGTTTACATACGTCTGTTGTTTCACTGCAGATACCGACCAATAGGCGGTTGACGGCACCCACTAATGGTGTAGGGGCGTCCAACAGTCATACATTCTTCCATGGGGGCCGGGTAGGCGCAACAGTGGAGGCCACCTGGTAATGTATAACCAAATATTGCCAGTAACCAGATGTAGAAATGCCACATTGAAACTAGTACCCTAACCGGTGCTTCCTATTGATACACAACTCGTGTAATATATGTATATATGTGTGTTTTTGTCCCATGTCCGACTACAGGTACAATAAGGGGAGAATTCAAAACGTGCAATTTATATGCTGACCCAAAACCCTGAAATCACCGGTAAAGTAAATAACGGTGATGAAACATGTCGGTTTCATTTTTAATAGAGTGAGCCAACAGCACAGAATAAAGTTGTAGTTGCCAGTTTTGCTCAGCTCTTTTTAATTGGTGGTATGTCTGTATCTCATTTTGGTAGGGGTATTGACACACTACAATGGGTTATATAACACGTGTAACACATAATGTTTTTTTGGTTTGATTGCACTTTCTTTATCCCCTCTTTCTTTTGGGTTGACAGTAGCTGATGATGAGAAGTGAGGAATTAGGCGAGTACCAGTCTGTCAGATCCTCCCCTTGGTGTTGCTTCCGTGAGGCACTGTCAACCTCCCCTCCCCTTTTTTCTTCACAGCTGGAAGGTATAGGGAGGTGTTAGGTCGGTGGTGGATCACATAGACACACATATACAGTTTTGAGAGTTGGTTTAGCCAGTGACAGTGTTCAGCACACTCAGACAGAAGGCGGATGTATACCCTCTATCTGACCAAACTAAGTAATCTGGGTTTTACAACCACAGAGCACAAAAGGGGCAGGCCATTGTTGAGGATTGAGGTTTGAGTGGGGGGGGCCTGTTTCCCATTCCCCCTGAGGCTCCTGAGAGTAGAGAGAACTGAAATGGAAGCCCCACCCGTTTGGTCCCGCCACACACACACTAGGGTACACAACATCACATTATTGCAAATGGCAAAAAAAATCCTCGAGTTCGCGGGAAAATCCGCAAATTCGCAGATTTTTTAGCCATTTCACGTGAATTCGCAGATTGCGGATCTGCAAAATTCGCCCATATTTACTAGTAACCCAAATGCTGCCGGTAGGCCTGTAGCCCTGGTTTGCGCCACCCACAGAAGTAGCTTGTAAAGCGTACCTCAGACCTTCCACTGCAGTGTCTGCGCGCAGTCCTGAACTACCATCTTGGCTGTGAAGTGCCCACACTTCCCAGCCCCTGACCCTTCCCTTGGCCTCATGTCAGTCACCCTAGGATAGGTGCATTGTGTGCGTAAGGTAGGGCATGGCTTGATATGTGTAGCATGTCCTGGTAGTGAATCCCCCTCCATTTTGCTTTTCACTACTGCAAGGCTACCTGTTCTCCACAGGCTAGAATGGGCAGACTGGCTATTACATCTTATAGTCCTATCTGACTCAGGGAACGTGGTAGAAATTCGAATTGAGTATGCCTGAACTCAGAATAATAAAATGCATCTTTTAGTGAAGTTGGTTTTAATATTCTTTGGTTGAAAATACCACTTTTAGAAAGTAGGTATTTTCTTGCCTAAGCCTCCAGTGTGCTCTGCTGTTATGTGTATTGGCTGTCTGGGTTTAGAGGGGCAAGGCAGGCTGAGTCAGACCTGGGTTGAATAGAGAGATCAGCAATCAGTACTGGGGAGGGGTAGCTCCTTGTCCTGAATAGGGCTGTGTCTGGCAAGTGGAATCCTGGCTCCTCCTCCTACTGTGCTTCTGATGCCAGACCCCATCTTTCTGAAAGGAAGGATGCAGCCTGGTAAACAAAGTGTTCCAGGCCTGAGCAGAACTGGTTCTGGCTGGGATCACTGACTAGAGACTTCTGAGAACAAAGACTTTTGGGGTATTAATATCTGGGCCCAAATCCCTGATTTTTGTATTGCTCCTGGATGTCAAGACGAACCTCTGTCCGTGTTACTGAAGGAATCTGCAGGAGAGGACTGTCCTTGTGCTTGTGTGCTGTTTCGTGGATTGGCCTGCAGTAATTCCCCTTGGACTTGGAAGAAGAGGGAAAAGGACTTTTGAGAGACTTTTATTTTTTCTAAGCAATGCCCCAAGGGCTAGAAGTGAGCTAGCCTCCTGTCAGGGCAGGCTCATTCTTTTATATAAATCATTTTCACTTTGTTTCATTGATCCCCTTGATCAATCACTTGAGCACTTACTCTCACTCTTTTCTGTGCACTTCATTGATATTAGAACCCCTTGGTTTTGTAAATAATTTTATAAATCTGCAGTTTTTCAAAATGTATATTAAATAAGAGAGTCCTTTGGACTTGATTGAGGTTTCATTGTTTCAGGTGTTTTTTATGTATCAATGTGCATTCTGGGCTATTATATCTATCATTTCATGTTTTTTTTTTCAAACAACCTTAGCGATTCAATCCAAAGTTGACCAAAAGAAATAATTTAGTATTATAGGAACTGTGTTGCATGTTGAATTTACGTCTACGACCAACTGTTGACTATAACAGTCTCCTGTTGGAGTCACAGGCACATCTGACTCCCCACCAGCATCCTGATTCCTCCCAGCGAGGATTCCTATCTGCAGGTGAGGCTCCTGTGAGTTCCAGGGCCTCTAGTTCTACGACAGTGAAAAGAGAGCTGAAAATTGTGGCTAACGCAGTTTGCGAGCCGCCGCAGGTGAAGAGCGTAAGAAAAATCCACCCGCTGCTGCCGCCGAGCGCTCGCAAACCAAAGATCATCTCATCGCACGCTTGCGGGCCCAAAAGTGCTCGCTAACCCCAGAGATCATGGCATCGCACATTTGCGGGCTTTTCGAAGGCTCGCTGACCCCGGATCATCGCATCGAGATCATCGCAGCGCGGACGCCGAGCGTCCGCCATTTTCCTTGCATCACACCCGGATCGTCGCTCCCACGCGGAGCACCATTTTCTTTCATCGCAACAAGATCGCACACGCAACAGGATCAGCGCATCATCCTCCCTCACGGCAAGGATTCAACACATCGCTGGCCTAGCGTGAAGGAATCTGTCGGTTTGTCCCACACGCACCCGCAGCCCGGCGCATCATCCTCCCTTGCGGCAAGGATTCAGTGCATCGCCTGCCTAGCGTGAGGAAAACCATCGCTACAGCTCCTTTGCGACATCTTGTTGGTTTTGCTACGAAATCCAAGTACTTTTTAAGTAAAAGGGTCGCAGAGATCACTGCTTTGAACTGAACCCTCTATTTGAACACTTTGAACTCTTTTTCCAGCTTTTTAAGAGTACCTCCATTTTTCAGTATTGTGGCTTTTTACCGTTATTGATCTTGTGTTAAGTCTATATATAAAGATACTTATTTTTTATAACTACTTGTGTGGTGTCCCTTTGTAATGTCCTTCACTGTGTTACTGTGTATGATCATAAATGCTTTACACACTGCCTCTGAGATAAGCCTAGCTGTTCGTGCTACGTTACAACAGGGTTGAGCAGGGGTTATCAAAGGGTGTAGCCCCCTTACCCTGACTTAGGAAGAAGGGTCCCTACTTGGACTGTGGCCAGCCACTGCCAACTAGAGACCCCCATTTCTAACACATGGGAATGCCCACAACAATGCCCATGGAACGCCTCCCTTGCGCAGAGTAAGGTGTAGTCATTTTCCTTCAAGGCCCACTTTGGAACTCCCTTAGTTTTGCGGAATAGAGATTTTTGGCTGCCTCTGCTCTGCTCTGCACAGCCACACATATTTGATTTTGTGCCATTATTTCAGGAATATGCTTTACAAGTTGTTTGCTATTCAGTGAATCTTCTCTGGAGTCAGTCTGCACATTTTGTACAAGGTTACCTGGAATACATAACAACATGCTGCAATGTTTTCTTTGTTTGAGTCAGCAACAGCTCCTAAAGTTTTAGACATAACACGGTACCACATCTGCAGCTTTCCAACACTGTAGTTTTATCATATAAAGTGTGTCCCATCCCCCTGGGGTAGAGAGAAGAATTGTGGCAAAGAGACCTGTCCTGGAACGAATACACGCAGAGCTTGACAGGCAGCCTAGCGTGAACTGTTTACACTCATGATATGGACCACCTAAGTATGTACTTCAGGTATGGGGTCTGTTTCAACTCCCAGAGATCACTTATATATCTCTGTGTCCTCAAAGTAAGGGTACGTGTCGACAGATGACCATTTTTGCCATTTTAGGGATGTTTATTTTATACAGTCTGAAAATAATGCTAATTTCTTTGTTTAGTTTCATCTGCCTAGTGATATTATTGTCTTTCTTTTGTTTACTAAGCTAAGGGCATGAATGAGTGTGAGATGGAAGGCAATGATCTGTTTTCACGGTTCCCCTGAGGACTGGAGGATCATGTTCTAGGTTGCCACAATCACCTACTACTCTGGAAAGGTAAAGAGTTCAGGTGAGGCAGTGTGAGCTAGCCAGGATTTGGGCCGACAGTTACTGACGTTGCAGAGAGACTCATTCCCTACATTCTGACGGGCCGTAATCCCAAGGCATAGTTCTGCTTTACCGGCAGAATCCATGTGACATCGAAAGAGGAAAAAATGTGAAATTAAGATGTTTCTCCTCATAGGCATAAAAGTCATATGCATTCCCGGGTTTGCAAGTCCTTGTAAATTTGGGAATGTGTCTAAGACCATAGTAGATGCATGGTAACAAAGCGATACAAAAAGGGATGATAGACGGAGCGTTTGAGCAAATCAAACACTCACCCCCAGTCAACAGATCTGGGTTTAATCCATCACCATTCTTTAGCTCACTCAGCCCCCCCAGTTCAGACATGGCCATATGCAAATCAGTCTGACCCTGTGCCTCATGGGAACAGTCCAGCCCGAACTGCCAAGCCATGTCTTCCCTGGACCGGAAACAAGCATCCTGGGACCGGTTTCGGATTCATAATCCTCATCAGCCAGGCTATCTTGAATCCAGTGGCCAAGTGAGTAAGGGACTCACGTCTGAGCATACCCTGCCAACTTAGGGCTGTTCCCATGAGGCACAGGGTCAGACTGATTTGCATATGGCCATGTCTGAACTGGGGTGGCTGAGTGAGCTAAAGAATGGTGATGGATTAAACCCAGATCAGTTGACTGGGGCTAAGTGTTTGATTTACTCAAACGCTCCGTCCATCATCCCCTTTTGTATCGTAAATGCATGGGAACATCCACCGCAATGCCCATGGAACGCCTCCCTTGCGCAGAGTAAGGCAATGCAGAGATTTGTGCTGCATTGCATAACGCCATATTTGTGAAGCCATTCATAGCCATACAAAGTGGCTTTGCGTGGCCTCATAAATATGACTGAGAGGATTGCATTTTGCATGTACCACGCTGCGTGGTGCAAGCATGATGGCAAGCCCTCATATATTAGCCCCACAATGTTTGTGGGTTGACTGCATATCCAGCATAAGAACATTGAATGTTTCTGTTGCAAAATAGAAGAGACCACCACATATAGAAATAAGGAGAAAACACCTACACAATATTCACAATATTAATACATTGGAATGGTGAGAGGTCTATTGAAGACAACAAAGAAAGAGACTCAGGGCCAATATGTGCTGGCACAGAAGTTTTACTTCAATACTACAATGTTTGTATTTCTGTTTTTCACCTTTTTAATTTTAGAACATTTTTCTCTCAGCTGGTAAATATGTTGATAGCATTATAGACTTTTTGTGTTGTGCTATGTCAGTTGTTAAAAGCCCTCTCCTTTGTTACAACCCTTTCCTGCAGCTTGCTCCTTTAACCCGGGTTCAAGGCCTTTAACAACGGGGTGCCTAATGAAGTATTTGATAGCTTCTACTTCCATTTAATGATCATCCTTCAATCTCCTGATGCACTCCTACCTGCACTCTCCACACACAATAGCTCCTTCCCTCCTTTGTATTGTTTCTCTACCCCTCTCAATTCAACCTAAATGCCATCTAATATAGATCCTCCCTAGTTGCTTCTTAGACAACATAATCAGTCTTTTTTACCATTGTATTCTTTTTTCATACAAAAGATTCAGAGATAGAAATCATTCAACCCGTTTCCAAAATACCAGACACAAAAACAACATGGATAATAAGATCAGGACAGATTATGACGTGGAAAGAACATCTCATGTATAGCCATTCCTCTGCTAGACAAGAATGAAAGTTGTAGTTATTCCTAATGCCGGGCATTAGCAGTTAACAGACAAACATGAGAAAAAGTCAATCTGACAGACATCCACATACTATACCGAATTTCTCAAATTGTTTATTAGTATTGCCAAGAAAATGTTCCTGGGTGTAGCACACCACTACCAATGCTTACACTGATCAGCACTGGGTGAGGTGGTTTCCTTCCATCCACTTATATCTTGACTACAGCCAAACTAACAAATGCTACTTTTTTCAGTCCATCACCAGGGTTTAAATTCTTCCTCATTCTTTTTAAATCGCTTTTCATGGCAGTCTTCAATCTTAAACACACCACTACACCACCAAGCAATTTCCCATTGTATATTACCATACTGTTCTCAGTCAGGCAGAATTATCAAGCCCAGTACATTTTTGCATTGGTCTTACAAACTATTCCGTTTAGGCAGAACTCTTGCACTTTTTCATTGTCTGGTGGAAATATATGGAACTTGTTTGATCTTACACAGGACTGGGCAGATCACTTAAACTGCCCAGTGAAAAGTGCAAAACCTGGCTGCAAAGGAATTCAGCACATTGAGGGAATTGAAGTGGGTTTTTGTGAAGCTCCATTGAATGTCGGGGTTTTATTGAGTCACGGTTGTTTTGTGAACATTTTGGTCATATCATGATGATTTCAGTGGTTTCCAAGCCACTAGAAAACACTGAAATGTTCATGAAATTTGAGATGAAATTTGAATGAAATGCTGCTGTTTCGCAACAGCGTCCGAAGGAAAAAGAAATCCTCAAGCAGGTTTCACATATAAAAATACTATATGCTGAAATAAACACATTGCACAGGTTTGACCTTTATTGGCTGTCAGTTTGTTAACATAAAGGTTATCACCAATATGTGGAAGCAAATGCATTACTAAGGGGCTCTCGTTGTGGAAACAGGACCAACTGACCTCGGGTTGGCAGTCACGACTGCCTAATCATGATGCAACCGCACATTGTGTAGTCACATTCCCATATTTCTCTATGGGAGCATGTGTTATGGCAGTTAACCGGATGTAGTACATGATCCCATAAGGAAATGTGAGGTTGTCTTAATCCCTGCACCCCGTAGCAGACACCTCAAGGTACCCCCTCTGTCCCCAACCGGAGGCTGCAAGGGAAAGGGGGGCCTAGCAGGATTTCCATGTCGGAAAGCCCAGCATGGAAACCCTGTCGGAAAACGTATCTTGTAATCTGGATGGCATAAACCGCTGTTCATTTCAATTACGGGCCTGTTCTGACTGGCCGACGGGCTCTTTGAGCCTGTTTGAAGCTAGCCGGAATGACTGGCTGGTTTCAATTCCGACCGGCTGTATCATAACCAGCGGGAATTGAAACCGACGATGAGTGACCTGAGGTCGGAGGCTTTCCGACGCGCATCGTAATCAGCCCCTATGTGTTTTCATAAAACAATGGATTAAATCTGGTTGGGCTGTTTTAACAGTCACATTAACTTGGATCCTCTGGTAGCTTAACTTTATAGTGACCATGAGACATACCAGTTTGACTATGTCCCCCAACTGAATCAATGACGAGACACGACTCCTCGTCATGGGTAAAAGGTCATGTTTAGCAACACTCTTGATGATCATAAAATTCAAGCAGTAAAGATAAAAACAATTTTGAGAATCATAAAAACAGTTAACAAGCATACACTTCTAGAAAACCATTTGTGAACATTAGCAATGTGTGTAGCAAGCACCTATTTAAAACTAAGGCATAGCCTGTGATTTCACAGCACTAAGGGCAGAAATCTTATACTTTTGAATGATTGTCTGAACCACACAGATGAAACCACCTGTAACCCTGGGGGCAGTCCCAACCCAGTGCACTCTAGACAACTTGACATGGCCCCTCTCACACCAAGCTGTTAAATGAGGCAGACTATGAGAGCAGGGGCTAAAGCCTCATGTTCTGCATCGGGAACTGTGACCAAAAGCCAGTGCCGATGTCTCTTGCAGAACTAAGGATTTCTGTCCATCTCCACAGTGCTGTACTAGGAGGTATTTTTTGTGTAGGAAACCTTTCTATATATGTGAGGAGTCGGTGTCGCATGCCACTAATCCACCATGGACCTTGGACGACCAGGGCAATGAGGTCCTTTTCATCCTCTCAACCAAAAAACAGAGACTAAGTTAATGCCCAAATGTCCTCAATGAAGAGTTCTGTCCCCAAGTCAGAAATATGTACTCAGTAACAATGGAGCATCTGTTCATTCCTGAGGAGTTTATGAGAAATATTCCTCAGACAGCCAAACCCTCACACAGTTTGGCCATTTCTGAATTAAGTCGCTGCACAAACACATTGATGACCCTTGGCCTAATGCCCTGACTCCACTTGCGACGAGGTATCATGTAGGATAATGCAATAAAAGTGTCAGGGTATGACCAACCAACTAAGCAAACTCCCTCTGAGTGTATTCGTTCACTTCATTTTGGCTAACCTTTACCAGGTTATTACTATCCAGATGCACGAAAATTAGTTCCAGCAACTGAAGTCCCTTACGGCCTTTTGTGTCCTCCACTATCTTTCTTTGCTGAGGGATCTGGACACCTCCCACTTGCACCATCTGAAGAAGACATTTCTTAAAACTGACAGTTTTGGCCTACGGACCTGTTGATACTACTTGAAGGCTAATCTACTAAAAACAAACAGAGAAATGGGCAAATTAGCAGGAGCACGCCAAAGACACATTTAAACAACAGTTCTGGGTGGATGTAGCATTTGAAACGTGTGGAGGACCATCACCCAATATGCTTGACGTCCTCATGGGAAAATCATGTGCCTGCTGCAAAGGTCGCCGCCCCTATTTGAAATGAATGGGAAGAGTAACCAGACTGATCAACCCAGATCATCCTTAGGGCAGAAGCAAAAACTGCTGAGAACTGGTAGTGTGTCAGGCAATCACAGTTCATATGAATACGCAAAGCTGAGCTCCCCAGCTACGGGTGTAAACCCAAGTTAGTCTTCGTACAGGCAACTGGGCAGATGGAGGAACCATTGGCTGCCTGGGCTTTAATGAAAGCTCCTTTAAAGGCTTGCTTGGTTTTGGACCTCCTAAGTGTGATGAACAGTTTTTCTTGGGAGATATGGACATTTGATCATTGAAGACTGCTAACTTGATCCTTCTTGGAGATGCCCACTAGTAAGCTGATCCTGGAGGACTTGCACAAGACGAAAGCTGCAGAAAACACCACAACCTCTATAGGGCGAGCTGCATAGTTTGACCAGGTTGTGTACTATGGCTATGAGTCTATGAACTTTGAGTGGCCTCCTACTGCCCCTAGGTGACAATTCAGCCTGGGCCCAACCTTACAAGGAAGCTATCACCTATATCATGTACCCCTAAAAGTTTTGTGTATTTGCTACTGGACCCTATCATATAATACTTGCCTGCCCTGTTTACGCAACTCCTCCAAGAGCAGGCACTGAGAGGGAACCGAGAACATGGTTCCAAGGTGATTCTTGCACAGGAAAACCCTATATATTAGGAAAGCACACTAATATGCCACTCTTGTAAGCTTTATTAAGGAAGCTGCCACCAGACTAGACAAGGTAAGACACCAATCTTCCACAGATCTGCAACGAACTCCATAATCTTTTCCACTGCATGCTGGTGGAATCTCTGAAATTCCTGCAACTTAGAGTGCAAAAAAAGCATCAGATGTGTTTGTATGAACACTGGGGACATTTTTGGCTTTCAAAAACACATTGAGTTTCAGGGAGAGGAGAACCAAGTGTTTCAAGAGCCTTAGGATAAGCCTGCAAGAAACCCTTTGCTTGTTAACGGCCTCAACCACTGACATGTTATCTGATGATTATATAAACTCCCCATCTGACCAAATGGTGACTGCCATTACAATGGGGAATAACTCCAAGAAAATAAAAAATGTGTTATGCCTTTCTCATGTCTAGAAAGAAGCCAATCACCCCAACACCATCTGGTATCCAGAATAACTCCAAAACTAATGCTGCCTGCTGCATCTGGGTACAAGCCCAGTGCCTGATTAAAATGGATGATGCAGGCCAGACCACTGAGCCACTGAACTGATCTATGAAATGGTGTCACATTTTTAAGTCTTCTCTACCCTTAGCAGGCAGTCACGTGTGATGGTGTTTTTTTAAGCGTGCCATTGATCTAGCTATGGACCTAGAAAAAGCGCTTGCCATGGGAATGATTCTGAAGGCAAAATTGAGCTGGTTCAATAGTACCTGCGCTGGTGTAGCATCACATTCTTGTGGGATAGCACCACACCGATTGACTCACTGATTGCTCTGACCTTTTCCTGCAGAAGGCGACATTCAACACCACAGAGTCGATATAGATTTCCAGGACAGTAAATAAAGGTATGTAGGTATTAGGCAATAGATATTGCAAATGGAAGGCCCAACTATTTTGTCAGCAGTGAGCAGGACCCTTACATTCTGGAAAGGGTGATGAATTCTCTAACATCCACTCACATTAAGAAGAATTTGGTGGTTCCATGAACAGCAAGTGATCAAAGTAGTGAATTACATCCTGACACCCAGTTTGCTCAGTCAATATCCACTCCATAAGGGAACTAAACTGCTGAAAATAGTTGCAGGATACAGAGCATCCCATAGGCATGCACGTCATAGTAAAACTTGCCTTTAAACTGAAAGCCCAGGAGGTAAGAATAATCAGTTTGTGCAGGCAAGAGCCAGAAGGCAGGCACAATATCTGTCATGGCAAGGAGGGTGCCATGCAAGAGTGCCTGATCCACAAGGTGTACTTGACTGAACACACCCGATGGTCGATGGCACTCATGACAGATGCCCCTCTTGGGGTAGACAGGTTATGAAGCATCCTAAAATGGTCAGCCTCTTATTTGGGTACCATGCCCAATGGTGAACATACGAAACCAGGAAGAGGAGGGTCAGAAAATGGGCCCACTACTCTGTCTTGGAGTGTCTCCTTGAGGTTTTTCTTTGCCACTATGCCAATATGAGCCTTGACAGAAATCTGATTTCTGCATGCAGAAATTGAAGCAAACCTAGGAGCAGGGACCCACAAACCAGAACCCAGGGTATAAAGCCTGTGCTGCCTTTTTCTTTGGGTACTTGCTAAGCCAAGGCAAAGGTTTGTCAGTCCAACTGGCATGAGTAGGAGGGGCATGGTTGACTTTGCAAATTCCTGTTGGGCATGTGCACGCTTCTCAATTAAAGACCCAACAAGATCCCCTTTTGTCTCAGCCAAAGTGGCTCTGGTGAAAGGGCTGTTTCAGTTGGCTTTTATTATTGACTGACACCAGACACACATTTACCTCTTTGTGATCCCACTCAATTTGAGGATCTTCCAATTTTTCCCACCTGAAATTCCGATCATAGTCGAGTCATACTGTCCCTTCATACACATGATGAGCCTTAAAAATCTTGTTAGCATAGAAAATCATTGGCACAGCCAGCTCAAGCTTCTTCTCCAACATATTCATCATATAGACATTAAAAACAAACAACCAGTTAGTTATATTCTCTTCCACCATTGGCCTCTTATCCTTCACTTCTCCTCCTGTTCACTAACTGCAAGCTTCCTTTTTCTCAAACAAATTAACAAAAAGACATCAACAAAATCCCCTTCCCAAATCTTCATCCTTCCCTTCTATTGGTACATGTGAGGCTTGTCAGGGACTATCCGGGACTATGTTGGGAACACAGTCAGGGACTTGGGCAAGGACTGGGAGCTGGGTTGAAAACTTACACAGGAAAAGGAGTACAGCGCTGCCCAGGATCATACAGGGAGTCAGAGGAGAAAAAGGGATCCAAAGGGGAAGCCTATACAAGTAAACAAGATGGGTAGGACTCAGAAAGGCACTCACAAGGCAATTTAGCATTCAGAATAACTACACCCAGGACGAATGTGCAAGACATATACATGAAACAACATTAACAATAAAGGGGGGTGTGGGGTAAAGCACTCAGGAGCTCCACACGGTAAGACTGAAGCTCAGTAAGTTTCTTACCCACAATCGCTGTTACAGATACAGACTGCAAATAACCACATAGGATATGCATGCAAAGTTAGGGTCTGTGGAGCTTATACCTATGGTGATGTTAGAAATGCAACTCAAAGACAATACTCACAGTGAACAAGAAACACCACCTAAGTAGTCAGCTGTGCCCACCGATCCTGGCGATCAAACAGGAACAAGCAAGGCAGTAACAGCAAGGGGGTAGAACTAAACACAAGCACAATAGACAAGGAGCTAGCAAGGAGGAGCGATTAACAGAAAAGGGAGGAAATCACAGTGCACACTTGGCAGAAAGCAGGTAACAAACATACAAGGCAACAGAAGCAAGACAGTAGAAAAGAAAGACGGAAAACCAGAACTGGAACCAAGGAATTGGGTAGAAAGGCAGGGACTGGAAGTGGATATACAGAAGGGGAGGCTACAAGGGTATTCTAGAATAGTGCAGGTTAAGGAATCAAGAAAACAAAGTTGCATAGAAGGCAGTGCTGGGGCAGGAACAAGAATTGAGCTAAAGCTCAGGAGTCTAGGTAGCACTGCAGGCAGTGCTAGTACAGGAATAGGGAATTACTAAGGCTTTAGGAGTCAAGGTAGCACTGCACACGGTGATAGTTTAGGAACAGGGATTTAGCTACAGCTCAAGAAACAAGGAGTCAAGAGAGCACTGCAAGCAATGCAAATCAGGAACAAGAAATAGCTGAAGCCCAGGAACAAAGAATAACTACAGCTCAGGAACTCAGGAAACAAGAGCACTGCAGGCAGTGCTAATTCAGGCACAAGGAATAGCTATTGCTCAGAAACTCAGGAAACAAAGTAGTACTGCAAACAGTGCTAATTCAGGAGAAGGGAAACTGCTGCAGTTCAGGAACAAGGAATACTAAGGCTCAGGGGTCAGGGTAGCACTGAAGTCAGTGCTAATTCAGGAACAAGGAAAACAACAGCAGTTCAGGAAAAAAGCATAACTAAAGCTCAGGAAACAAGAACAGCAAAGGCTCAGGAGCACTGGAAACAAGGATCGGTCTCACCGGTAAACAGCTACAATGACCAACCCTGGCCTGAAGGGAGCTGGGGCTTATAAGAGCTCACAGTAATCACATGCATCAGATGACTTTGAAGAGACAAAACAAACCGTTAGGGAAGGTCCTAGGGAATATTTTAAGACCTAGCATGGACACAGCCCCCAATTCTAACTCTACTTTAATGTGAAATGTCCACGGGTCTAGAAATAAGAATCTACCTCAAAGAAGCTGTAATCCAAAAAACCTAAAGAAATCTATGTGTATATGAACAGAGAAGTCTACTCCACAGTAAGGATACCCATCAGTCACCACTCGATGAGTTCCAAGCCGCCAAGCGGCGTTTCTTCTTCCTGAGCCTCAGCCAGGTGAGGTGGGGCCTTATCATCCTGCTAAATAGTGGCGAATCAGCCCATATGCAGAAGGATATTATTAGACACCTAGGATTTTCATTTACTCAATTTTAAGTCACTTTTTCCCATACATCACTTATGCACTGCAATTCTTTCACCCATCACATATCACTTCCAGCTGACATCTAGAGGGCTATCCAGTGATCCATAATTTGATGTAGGACATTGCCATCAGGTCCTTCTTTTTCATCATTTATGCTTCACGATGGAAATGCCAGGAGGAGGCCCAGATGATGACTAGGGTGGTATCGAGTGGTGACTGATGGGTATCCTTACTTTGAAGGAGACTTCTCTGTTCATATACATATAGATATTTTAGTTTTTTTGGATTACGGCTTGTTTGAGGTAGACTCTTGTTTCTAGACCCGTGGACATTTCACTGACTCTGAAGACCCACCCTCAAGACCTAACTTGGCCAGGACTGGCCTAAGGAACTGAATGAGCTCAGGGCGCTTACCCTTTCTCTTATTTACCCATACTTCAGCCATTCCACAGTTGGCCCAGACAGAGAGCAAATAGTTATCACAAGGAAACCCTTATATAGTCAAAATGAAACGAAGCACTTCAGTGTGGGAGAGACCAGCAGAATAGTAAAATAATGAAACAAAACAATACAGCAATTGTCCAATTAGAGATTACCAGCACCAACTCCCAGACAATACAGCATCCCCTGTGCTTCTCCTGCACACTGACAATCCTTGTTCCTAGCCACGGGCAGCTGCCCACTCTGGAAACTGAGCACTTAGCTCCACAAAAGTACCACATGTCTTGGGAGTCATAGCCACCAAAGCCAGGAAGGGAGACAGTGGATGATGGGAGCAGGACAGAGTGGGACAACAGGCCAAGTAAATTGAAGGGGGCTGGGGATAAGGCAAGTAGGAAAATGAGGTAATCTCGGGAGCAGCAATAATTCGAGCCTAGCGCTGGCAAAGGATACAATTGTCAGAAGAGACTACTCCATATAGGGACCCAAGGCTAGAAAAAATGGACAGACAGAGGTTAAGAACAGGAGCCACACCAATGTGGACCTGACCCCCCTGATCAGACGGTTTAAATTAGCAAAATACTCAGTCTGGCTTTGAAGGAATAATGGGCTAAATCAGAAGCCATGCTGATGTGGACCTGACAGTCACCGGATGGTAAATAAGTGAGGAGAATACTTTGTCTGGTCCAAGGCACCAGAGATCCAGGTTAAAAGTAAATAAATAAAAGTTAGGCCTCAAAAATGGTAGCCACTCCAATATAGATCGGGCAACCCCAATCAGGAGGGTCAAGTTAGGCAAATGCTCTTTCAGACACAAGAGAGCAATGACACCTCATGGGGCAACAGTCAGCACTCTATTGGGCCGGAAGATTAGATCATAGGTAGTACTATTTTGGGGGCCAGGAGATTAAATCCCACGGCCGGATGCTAGATCCTCCTAAAATGGCTGGCGCACTTTCCTGGTGCCTTTTCAGCATAGACAGGCTTTCTGATAAGCACTTGGAAGTGCTGAAAACCAAGTTTCTCTCTTTTATCATGCTGTCTATGGTTGTAGGAGGTAGGCCTTTAGTGAATACCGGTGTATAATTAACATTTTACTGAGGTTTAATATACACAATGCTGTAGCCTGTCTTTCACATTGCTCTTTGATATAAAAAGTTCTGCAGTACATTCTCATGTCAATACACAGTGTTATGGTAATTTTCCTGCGTTTAAATATACAATTTTAGCTCTCTACCTGCATACACCATTTAAATATGATTTAATTAGAATGCAACTTAATTTAATTAGAATGCAATTTTACTTCCCTGATATTGGTGCCATCCACCTGTTCTGTTAATTGTTTGGATAGCCAAATACTAATGCCGCCTGGTCTGGCTTCCCCCTCATTCATCTTTTTCTACCACTACCACTATTTTACCTCACTTTTACAAGTTCTTTTTTCATCTCTGCTTTCTTCCTTTGTCTCTGTTTTCCTATCTTGCCCTACCTCATCTTGTTCCCTTTTCCACTTTTCGCTTTCTTCCTTTGGATTAAAGTCTAATGTTGAAAAATGAGTCCCTGATGAGAGCAAAATGAGTACCAATGTCCACCATCTGCAGATTTACACACAAATTAAGCATCCTAGGTACCCTCTTCTCTGGAGATCAACTCTTGATTTTATGGGTGGAGCCCCTATTTGCTCCTTTCTGGTAACACTGAAGAGTTACCGTCATTGTTCTCTGAGAGTACATTCCCTCAGCTTGTGCATTGCATGATGTTTTGTTAGTGGTAGAACAACTTTAATATTGTTGCAACAGTACTGTTGCACACAATTATCGTGTGAAACATATCATGATGTCACGAATTTAATGGGACATAATATCACAGCCAACAATATATTCTTTGAGGGCCTGATTCACAGAAGTAAACTTACACTTTAGACCTTTCTTTTTATGTGCGGAAACTCTACACTCGTATAGATACTACTCGTACATTCCTTGGTGAATAGCAAACAAATGTGAACTTACACAAAAGTGTAAGTTCACCTTTGTGAATCAGGCTCTGAGTGTTTGTTATCACTTTAATATATATATATATATTGTATAATGAATACAGTGATATTATTTTTGAATCATTTTCTTATAGTTTTATTTTTTGTTATAAGGTAATATTATATGAATGGTAATTATGTTTAATCCTTTTTGTATTTAGTTTATTTTTGTTTAATACTATATCTATTTTGTAAATTTTGTTAACTTTATTTAATGGTGGGTTGTTGTATTTTTATATTTGTATAAGGGTAGAGTGGGAAGTATCTAAATATATATATTATAGTTATTTAATAAATACTTTATAAAGTTTTTTTATTAGATTGCCAATATCTAAATTATATCTTTTTAGTTAATTGATTACATTAATTTAAGGTATTGTGTTTTAGTTGCATATATAACATAACTAGTATTTTATCTTTTATACTTTTTTTATTCATGTAAATATCTACTTTTTCTAGCATTATTTTGTCTAATGTTTTTTGGGTTGCTCGGTTTGTATAGGAGTAGGGTTGAAAGTGTTTTTTACTATAAATGTAAAAAAAATCTTTAAGAATAGTTTATTTATTTTATAGTTTATTATTTTTTATAATGAACATTATTTTACTTGTAAAATATTTATATATTTGGGAAATGTCATGATATACTATGTTTTAGCATCTTTAATAAGTATTCCTATGGTAATATAACTTATTAAAATTATTGTTTACTCAATCCTTTTAGTATCATTTTTATTTTTGTGGTTTCTTTGGTTTTTAGAATAGCAGGGTGGGATGTAAAATATATATTTGTTAGTTAATGTTTTTAATTGGCAATTTCTTTATGTTGTCATTTATAATCCTAATTTTTTATCCTATAATCCTAATGCCTATACATTTATATTAATTATTATAGAAATCAAAATTGTTTCTTATTCTTTTTTTGTAATTGATCTTTATCCTTATTTGTATGTATTTAGGATTGTAAATACTACAGCTGAACCCTGCAAAGTCCACCACTTTCACAACTGTTACATATGTTGGAGTGGAAATAGTACATTTGACCTCTCCCAAGTCCTAACATTTTATTATTGTTGGTTAGGTGGGAATATGAATGCTATATCTAACACCTCCAAAGTTCATACTTTCCCCTACTGTAGCTTAGGTTGGAGCAAGAATAGTGCTTCTGACCAGTTCAAAGTATAGAGCCTTCCCTATTGTTGCTTAGGTTGGACTGGGAATAGTAAATCGTATCACTTCAAAGTCCAATGCTGTCACTACTGTTGATTAACTTTGAGAAGGAATAATAAATTAGAAATTGAGGTCTAATTGTAGCTCCTTGCTTCCACATTGTGTATTGTTGGTTTTTTTTTAATTGTAAAGGAGCTGAGTCTTTCATATGTTTACCACATTGCCTGTAGTTTTGAATCCTTTGCCCATATTTCAGGCTATTGTTCACTGAGGACTTATTTAGCGTTTAGCGGATGGGATACTCCATCACAAACGAGACAAATGTTCTGTCCTGTATATTACAAGTGCATTATAGCCTATAGCATTTATAATACGGCAGACCAGATATTTGCCACGTTTTCACAGAGTATCCCATCCACTAAACTTCAAATAAGGCCCCGTTATTTATTTGCAACATTGAGCAAGGCTTCCTGCGTTGATGCTAAGCAGCACATTGTAGGTATTGCTGCAGCCTCATGGGAAGCTCATGTGAGTGCCTTGTATGCAGTGTCAGAGGCAGACGGCATGGGGGAGAGTCTGCTCGCAAAAGCCAACCGAAAGGCATGCCCAGTCACCACATATTACATGGACCAAGTGAATTATGACAAGGATAATGATTACATAAATCATCACCATGAAAATTAGTCTTTAGTGGTGGAATCAGAACACCTGATAAAAAGAAATTAAAACCAGAAGGTACAGCGGGTCCGAACAGAATTACCCAATGCATTATTTAAAGGAGACGAGGGAAAGGAGGTGGCCTCACGGCTTAAGCTGTCATCCTCGATGCTGGGGAACCAGCTTTGAGTCTCGGCAGGGATGCTCAACATCCTGTGATTCTGGGCAAATCACTTAATCTCCCTGTGTCTATCAAAAAATGAATGTGTCTGACAGTAACGCAACTGGTGCTCATGTAAAGCTCTCTGATACCTTGGGGTCAAGTTCACACTATATAAAACTTCGGCGGGGGGGAAAGACGTAACTCACTGGGCCCATTACTTTGTACCACTTTCTAACAAGCTGTATCGTACCAATCAAATTCTAGATACATGGAAAGGTAACATCTACCAACACATCTAAAGAGTGGAAACCCAACCTTACCAACTAATTGCAGGCTTATCACTTAAATCAACGTTGAAGCGAATCTCTATGCATCTTGTTTATTACAGCACTTAAAATCATGGGCAGATGAAAAAAGCTTATTTCACAAATACAAATGGGGTTCAGGGCGGGCATAAGAAGGCTAACAAATTTAACAGCATTGTTATGTTATTCAAATTTATATAGCGCGCAGCTGCCCCAGCAAAGGGACGTCCCGGCGCTGTCAGCATCAGAATAACAGACCAGACACTACAACAGGGGCAGCAAATGGAAAGAAGATGCAACCAAGAGCCTAGCAAGAAGGAAAAAGGAAGGTTTTAATGGCTTTCCTAAATTCCAGCAAACATTCCGTACTACGAAACTGAACAGGCAGGGAGTTCCATAATTTGGCCGCCAAGTAGCGGAAGGACCGGACCCCAGTGCGAAGACGTTTCACACAGGGGACAGTAACCAGGTGCTGCCCCAAAGAGTGCAGCTGGCGGGGGAACATACGGGGTGAGCAAATTAGCTAGTTGTGGCAAGCTTCAGAATCTTAAAAGGAAGACACAGCGTCTTAAATTGAATGTGTTCAGCCATGGGAAGCCAATGAAGTTTCTAAATGGCACCCGCTGAGGGGCAGTTCCGCGGTAGCCCCAGCACGGCTCTGGCTGAGGCGTTTTGAACACGCTGCATCCGAGTTATTTCAGCCTGAATGGCCCCTAATAGGATAGAGCAGGCGTAGTCCAATCGGGATAAAATAGCTGCTTGGACCATCAGCTGGAGTGTTGGAGGGTCAAAAAGCTTCACAAGGGGCTTAAGAGCATGCAAGAGGCCAAAGCAAGTGCCAGCAACATTTTTTGTGTGGTCTTAGAAGCTGAGGGAGGAGTCCACCCATACCCCCATGTTCTTAACCGCTACCATAGGTTTAGGGGCAGTGCCCAGGAGACTTTGCCACCATTGCTCAGTCAAGGAGCTTGAGTTCTTCCCTACTAACAGAACCTCTGTTTTGCTGGCGTTCAGTTGCAGGGAGTTAGTAGTCATCCATTCCGCAACGGCAGCCAGTCCGCCTCTGAACCTGGAGACATTAAGTGTGGAACCTTTAGTCAGGACCACCACCAGCTGTGTATCATCCCCATAGGAGACCATGGTGAGGTCCCACTACCTGGCGACTGCTGCAAGAGGCTGAACGTACAGGTTAAATAATGAGGGACTTAACGCAGAGCCCTGGGGCACCCCCTGATCGATTGAGTGAGCCTGAGGAAGAAACGGGGGGCTGAAACTCAGTAAGATCTATTGGTCAGGAATGATCTGAACCATTCTAAGGCCAGGCCGGCCACACCCACTTCCTCCAGCCGTTGTAACTGAATGTCATGCAAGACCATGTCAAAGGCGGCACTCAGATCAAGCAAGATCAGTGCCGCCGTTTGACCGGAATCGAGAATGGTCTGCAGGTGTTCAGTCACAGCCAGGAGAGCCGTCTTTGTGCTGTGACTCCGGCGAAAACCGTTTTGGGATGGATCCAAGATGTTATTAGCACTCAGAAAATGTGCTAGTGTGTTATTAACATGTGTCTCTGCTATCATAGCCACCCAAGGGAGGAGAGATACAGGCCGGAAATTTTCGAGCTTAGCCAGGCTAGTAGAGAAAGACAAATATAGAAATTCTCAGCTATTTGCATGTATCGAAGACCTCAAGTCTACATTTGATCGAGTTCCTTGAGGACGATTAGGGTTAAATTCAAAGAATGGGGCATTCCAAGAAGCCTACTGAGGGCAATTAAAGAATTACATACTGGAACCTTGGCCCAAGTCGAAATCGGAGATGGAAGCCACGTTACAAACAAAATTAGCATACAGAACATTCTTAAACAGGGATGTGTGTTGGTGTCAAGTCTGTTTAACCTGAAACTTGCAGATCTTGTAGGCGCCCTTCCACAGCACAACATCCACCCGCTAATCCTGGCTCAAGAGAAACTAGGATGCCTCCAATATGTAGACAGTATTGACCTATTGAGTCAAATGCCAGCAGGCCTCCAATGCAGTTTGAATGCCCCAAAACGTTACTAGGACAAGCAAAGGCTAAAAATACCCTTGAATAAAACCAAAGTGGTTTGACTGGTTCACTCCAACTTTAGGTCATATTCCTGGTTTTTGGAAGGGAAAAAAGATGATCTAACGGCTACATATAAATACCTAGGATTCAACGTGGAGCATCAAATAACTTTTAAACATCATCTAGCTGCTATTCAAGCCAAAGCACAGTTGTTAACTTATGGCTTTAAATTATTAAAGAAAGAGCTGAGGTCTCTGTCACATAGCTTTCTGCTCACAATAATACCTGCACAATAACCAACTGAACTGGGGGTCTACTACCTCTAAAGCAAACAAGTGCTTTAAGCTGCTACAAACAGAGTTAGAAAAGCAAAGAAAACAGGAAAAAAGTAATGTTAAAAGCAGAAGGAAATCTTTGAGTGAGGCTTGGATTCCCATCAATTATCAGTGTGATCAATCTTATCATCTATTTATCCAACCAAATGGATGATATGTCCCTTGATCATAGGGACAACCTTCCAGTGAGGGATTCGCTCAATGGAAACAGGATAGGACCACCAAAGAGAAAAGAGACAGATTATACGTTCTTTGGGTCCATGACCACTTGGGAATTAAGAGCAGTGCAACAAAACAATAGTGAGTGATGTTAAATTAGAGTCATGAGGAGAAAGTAAAGG
This sequence comes from Lissotriton vulgaris, assembly GCF_964263255.1. Taxonomy (NCBI): domain Eukaryota; kingdom Metazoa; phylum Chordata; class Amphibia; order Caudata; family Salamandridae; genus Lissotriton; species Lissotriton vulgaris. The sequence continues at coordinate 759,548,099 of NC_141699.1, read as the reverse complement.
ATTTTATTAAAGATGTCACCTCACCCTCTACGTTAAAAACAGAACAGTGCAAACAGCAGTCTTAACAAATACCTGCTAAATTATCAAGGCCAACATGTTTCAGCCAAAAGGGTAAGAGTGCCCTAGGCTTTCATCGGGACCTCTGTTCTTCAAATTTGCTACTGCATAAATCTTTCAGTAAACCAAGTGTGAAAAGAAAAAATGTGAAGTAATTATAATCAAACACAAGGGTTGGAATTGACACAACCTACTTTCACAGATCCTCTGCTTCAAGGGATGCAGATGGCATCTGTAAAACATTTCAAACACATTCCTAATTAGTTCACCTTTACAAACTCTGTAATATAACCAGCAGTGTACTGCAAAACCGCCATAGCGTAGGGTGTATCAGCGCAGTAAATTATATATAAATTAATTTCTCACCCGTATTCACTGGGGACTGGACCTCACCTCACCTGGACCTAGCTCCGGATTACGAGGCCCGCTCTAGAAGAGGAAACAAATGGGGGGAGAAAGAGACGGTAGGTTTTTCAAAACAACCTTACATTCTACCCCCTCATCATCCTCCCACACCTATATTGTTATGCTCTCCGAGTTTAAAACACTACACTAATCGGAAAAATAGCAAAATTAACCAATACCCTCCTCAAAGGCCTCTTCACAGCATCTTTGCTCATTGTCCTTTATAACAAATTGTCTATTGGATATACAACAGTATCCAAAATCTAAGGGACTATCTCCTAAAGTCCTGTCACTCTCATCAGTTTATTTATCATGTTTTGGAGAATAGAGTGGTCAACAAATCAAGAGCTACAAACTTCCTATTGCAACAAATCCCCCTCAGGCATAGTAGCCTGGTTTATTGTGAGAGATCAAAACAAGCCTCTCTGGTATATATAAAGCATCATGGGGAAAACCAAAACCCAATGAGGCAAGGAAATAATTGCTCATACTCATAAGATACCCACATTCTAGGTAAAGCCTCAAAATCTTAGTACCCACTCAAGAGCTTACCTGTCCATCATTGCCTCCGGCGTCAGCTGAGTTAAGGGGGAGGTAATGTACGGACAGGGCGGCATATTTCTAAACTCGTGGTGTGTGCTAACAACATGTGTTGCTTATTATCACAATCCCATCATGACTGGCTCCAACTAACACAAACGAAGCAAAAACCAACCGAAAATGATTTGAGTTAAGGCGTCTCTACTCCGCCGCAATTATACCAACCAGAAACTTTATTAGCCCCCTCCCTTGTTACACGCGCTCATCCGAACTGGAAACGAGCAGTGTTTGCATCAAGGGCAGGATCTTGTCCAACTGCCACAATAACGTCCCGCATTGAGAGATACCATAACATAGGCAGATATATTCCTTTTGATGTGAATACTGACAGTAGTACCACATACATATGCCGCCTTGATAGATACCCCAATACAACAATAGGACAAGCCACTATTCCCCAAGGAACTGGGTATATTCAATAACAAAACTCTGGATGATCCTTGAGGACTCATTTAACGTTGTTTAGAATTTTAAATTTGTCACATCAGTGAACATAATTCCACATCACTCAAGACATTTTCTCAAAACAAGTATTTTCATCATAGATTTAATCTAGAAACATGTTTAAATATCTTATAAAAAAGTGTCGTTGTCTCGACGTTTCAGTCTCACAAACTGTAAATCCTCGAGACCATCCTCAGGACCTGTGTTGCACCATGAATAGGGTCGACCGGTTTTGGCGAGCAAAGGACGAATTTATATGGCGTTCTCAAAATTAAATACTGGCAGATTTAATTCTTCGTGTACCTGCTATATAAAAGAGGCGGAAGGACACGACAGTTAATGTTTTAATTACCTGTCGTCCCTATTCCTGGTGCAACACAGGTACTGAGGATGGTCTCAAGGATTTACAGTTTGTGAGACTGAAACGTCGACACAGCGACACTTTTATTATTGTACACGATTACCAGTGAATGTGTTTGAAGTGCATGTATACTGATAACTAATGTGAATATATGGCTAAATTGTTAACATTGACCATATACTTTTGTGAAAAAAGTGTCAGATACTACTGCATTTGTTAGAAATGAGGAGGCAGGAGACATTGAGTTGCCATACATGATGTGACAGATGGATCTTTTTCCAATGCTATGTTGTAAAGGTATTTAAATATGTTCCTAGATTAATTCTATGATAAAAATACTTGTTTTGAGAAAATTTATTGAGTGATGTGGAATTATGTTCACTGTTGTGACGAATGTGAAAGTCTAAACAACGTTAAATGAGTCCTCAAGGATCACCTAGAGTTTTGTTATTGATTGAATACCCGGCTTCGCTTCCGCATCTGTCGTTTTTAGTGTGACCGACTGCCAGAACTACACAATGACGTCACCAATGCGACGCCAGTAGCTCAGAACAAGGTGATGTCAGCATTAAGTATGCCTCCTTTACTCCGCGCTCATCAGCAGATTACTCATTTTACTCAATTTGCTCACTCAAGTCTATACAGTAGCAAATATATTTAATTGTAAGAAAAAACATTAGATTGTAAGAAAAAATAAAAGACAAACCTCACTCGTAACGTGATAGCCTGAAATATGTGTTGGTGTATTTCACACGCTTAGCACATAAAAACTAGAAAATGCCAATTCCATCATGATACCCATGAACCTGACAGTTGTGTTATCAACCTTAATGTACAGCCACAGTGTGTCATACTTCCTTATAGTGTTTCCTCTCTCCGCATATTTCTGCTCATGTATATTTTTACTAATAAGCAAAATAGATATTTCTTATAGAGAGGCGGATGGGGAAGAAAGGGAGGGAGTTGGGAAGGGAGGAGGGGGAGGGAGGGAAAAAGGGGGGTGAGGGGGAAAGGGAACCCTCACAATTCAGGTGGTGTTTCTAAAGGAATTATCATTTCCTAGTCTCTGTATGTATGTTTATCAGGGGTGCAATTATCCAAGATGATATTCAACCAGGACTGTTACTAAAAATATATATATATATAGTAATATGGTGCAACGTGAGTGACCCAATCATTGCGTACAAGCAATAAAATCGCAAATTAGCAAAAAACATTTGATTGCAATGTTACAAACTGGTTACGGGTACAAGGTATTAAGTCCATCAAACAGTGGGAAACAGGTAGCTCAATAGATGGAAAAAGTGTCATCTCAATGCATACCTACATTTCTATCCCGATAAGGGATATCAATTTCTCAGCTGTGTATCAAAACGATCATGTCCATTAATTACATAAGATGTGGCATATATACCATATCTTGTTCTACCCTTTACGTCCAGAGTCCAGTACAGAATAAACATCCAGGACATTACAAGCTTGTCCAAGGTATGTCATCATTGAGACCACTCACATCGCTGTGCAATCTAAACACTCATTTTTGGTCCCTGGTGAACAAGTATTTAGAAATATCACTAATATGTGGAGGTATAAATGGTTTTTCAAGGACTGGCCATAGGAAATCACCTGCTTAATTTTTTTTCTTCAACAAAATGTCTCATGAGCTTTGTTAGAGTCTTTTTGCATCTGAATGAACTTTTATGTTCTAGCATGCGTGATTTAACCTTCCTGGTCATCATCCCAACATACTGAACCTGACAAGGACAGGTCAGCCGTTAGAAGAGACTGTCACTGTTGCAATTTGTGAAGGTGGATTGGACCCAAGGACGTTCAGTCCCTATATCAATAGATGTAGAATGTTTAGTTTGGGGACAGACAGTACAACCCCCACAAGGATGGTGTCCCACAACCGCTGGTAGGCCCCACAGTGTCCCCAATAGTCTCTTTGGTGTTAGATTCGGACTTGTGTGCACACCAAACGATCCCGTATGCTTCCTGATCTTTTGATAATACCTGCTCAGTTAATGCCAACAGTAACCTATGGCACGGAAATTATGCGGGGACGTGAAACAGTCACTCCCAATAAGATCCAAAGGAAAGTATACACATACAAAATTAGCCTCACAAGACCGGGTACGCTTAGAATTGTTTGGCTTGAAAAATCAATAATTTTTATGGAAGCAATGCCAGAGATCTAGGATCTGCACACATCAAACTCCTACAGACTCTCAGATTCAAGAAAGCCTGATAGGACGGAAGAAGATTTTTGTTAGGGACGGTTAAAACATGGAACTTGCTTCCAGCCTGCATTAAGAACAGCCCTTCTCTGTTATCCTTTAGGAAATTGCGAAAGACCTGGCTCTTCGTTAACAACATGTTCATCTACAGTTTCCTCTGTAACCTTGCAGGATTCACTTGTATCAGTGCCTAGACGCCACCTCAGAGAGCAGCTCCATCAACAACTTATGCAGACCGGAAATCGAGGAGCAACAACACAGCAACATAAAAGGCTCCTGGGGATACCACCTAAACCAGGGCATAAAGGATTTAGGTATGCAAGAAGCTGTGGGTGCGAGCATGGGGAAATCTGTACTTTATTGAGTAATAAATGCTTCACCTTGGATCTTGTCTTACTTAGAGAAAAAAATGCTCTTGCACGAAGACGACACACCTGGGCAGTGATCAAGTCATACAACAATCTGCAAACTCAGGAGTATCCCTCAGTGCATTTTTCCACACCCTAAAGCATCAATTCCTGTTATTTTGTTTTGGCATCATTGTGACCAAAGAACTCATCTCCATTTGGAAAGATCAGTCTCAAAATTTAAAATATTGACTTTGTGGATGCAAGCAAGAGTCGCTAGTTCATATTTTGTGTGTGTGTCTGGTGCCCCTGGCTCAAAGGAAAAAACACTTGAAACCAACATTTATGAATTGAAAATTTGCTCTTGTAGGCAAGCAGTAATTACTTGGTTAAGTGGCTTGGTTAAGTGCCACTTCACTTCCCCTAACCTGCAAGTGGGGTAAAATTTCTAAAGCCGATCTTTAAAGAAATGGAACAAGGGAACAAACAATCTACCTCTAGGAGGCAAATAAAGTAGCAAGGTCAGTTCATATTGAAGACCATTGAACTCTATCTACAAAGCACTCACACTTTATTTGCAATCTGAACTCCTCTCTCACTCAATGTCGAATTTCTAGACTCTAGGTTTGCACAAGGCACCTGCACACTTTAACTCGCGAAGAGAGCAAGGACAGGCACAAAACATCTGCTGCTTGATGGAAAAAGAATTAGCAAGGTCCACATGTTTATTTAAAGCCACATGTTGATAGGTGTAATACATGACTACGATTTTTTTTGAAATTTTTTTATGAAATTGAAATTGACTACGATAGACTCGCTGTTATACTTATTTGCATTTTACTCACAATTGTATTTGAATGGCAGGACAAATTGCATACCACTGAGGTGCACTGCTTATAGCAAAAATCCTTAGCAGAGGGCAGAGTAAAAGATTTTTTTAGAGTAATTCTTTTTGCATTTTAACCACATGTATCAGATATGTCTTTTATTGGTATGCAATGGTTTTAACTAACTATGCAAATAAACTTTGACTTTGACCCATTGTGCGCCAGCGCAAGGAAAAACAGAATGCGCCGCATAATGTAAAATACAGTGCATTCTTGCCCTCTCCCTATCATGCAATGCAGCAGTGTGGCTTGCTGTGCTGCGCTGCGTGATTTCTTGATAAATGTGCCCCTGTTACTATCGAGACAAAGATTTCACCACATTATTATGAGTATAAATTCTAAATTCAGTCATCAGCAACTGAAGGGTGACCAGTGAACCTGCAATGGTTCTTCCAAACCACAGCAACCCCTGCCTCATAATATTTACTAACTTTTGAAACACATTTTTTGTCTTGTTAAAATCAGCGAATTGTGGAGGAGAGAACGGATTACCCTACAAGTTTGGTATATCCATAATTGTGCAATAGTGCAGTGGTCGCAGAATTACCTAATGCCAGTGATCCTGCACATAGATTATCATCAATTAATCAATCAATCAATCAAAGCATTTATATAGCGCACTACTCACCCAGAGGGTCTCAAGGCGCTAGGGGAGGGGGGGTCCTCTACTGCTCGAACAGCCAGGTCTTGAGTTGCTTCCTGAAGGCAAGGTGGTCCTGGGTCAGGCGGAGGTGGGTCGGGAGGGAGTTCCAAGTCTTGGCGGCCAGGTAGGAGAAGGACCTTCCTCCTGTGGTGGCTCTTCGGATGCGGGGGACGGTGGCGAGGGCGTGGCCGGTCGATCGAAGTTGGCGTGTGGGAGCGTAGAAGTTGAGGCGGCTGTTGGTGTATCCTGGGCCTTGGTTGTGTAGGGCTTTGTGTGCGTGGGTGAGGAGACGGAAGGTGATTCTCTTGTTGACCGGGAGCCAGTGCAGATCTCTCAGGTGTCCGGAGATGTGGCTGTGACGGGGGATATCCAGGATGAGTCGTGCTGAGGCGTTCTGAATCCGCTGGAGTCTCTTCTGGAGTTTGGCGGTGGTTCCGGTGTAGAGGGAGTTGCCGTAGTCCAGACGGCTGGTGACGAGGGCCTGGGTGACCGTCTTCCTGGTCTCGGTGGGGATCCACCGGAAGATCTTACGTAGCATGCGCAGGATGTTGAAGCACAACGAGGAGACAGCGTTGACTTGTCTGGTCATGGAGAGGGAGGAGTCCAGGATGAAGCCCAGGTTGCGTGCGTGGTCTGTTGGTTTGGGTGCGTTGCCCAGGGCGGGGGGCAACCAGGAGTCGTCCCAGGCGGAGGGTGAAGATCCCAGGATGAGGACTTCCGTCTTGTCCGAGTTCAGTTTCAGGCGGCTGTTCATCATCCACTTGGCTACGTCTGTCATCCCTTCGTGTAGGTTGGCTCTGGCGGTGGCGGGGTCGTTGGTGAGGGAGAGGATCAGCTGGGTGTCGTCGGCGTAGGAGATGATGTTGAGGTTGTGTTGGCGTGCGATGGCTGCGAGGGGGCTCATGTAGACATTGAAGAGGGTTGGGCTGAGCGAGGAGCCTTGAGGAACGCTGCAAATGACTTCGGTGGCTTCTGATCTGAACGGGGGAGGCGGACTCTCTGTGTCCTTCCGGCGAGGAACGAGATGATACATTCGAGTGCCTTCTCCTGGATTCCGACGTTGCTGAGGCGCTGCACTAGGGTACGGTGGCAGACAGTGTCGAAGGCCGCGGAGAGGTCTAGGAGGATGAGGGCCGCTGTTTCTCCGTTGTCGAGCAGGGCTCGGATGTCATCGGTGGCTGCGATCAGGGCGGTCTCGGTGCTGTGGTTGGCATGGAAGCCAGACTGCGAGAGGTCGAGGGATCCGTCCGTCTCGAGGAAGGCGGCCAGCTGCTTGTTGACGGTCTTCTCGATGACTTTTGCAGGAAACGGGAGCAGCGAGATGGGGCGGTAGTTCTTGAGGTCGGTGGGGTCGGCTGATGGCTTCTTTAGTAGAGCGCTGAGTTCGGCGATGTTGAAGAGTTCCTTGCTGTTGTGGGCGTTGTTGTCCAGTTGTTGCTTGAATGCAGTCTTCTTGGTGGCGTGGATCAGTTGGTGGTGTTTTCGGGTGGCGAGCTTGAGGGCAGTCATGTTGTTCGGTGTTGGGTCTCTGCGCCAGGCTTTCTCAAGGGCTCGGCAGTTCTTCTTGGAGCTCTTGAGTTCGTCGGTGAACCATGGGGCTTTCTTGCTGCCGGGTCTGCTAGGCGGGGTCTTCAGCGGGGCGAGGTCGTCTGCGCAGTTGCTGATCCACTTCGCGAGGTTGGTGGCCACCTGGCTTGGGTTCGTTGCGCTGGTGGGAGGGTTCATGCTCAGGGACGTCGCGAGCTGGTCGGCTGTGATCTTGTTCCAGCTTCTGCGTGCAACCTGTTGCAGGTGGTGGGATCGTGGTCCTTCTGAAGCTGAAGTGAACGCAGCTGTGGTCCGTCCAGTGGAGTCCGGTGGCGTGGCTGAAGGCGATGTCCTTGCTGGATGAGAACACGGGGTCGAGAGTGTGTCTGGCGTAGTGGGTGGGGGTGGTCACCAGCTGCTTGAGACCGAGGGTGGCGAGGTTGTCCAGCAGGGTGGTGGTGTTGCGGTCGTTGATGTTCTCCAGGTGGAAGTTGAGGTCCCCGAGGAGGATGTAGTCAGCGGAGGGGAGGGCGTGCGGGCTGATGAAGTCGGCGATGTCTTCGCTGAATTGTGTGCGTGGTCCCGGGGGTCTGTAGATGAGGGTGCCTCTGAGGGTGGTCTTGGGGTCGGTGTGGATCTGGAAGTGCAGGTGTTCGGCGGGTGCGAGGGTGTCGTCGGTGTTGGTCGTGATGCGGATGGAGTTCCTGTGGATGATGGCAATGCCTCCTCCTGTCTGGTTGACGCGGTCCCCCCGGATGATCTTGTAGCCGTCCGGGATGGCGTTGGCGATGTCGGGCGCTGAGGAGGCGTTCATCCAGGTTTCCGTGAGGAAGGCGACGTCTGGGGCTGTGGTGTCGAGCAGGTTCCAGAGCTCGACGGCGTGTCTGTGGATGGAGCGGGTGTTGAGCAGGATGCACTTGAGGTGGTTGCTACTGGTGCTCGGCTTGGTCGGTGCTGGTGTAGTGCAGGTCCGGTTACAGGTGAACTTGCAGGAGTGGCAGCAGAAGGGTCCGTGGGTGCGTCTCGGGGTGGCTCGGTAGCAGCCCGGGATTCGACCGGCGTTGAGTGCGAAGAGTTCGGTGGGGTCGTAGGACCATCTCACACAGTCCACTGGATAGAAATTACACCTTTTTGCCAATACATCCTTTACCAAACATCCTGCACCTTTGTTCAGAGCTCTTTGCATGTACAAAGTCACACTTAGTGGGTGACATATACGGATCGCATGAGGGAAAAGGCTAATCATTTTTGTGACAGTCATAAAGGAAAAGAACTTTCAAGGGACAGTGACGGTTATTTGAGATAGCAAGCTTTTGACAATCCAAATGCCCAAGAAGGGGTATGCTCAAATTACTAACTACTGTCTTATCAGAGGAACACAAACCTACTCATATTTTCGTGATTAAAGTATTCAGCAATGATCCACTAACCGTTTGGCAATGAACTTTGTTTTTTGGAACTTAGAAAACGATAACAACTATATTTTTTTTTAGACAGATTCAGTACGTAGCAGCCCCTAGTCTTGGGAGGGAGGGGTGGGGGGAGGGAGCAGACTACAACCCAGTGATGTGTAAAAAAGGCCGCTTTATTGAAACAGGTGCACATCGCATAATAAAATCCTTGGCAACCGCCTTACAAAACTTAACCTCACTAACCAACCAAGTACCTAACCCCCGGCCCGCCCTCGGCCCCGCCCGTAAAATCTTCATGAACCCGCCCCCACCCGTACATTACAATATTACAACATTACACATCAATGCAGTAACATACATAACCCCCAAATTCCAACCTTCCGTTAAACAACTTCCCCTGCTTCTTTCCTTATTCCTGTCAAACCCCCAAACATGCGTAACTTCTATATAACATAACTTGCCTACCCATTCCCTATCGATAACCCAAATCCAAAAATAACCAAAACTTAATTTAACCTTGTCAACAAATTCAATCACCCCCGCACTGCACATGTTCCAAGTCACAAACAAAGCCATTACCCTGTGCACCCATCCCAGAAAAAAGCGCCTAAGAAACTAACATTTTCCTATTGAAAAAATCCCCAATGAAAAGCTGAACAAAGAGGGAGGGCAAAAACACAATCTACACCTAAGCTCCCAGCCACCAGGTCACCAAACCCAAAATGGTGGCCGGGAGCAGGAGCCCAACCTTTTTATGGTTGGGCTCCTTTGGGCTATATTTGGGCTGCAAAATTCTGAAGCCCAACAAACAAAATGTCAGGCCTGGGCCTGACATGCCCCCTACCTCCCCTGCCCCTGCCAAACTGCCCGGCGGGGAACTCCCTGCGGTCGGCCACTCCCCCCAAGCCCCCCTTGGGAGGGAGCAGCCCACACCACAACCCAGTGATGTATAAACAAAAAGGCCACTTTATTGAAACAGGTGCACATCATATAATAAAATCCTTGGCAACTGCCTTACAAAACTAAACCTCACTAACCAACCAAGTACCTGACCCCCGGCCCTGTCCCTGCCCCTAAAATCTTCATGAACCCGCCCCCACCCGTACATTACAATATTACAACATTACACATCAATGCAATAACATATATAACCCCCAAATTCCAACCTTCCGTTAAACAACTTCCCCTGCTTCTTTCCTTATCCCTGTCAAACTCCCAAACCTGTGGAACTTCTATATAACATAACTTGCCTACCCATTCCCTATCGATAACCCAAATCCAAAAATACCCAAAACTTCATTTAACCTGGTCAACAAATTCAATCACCCCGCCACCCAGAAAGAGGGGGGGTAGGAAACTACCTCCCCCTTTCTGCCCCCCCAACTAGGACTGCTGCTTTCCCTTCACCCGGAACACGGCTGTACTTGTAAACACTGTTGCAACACTTACCTATTCTCCAGCAGATAGAGGTCCCTGCCAAGCCTGGACAAATGAACCCCATTGCCCCTGAAAAATTCAACTGCATCAAACCGAAGCTCCCTATGTGCCACTCTACCAAAACGGAGATGACGGCAAAACCGAGAGATTTCTGAAGTTGACCTTTCTCCAGGCCCTATCAAGGGCCCTCGGGTTTAAAGCACCCTCCACACTCTGCGTGATACTAACTCTGTCCAGAGAATGTGTCACCCAGCCCATTGCTCCTTCAAACGTGTTAAATCCTTTTTCATGGCCCTCATTAACACCACACCCTTCACACCTACCAAGTCATTTTTCCCTAGATGAATCAGCAACACTTTGGTGCACCGGCCCCGACCAACCATCTATTAAGGCACAGGATCAATTCTTTTCACAACACCCCTCCCTTACCCTTCCAAAGAACTCGATACATCTGGTCATTAAACCCCAACAGTTCACTAAAATAAATGCGGCATGCCTGAATCTGTGCCCACTTTACAAAATAATGGCCCACAATCCATATGGTCAGCTCCGGTGAGTGGGGCCCAGCCACAGAACCTGTAACGAGAAAGACAAATTGAGACTCAAGCAAAAGAGGAGGATGTAGCATTCGGCCTTATGTAGCAGTGATAACAATCAGACGACCAGTGCTCCAACCTCATGATATCTCCCGCGACCAGCCCCTGTTATGAGTCTCTGAAGGCAGCACCAATCCTGAAAGAGTGCGTCCCATATTCCGCCCCGTCCAGACCCACACTGCCCAAAGCCTTCCTCAACACCATACGCAGCTGGTAGTCCGTTACCCTCTTCCCGTTAGCATGCCGGAAAACTGCCTCCGGTCCCACGCCTTGCGACATAGTGCGCCAACGGCGAGCCCATCTGAGGGGCAAGTACCGGCTGGCACCGCCGCCTCCAACCTCACCCCTTTTCCTGACCACTCTGGTCCATTTTCGAACTAGTTAACCAAATATATATCCCCTCTTCCACTATGGCCACATCTTCCCACCTCACCCCAGTCTTTCGCTTGGTGCCCAGGAGCTCAGACACCCAGAACGCCCTGAAGAACATCCACACCATAAGGGTGGAAAATAAACAGGCCTCAAATTCATCCCTGCAGACCGCCGGCAATTCTGCCAGAATACTTGCCAATTTTTGCCAGGTGAGGGGGGTCCGCGCCGCACTCTCCCCCCTCTCCCTAGCCCACCCCTCCAACATACTCCTACCCACTTCCCCTGCCGATGGAGTTTAACCCCAGAGGAGCTTCCCCATGAAAGCAATACCTGCTAACTTCCCTGCGATGGTAACCTTCGTAAGGCCGCTGTCAATAGGTACCAAAATGAACTGAAACACATCTTTCAACGGGAACCAAACCTCTGTTCGCTTACGTGCCCCAGATGCTAAGAAGTCCTTACAAGCAAGATTGTACGCTGCCCAAGTTGAAGCCGATATGGAGCCTACCACCAGTTGTAACACCCTTCGTCGCCTACATACCAAAGATGTTCTGGCATTGGGGTCTGTGTCCTGTCCGCCTCCTTGGCAAGCCCACGGAATCTCCCCCACTGCGAACGAGACAAAGCATCTGCTATGTCATTGTCCACCCCTGATATATGCAGTGCCCTGAAAGCAATGTCATGTCGCAAGCAGCGAAGCACAAAGACCCGCAACAATTTCAGAACTTGTTCATCTCTTGAAGACTGTCTGTTAATGACCTCCACCACCGCCATGTTGTCCACCCTGAACCGGACTTTCTTATGTGCCAATTCTCTGCCCCACAGTGACAAAGCCACCAATAACGGGAAAAGCTCGTGGAAAGCAATACTCCTCCCACCATCCTTCCACTGCTGTGGCCACTGCTCGGCGTACCACCTGCCCTGCCAGTAAATGCCAAAACCGTCACTGCCAGCTGCATCTGAATAAATTTGGACGTCCAACTGTACGTCCTCCTCCCTGGCCAATGGCATGCCATGGATCGACTGCAGAAAGACTGACCACATCCGCAAGTCCTCCTTCACCCCCGCTGATAAAGCGAATGTGGTGATGTGGCAAATGCTGACCTGCTAGCGCCCTTCCCAACCGCCTGCAAAATATCCTGCCTGCTCTGACCACCCTACATACAAAGTTAAGATGCCAGAGGAGTACCTGCACATCCTTCACTGTCACCTTCCTTTTGGATAGCATACCATCCAACAATTGCAACATTTTCACCTTCTTGTCCTCTGGCAAGCGAGTCCGCATTGCTACAGAGTCAATCTCAATTCCTAAGAAGGACATGGACATGCAAGGACCCATTGTCTTCTCGGGCGCCAAAGGCACCCCCATGTCGCCCAGGAGCTCATGGAAGGTGTCCAGTGCTGCCTGGCACTCTGTGTAGCCCTGTGAACCGACAACGAAGAAGTTGTCCAAATAATGCGTCACCCTGTGTGGCACGTGAAATACCACTGCAAAAAGGTGCTAAAGCATTCAAATAAAGCACATGACATAGAATAACCCATCGGTAGAGCCTTGTCCACGTACCATTTCCCCTCAAACTAGATCCCAAGAAGATCCCAGTCATTGGGGTGCACCGGAAGCAACCGGAAAGCTTACTTTATGTCACATTTTGCCATTTCTGCAGACTCGCCCGCGGTCACAACTAGTGACATGGCCACGTCAACAGAGGAAAAAGAGACTGAGGCGCTTCCTCATCAATGAAGTCATTAACCGATGATCCTTCAGGCCAGGAAAGGTGCTGAATCAGCCTGTACTGCTCTACCTCCTTTTCAGGCACCACCCCGATTGGCGATATAATCAGGTTCTCCATCGGCCAGTCCTCAAATGGGCCTGCCATCCTCCCTTCGCACACCTCCTTGCCCAATTTCTCTTGCACCACCACCCTGTGTTCCCTGCTGATTTCAAGTTGCCCGCCCACCTTCTCTGTCATGGACCTTGATACCCCAAATGGAACCCCCAATGAAACCCGTCCCTCAAAACCTTTCCTGTCCCCTGGTCCCAATACCCCATCAGCCCCTCCACCAGCTTTTCCAGTCTAACTGGCGTAGGAGCTCTTGGGCCCAGTGCCTTGCGGTCCCTTGCCCACCCTATTGTTCTGGAACTGTGGAGAGGGGCCAGGCGTGCTGTTATCTGTCTGCTGCCACTGCTGGTTCCCTTGTGGTTTGACCCCCAACACTTAACAAGGGGGTGGCACTTACCACACTTCGAGTACTCGTGACGAAACTTGCAGTATTCCCTTTCGCATAGGCCCTTGTTAAAGTCCCAGCACGCTCCCGTCCCTGATTGTGTTGTCCCTATGCCTCCCACCCCTCCCTGGGTGGGCTTCCCCTGAAAGGGCTGGTACACCAAAGGAAGTCCACTCGCCATAAACACTGTCTTACCGCCTGTGGACGACCCCATGATATGCTGCCACAAATCCGTGTCCAGCTCCCCCCAGTTGGCCTCCGGGTCCCATGCCATACGTGCCCTAAATTCCTCATCATACTGCACCCACGCGTATCCACCCCCGTGATCTGCACCTTCCTGATGACATCCATGTATTTGAATAAGGCTACGCAGCGCTCAGGAAACTTCTCACAGTATACACTGGAGTATATTAAAAATGTCGCCGTCCAATTCTCAATCGTCACCGGCACCTTAGGCCTTTTAGCCAGCTCATACTCCTTTTCTTTAGAGCCCTCTTTCGCCCTTGCCTCCCTGTAAAATAGCTTCAACAGCTCTATGTATTCCCCCTTCCATATCCATTCCTTGGTGGCCAACATTAAATGTGCCCCCAAAGGTTTCATCACCCCAATATATGGCAATTTCTTAATCTTCAACTCCTTGCTCTGTAAGGGGTCCTTGCCCCCCAGCCGCATCTGTGTTCATCCTGATGTTCACCTTGGCGTCCAACGCCGTCCCCCCAGCCACAGGTCCCACCCACGTGTCTCTAATGTACTTGCCCCTATGTAGTCGCCCTTCAGGCACCCCTCCACCCCCTTCGCTCTCCGTCGCCACAGACACCATTTTTGGTTTGGCCTGTGGTCTATCAACCTCAGCTGGTTCCAAGGAGGGTGCCCGGACAGATGCTGACCGCTCATCAACATAAGCCGCTGGCCAAGGAGCCCGCACCACGGGCCGTGCTCTCTCGTGGACCTGGCCGCCAATGCCCTTCTGATCACCGGTGCCTGCAACCCACTATGAAAAACATGAGAAGGTCCCCTCCTCCGCCTCCTTCAACTCCCCTTCTTCCGGGGTGTCCTCATCATAATCAAGTACAACTGTCTCTTCTTCACGACACACCTCTGCTGCAAAGTCCACACACCGGGCCTTACCTGGCCCAACCTGGCCCATACCAGCCCTAACAACCCCTGCATAACCTCCGTGCTCCCCCCTGCGTTGACCTCTGTGCAGTTCCTTATCCGATAGTAAAGTTGACCATCGCGTTCCGCTGTACATTGGGGCCAGCGAAGCTGTGCCGGGCTTTCGTGTGCTGGCCGCAATGGGATCCCCTTCTCCTTCTCCTCAGCGTATGTGGGCCGCTCCTCACCCTACTGAGTCTGTCACGCTGTGAAACCCCCAACCTGTAAAGAAAAAGGTTGGACTGACGTGCTGGGCCCCTCACACCACTCTGCCACACCCTCCTCCGAATAGCCCACTGAACCCTCGCCCCCTTGCCTACTCCCAACTAACCCAGGACCCTTGGGGAACCCTCCCTGAGGCGGGTCCCCCACTTCCTCATCCTTGCTCCGATCCAACATGGGCTGGACCGTCGCAGAGGACGTGCCCCCCACTCTGGCCTAAACTCCCAATGTGGCTTTGCCCCCCCAGCCCCCTAACCCTCCAGCAAGCCAGTGGAAACACACGCACCCACCCCACCAAGAGCCTGGGGTCTCCCGGCCAGCCACCCCCCCTCCCCGCAAGCCCTGACCCCTTCCGACCATGAGGGGAAGATATCCAACCCTTCCACCTGTGCCCCCTCCCCCTCCCCCAGAGAACTCCCCTCCACTGACATCCTCCCCCCCTTAAAGGGGGCCAGCAGAGAGAAGAGAAGGGGGCTATACAAACAACCCTCCCTTGATTTCCCCGCCTCCTCAGCCAAGGGGTCAGCAACACCTGCGCGCCCAGGAGGTGACAAAACGGCCACATTCCCTGTGCAGTCCTGAAGAAAATCCCATGCCAAGACTCCCAAACCCTCCCCAACGTCGCCCGCCTTGGGCCAAAATTGAGCATCCCGCATGGGGGGGCGCTTCCCCCGCCGTTACTCCATAATCTCCAGGCCCCTGCATGTACGCGGACACACCCGCTCCGCCGCCTCGCTCCCCCTCCCTCCCTGCTGTGCCCCCAACAAATGACAAAAAGGGGAAGCGCCGCTTGTTGGCTCGCACTCCCCCATGCCTCCCCGCGCCACGAGGTGGACACAGGCCTTTCCCAAAAGTCCGCAGGCAAGAGAGGTTCCACAAAACGCCGAGCAACGCCGCCCAAGACCGGCGCGACCCTCCCACCCCCGCTCCCAGGCCCGCCCGCTTCCCCTGACCACACACCCATCCCCGCCTGCTCCACAACTGCTGGGGCTGTCTTGTTAGCTCTCTGGTGGCCCGTTCACTCGACGGCGAGGTCCGGACCCTCTTTGGAGACTGGCAGGGGGCCACCCCCACACCTGCCGAGGCCTGTCGCACCGGGCCTGCTTCTTCGCCCACCACGAGGTCCATCCAGCCTGCTTCAGAGAGCAGGCGGAGAGCTTCAAGGACGCCGTAATCTTTGTGCGCCATCTCAGCTCACAAACACCGCAAATCGGCCGCAATATAACTACCACCTTATTAACCCTAACAAAAACACAATCTACACCTAAGCTCCCAGCCACCAGGTCACCAAACCCAAAATGGTGGCTGGGAGCAGGATCCCAACCCTTTTAACGTTGGACTCCTTTGGGCTACATTTGGGCTGAAAAATTCCAAAGCCCAACAAACAAAATGTTCGGCCTGGGCCTGACATCCCCTCTACCCCTCCTGCCCCTCCCAAACCGCCCAGAGGGGGACCTCCCTGCAGTCAGACACTCCCCCCCAGTCCCCCTTGTTTCACTTTTAACCCGTTGCGTGCTCATGACGAGCTCAGCTCGTCATGAGGCATGGTTGAGCTGCACTCATGACGAGCTGAGCTTGTCACAGCCGTTGGAACGTTCGCACGCGGGGATATTTATCCCGCTGTGCTGAACGTTTTAAAGCGGGTGTGGTCGTGACGAGCTCTGCTCATCACGAGTGCAGCTCCGCTGAGCCTCATAACGAGCCAAGCTCATCACCAGCACGGCGGCGCCGCGCGCGGCCCCCCCCCCTCGCGCACAGGAAGTGAAAAACCCCCGCAGGGAATGGGTTAAATCGCCCTCAATCGGCTTAATCATTATTTTATAAATATAGCCCATGACTGACTCTAGTGCCTCTTCAAATCGTGCACAAATACAATGACGTTAAAAAATCACTTCCATTTTATTGTTTAACAATTACCCAAGTGTTGTGGGAAAACAATTGAACTCGGATAGCTTGTAGTGGCAAAAGTCAAAGTTCTAAGGTTTATGAAGGAAGCCAACACAAACCGAAGAAAATGTCAGCTTTTTTCTCAGTCTCCAGAATGTTGCTATCTAATCATGGCATGCAGATGTTCTACCAAGAACATAAACTCACCAAACCAAACAAAATGTGATTATTCTGCCTTAGAGCCTATATACTGCCCATGAGAATTGTAGGCGATGATTCTTCAAATATTTGAGGCTAAGACCCTGGTCCCTGGACCTTGAGGAATACCACCCAGGATTGGTAACTTATTCCACACTGATTTTGGAACCCCTCAAAGATTTCAGTTCCTTCTGCAGCATTCATTTCTTTTGAACTCATGTTCCTGTTTGTGTTCTTGAGGGCTAGTTTGAGACTTGGTAGGGAACAACTGTCAACTCTTTGCCATGTCACCATACCACACCGCTCTTCCTTTCAACGGCATCAAGGCATTACTTTCCCTAACTTAGCTATGTCCACTAAGATGCTTCAAAATCTCACCTACAGTGTTTGGGGCCATAATAACCCTATCAAGTGCCACTCCATTCTCCGTGAACTATTCCTTCTCTATGCGGACATAGGGCTCCTTCAGGAAACCTACCTATTACAGTTAAACCACTCTCACATGAAGTCCCCTTTCACCTGAAATCACGGCATTGCCCGGATCAATATTTCTCATCAGGTCATAGGAAAACAGCTGTGGTAGGAATCCCAACTCATTGCCACTGTCCTCTAGTGGTAAAGGGGATCCTCTGAGATACTGGTGGAATGTAGATGGCCTTACAAGGCTTTCTTAAGGGGCAACCGCTCACTATAACTTTGGCCTACAGCCTTAACCATCAGAAAGAATGTTATATCTAAGGTTTATACCTTACATCTTCCCTTTTCCTGTTACCTGCTTCTTCCTGCCTAAGTCCTACTGCCTGCTTCAAACAGGACATTTGCTTCCTGGTATCTGCTTCTATTTACTACTTCCTACTAAAGTTGAACTGTCTGCTACCTGCCTGTTGTGGAAGTCCCTTCTGCTTCTTAGGACATCCGTCTCCAACCTGATACTTACAACTTTACTGTTTCTGAGGCCTTGTGCGATGCCTTTCCACTACATGCCTGCCTGTGTTACCTGATGCCCACTGCAGCGTGCCTTTGTTCCTCTCCTCCCTGCTGTTAACTGTTGTGGATACTGCCGCATCTTTACTGAGGAGGAGCATTTTGTTCGCTGTGTTTCTTGATTGGGGATTGCTGTTTGGCATTGCAAGAGTCTGGCATTGAATTCCACAGTTTCACTCTGATGCCGTCCTGCCTGCTATATTTCTTTGTGATGGAGAGCGTTTCACTTTGGTTCATAATTACTAACTGATGTGCTAAATTTGAGTGGGATCGTGACAGTTTTAAGTTAAAATTTTCATAGTCTGTTTATTATTTTTTGGTTTTTTCATTGCCTGAGATCTGCGCTTCACAGTGGCAGTTTAACTGTCATCTAAAGCCTTCAAAACTTCTCGAGCACACATTGAGATTGCGCGCTCTTACCTTCACTATCCTGCTGTACTGCCCTTCTTTCCTCATGACATCTGCAGCCCTTGTGATGTTTCCAGCCGGTATTGTGACGTACCAATTCTCTACAGTGTTAGAGGAGCTTGGACATGTCTTGAGCCACCCGGCCTGTGATGGGCCTTAGCACCACGCGCTTGCAGTCGCGGCGCTGCTGCATTAATCAGTCTCGGGACACAGTGCTTTCGTTCCGTGTGGTCCAAACTAACCTCGTCGGCCATGCCTCCTTTATTTATATCCTACGCGCATGACGTCACGCATCAGCTCTGGCGTGCCACGGTCGGCGCGAGTAGACTGGACCACTACCCTGCGCCCCAGGACACTACATTCCTTCTAACCTTTATTAAACAAAACCATATCAAAACACAGTGGAAAAACTGTGGATCTGTTACCAGTCTCTTGTTCATCATTCTCGGATCATCACACCAGGAAGTCCGCCAGTTGGGATGATGGTGCTGGATTCTTTCGCAAACCATATCTGGATTGTTCTCTGGACGGGGACATCAGCGGTGTTACCCTTGTGGGTGTGCTACTCCCCCGGACAGTGGCCGGAGAGTTTGGCAGGCTCTCCCCTGGGGTTGTCGGCAGTGGTTGACCTTCTTGGTCCATCAGGTCTTCCTTTCCGGGGGGTACTGCTCCAACAGCTCCGATCCATCATTGTCCCTGGGTTGACTCTGACTCGCTCTCGAGGGGTCAGAGCCCTGAGTAGGGGGCGTGCCTGGGTGCACCTTCTTGAAGAAAGAAATGTTGCGAGTGACGGTTTCAGTTCCCGTCTGAGCTGTCACCATGGTGCCGGTTCAGTGGAGTACAGTCCACGGCCTGTGCTCGAATGGGAGTCAGAACTTGCTCCCTGGATATCGATCCTTGACGTAGACCTGGTCTCTTGCCTGAATATCAGATTCTTTGGCACCACGCCGATTACTGGCTAGGTCATTGGAGTGAGTCTGATTAACCAGGGTCCTCTCAGCGTCAACTTGGGCTGGGATCCAGGTTGGGTGATTCGGGATAGTGTCTCTGACTACTCGGCCCATGGTCGCTAGCCCCGGCGCTGCTTCGGTCGTGAGGTGTGGGGTCAACCGGTACTCTCGCAAAAAACTGTAGATGGCCCTCTCCAGCAGTGATCCATCAGCATGTGCAATGCGTATTGCCTTGTTCAACGTGCGCATAAATCTCTCCACTTCCCCATTGGCTTGGGGCCAGCGTGGAGTTACCTTACGGAGGTGGATCCCCCAGCTCTTGAAGTGGTCTGCGAATTCCTGCCCCTGGAAGGGTGGACCGTTGTCCGTCTTGACCACTTTGAAGATACCATGCGTGGCGATTGTCTTCTCAAACTTGGTGATGACCTCCAAGGCGGTCTGGCTTCCGACAATCTCTACCTTCGGATACTTTGTGAAGTCGTCAATGATCACTAATGCGTAGCGTTCATCAGGAAGGTGTCTGAAATCTGCACTCACACACTTCCACGGTCTCTGTGGGTTGTCTTTCGTAATGACTGGGTGAGGGTGATCCGGTTTCCCCACTGCTTGGCACCAGGTGCACGTTCTGACTGTCTGCTCTACCATTGTGTCCAATCCGGGGAACCACACCTTGGCTCTTAATTGGCTCTTGGTCTTCACCATGCCTTGGTGTCCTCTGTGTGCCAACTCTACAGCCTGTTGGGCTAGGCTGGTGGGCATGACTAGTCTCGGTCCTCGTAGGAGGCATCCTTGGCTGTCGAGGGACAGCTCTTCTTTCACGCTCATGATGGACTCGAGTGTTGCTCTGGCTTGCTGTGTCCTCTTGCTGAGGGTGGCTTGAATGGGGCGCCAGTCATTTGATCGGACAGCATCCGCTGCTAATTGTAGGCACTCGTTGCTCTCGGTGGCTTCCACAATTGTTTCTAGACTCATGGGTAGAGGTCGTGACCTTTCCATCACCATCCAAACGTATTCCTCGGTATCCTCTGCCTCTTCTCTCTCCGCCTTTGTGGCCGCTCGGGGGTGCCTCGAAAGGTAATCAGCTGGATTCGTCGAGCCGAGTTTGTACTCTACACAGTAATCATACCCTTGCAGTTGAAGTATCCACTTCTCGATCCTCTGTGGCGGCTTTGACACTGAACCCTGAAACAGGGGTATGAGAAGCTTGTGATCTGTAGATACCTTGAAGGAATGGCCATATACGTAGACATGGAAATGCCGGCAGGCCCAGTGAATGTGTCCGTTAAGTAGTGGCTGGCGTAGGCGATGAGTGCCCATTCTCCATTGCTTTGAAGCTGAGTTAGCACTACCCTTAGTCCTTAGGGGCTGGCGTCCACGGCGAAATTGGTGGACTTGGTGGGGTCAAAATAGGATAACGTTGTATCTGCTGACAGGGCTGCTTTTGTGGCTTTGAATGCTTGTTCCTGCTCCTGCCCCCATTGCCACATGGTGGTGGACTTCGTCAGTTCCCTGAGGGGTTTCGTGAGGTTGGATAAGTCGGGGACGAAACGCCCGCAGAAGTTCACCATGCCCAGGAAGCTTCTCATTTCCGAGATGTTGGATGGGGCTGGGGCTTCTTGAACGTCCTTCACCTTGTCGGGGTCCGGTGCTATTCCTTGGTCTGAGAAGGTGTAGCCAAAAAAACGGATTTTGTTCTGTAAGAACTGGCACTTCTTGCGGTGTAGGGTCAGACCGGATTCCTTGATCCTTTGAAGGACTCCTCTCAGTCTCTGGTGGTGTTCTTCTATTGATGATGCATAGATTAACAGATCATCGCTCACATTTAGGACTCCTGGGAGTCCACTGAGGACTTCTCGAATGGTATTTTGAAATGCCTCCGCGGCACTTGAGATTCTGAAATTTAGGCGCCGGTATCGTCTGAGGCCTACGTGCGTGGAGAAGGTGGTTATGTAGCTGGAGTCTGGGTGGAGTGGTAGTTGATGATAACCGGAGCGAAGGTCCATCTTCGAGAACCATCTTGCGCCGTTCAACTCTCCCAGCTCCCAGGATGTCGTCTATGGTGGGGGTTAGGGGTCGTTCCCTCTTTACCGCTGCATTTGGGAGGCGCATGTCCACACAGATGCGGACTTGCCCTGGCTTCTTCGGCTTGCGGGCTACCACGATCGGGGACACTCACTTTCAATGATACCTTGCTTTTCCAACGCCTCCAGCTCTTCTTTGACCTTTTTCCTAAGGTGGAAGGCAATACGGCTATGCCTCAGCGCCACGGGTTGGACCGATGGGTTGATATGGAGGGAGACTTCCTTCCCTTTCAGGCATCTGATGCCCTTGAAGACTTCATCAAATTCTTCCATAATGGTGTCTAGTTCCTCTTCCAGCACGGCCATGGCAAATGATATTAGCCTCAATTCTTCTGTTGATTGCCCACTGATTAGCCTGCCACTCCCTCTTTTGTGGCATATACGGTGGTGGGTACTTTCAAATCTTGGTGCTGCAGCTCCGTCCTAACAACACCCTATTAGGGGAATAGGTGTCTTCTGGCCGTACGCGAACACTCTGATTCTGGCTTCGCGTAGGGGAGGCCGGGCGCTTAGCTGGTTGTACACATTGGTGGCCATCAGCTCAATGGATGCTCCTGTGTCGATGGTGGCTCTCACTTCTTGCTGGTGGATCTTGATGCGGCACTTCGGGAGGCGTCGCTTCTTCCTTTGTGGCTGGTGGATAGCGAACACATAATGGACTGGGTAGTCACTCGTGTCGTCGTCCATATCTTTGCTGTCTCATTCTTCCACCACAGCATGTGCCGCTTCCTTCTTGTCCTTCGTCGATCTGCCTACCGCTGCAAAGTGGTTCATCCACCCACATGCACTGCACTTCTTCCCTTTTGCCGGGCAGTCCTGTATGCGGTGGGGCTGGCCTCCGCAGTATCCACACTCTTTGAGCTTGTCCTGCTGTTTCTTGCCCGCATATTGGCGCACTTTTGGTCTCACGACGTTCGATTTCTCCACCATGTTGCCCTGCTCCGTTTTGATGGGCCGGTGGAGGGCTGCTTCCATGTGGGAGGCTCTGGCCTGCGATAGCTCTTTGGAGCGCCCCAGCTTGAGGATGTCTGCTAACGGCAATCCGTCTTCCTGGAGGATGGTGACCCTAAGTTTGGAAGAGTAACACCCTTGAATTATCTGTCCTTGGATTTCTTCCTGTTCATCACGGAATCCACACGTGCTGGCCAACTCCTTCAATCTCCCGTGGAATGCGTCCAGTGACTCCTCAGCTTCCTGCTTAGCTTGACGGAAGATGAACCTCTCATAGTCTTTGCTCGCCATAGGTTCAAAGTGCACGTTCAAAGCGTTGAGGAGTGTGAGGTACGTCTTTGGCGTGGCTTCTACTAACGTTTTGTAGATTCTGTTGATGTCTTTTCCTCCGAGATGGAGGAGCAGAGCTCTGCATCTTTCCCTGGCAGTGCCCGCCCCTTCAAAGTAGATCTGGAGGCGATCTGTCCAGTCTCTCCATCGTGGAGCTAGGGATGACGGGGGCCCGTCTACTATGAATGGTTCAATGGCGGAAATTGACGCCATTTTGATGCGTACGTAAACCTTCTTCGCAGAACGTGCGCTGCCATCTCTTTGACGCACTAATCTTGGCCTGTTTGGGTGTCAAGAGAGCGATGTTGGGGTACTCCCCTATGGCCGGCCTTCTTTCCCTCTTTTCCCCACTGGTCGCCCGACTGGCTACTCAGACCTGTGCTCTGCTGCAGGCTCGCGTGGTTCCTGGGCGTGGGCCAGCTCACCCTCTTTACCCGCTGGACATCAGTCTGGCCACTCTGACCTGTGCTCTGATGAAGGCTCAAGTGGCACCAGGACATGGGTCCACTCCTAGGCATGGTGGGAGCTCCTTTTCACACCTCTCCTTCTTTTTGCGTGAGCATCAGGAGGAGAGGGAGAGGTTTTTTTTTTTTTATCCTCATATTGCGGTTTAAAGGAAAGAATGACAGGCATTTGGGAGACCAACGTCCAACGAGCCAAGTGTTTAACTTGAGCTGCCTCTAATCGTCTAACGGGAGGTACAGAAGGCAGGCCTTGCTCTTGATTTCATCCGTTCTCCACTGCATACCTCCATCTTATTCAATAATTCCATCGTCTTGGTAGATCTTTGACCCATTAGGCACTTAGCAGACTTCCAGTCATGCCAGGAATTATTGTCCGCTTAATCATTGGAATCAAAAAGAAAAAAGAAAAAAAGAAAAGAAAAAGAAAAGGAAAAAGAAAAGGAAAACAAGCGGACGTAACACAGGGGCCTCTTGTACAGAGAGATAGGTTATTGTCTAGATTCGATATACTTTTCCAAAATCTCCCAGTATTTCATATTTTTGTTTTGTTTCCTTTTTCTATCTAGGTTACTAATTCTTATTGCAGTGTTTAACCAGCTTTCATGTGTTGGGGGAGATGGTTTTATCCAGTTGATACATATCTCTCTACGTGCTAAGAGAATCATAACAAATAAAAGACTTTCTTGATGTTTATCTAGCCTTATCTGGTTGGATTGAGTATTGAGGTATATCCCAAAAATAATTAAAGTAATACTCACAGTTATTGGAGTTGCCAGCATTGCTGTCAGGGTCTTACCAAGACCCTGAGAGGGAGAGGTTAAAACACAGAGTGAATTCTTCAATCCTCGTCGCCAGTGTGAAGGGCCTTGCAATTGCGGCGCTGCCGCATTAATCAGACTCGGGACACAGTGCTTTCATTCCGCGTGGTCCTGACTAACCTCATCGGCCACGCCTCCTTTATTTATATCCTACGCGCATGACGTCACGCGTCAGCACTGGCGTGCCCCGGTCGGCGCGGGTAGACTGGACCGCTACCCTGCACCCCAGGACACTACAACACCGTCGCACTGCGTGCCTCTATTTTCTCACGCACCACAAGAACCCTTCCTCACAGACACCATTCACACTCCCGCAGCCTGGTCAAATGCAACCCTTCCTCACAGACACCATTCACACTCTCGCAGCCTGGTCAAATGCACCTCTGATTATTGGGGGTGGTTGCAATCTGATCCCTTGACTGATACCAATCATACCAGGAGGGGAGGCTAAATAGTCCTATCGACTGCAAGTTATTGTTGGAGGAGATGGGACTGCTAAATGCTTGGAGGACTTGCCATCCTCTTACATAGGACTCTTCTTATTTTTCGGGGCTCACAAATCATATTTTAGCCTTGACTATGTGCTTTTAAGATAAGTGACTGCTTCCCTATTTGACAGAATCTACACAACACCTCATCACACTTTATGACCAGGGTCCAATCTACTGTATTCTGACTGACATTGGCTCCCAGGAAGCCAAAACTAAAGGAACATGATGACTTGAAAACCATCAAGTGAAAGACCTTGTGATAGTCAACAATGTAAAAAAGAATAGTGAGGACTACCTCCTCCATAAAAACAATGGAGAAGTGAGCATTGATACCCTTTGGGATGCCCTGGAGGTGTCCTCTGGGTTACTTTGATGGCAGAAGCTGCCCACCTTCTAAAACTCAGAGAGGAGTTGCACCTCAAATTAGGTGCAGAACGGGAAGAACTTGAGTTAAATCAAAACAAATACACACTCCCCAAAAGTGTGGAGGAAAATAATTACTGCTCTGGTGCAACTTGGGTCCTAGAAAAAAACAAGTCAGCATATCTCCTAACGCAATGCAATAATAAATCCTATGATCATGGTAACATATCAGGCAAGAAGCTAGCAAACCGTCTATGAGCCCATCGTGCTAAAGCTGCCATGCCAGAGGTCAAGCCCCCGGGTGTGCAAGTCTCACCAGGATACAGGGAGACGGCAACATGTTTTCAACTATATGAAAAAGAGCCAACAGACCCCCAAAAATGGTCAAGATATCTCACAGAGGCCCAATTGCCATATTTGATCGACTTAGAAAGGGAGACCGTCGATAGGCCACTGGAGAAGGAGGAAATTCTTAGAGGTATATCTAAACTACGACTCTCGAACTCATCAGGCCTTGACAGGCTAACAGAGGATTTCTACATGTGCTTTGGCTCCATCGTGCTGCCTGTAAACCTCAAAGTATTTAGTTAGATAATTGAGAAAGTTAGAGTCACCCCCATCATTACTGAATCCACCATAGCCCTAATTCTTAAGCCTAACAAAAACCCTAATGAATGTGGATCGTAGTCCCCCATCCCTCTTCTCATCACAGATGCCAAAATACTTACCAGAATAGCCAGCCTGCGACTCCAACCTTTGATGGAGAACACTGTTTGTGAAAGACAATCAGGAGTCAGAAGGAACTAGATACTGAGATGATGACATTAGACAAACTGATCCATAAACAGGAAGTTGAAGTGAATGAGAACCCAGCTACAAAAGTGAGGCTGGATTAATAGAAGGCAAAAAATACAGAAATCATTGGAAAACCTTACTGCCACCACTACCGGAAGTAAGCCACCAGAGTTTAGGAGGAGAGAGGTAAGCACACATACAGGCACCTGTTGGCTCACTGGCACACTCACAAAGGCAGATTAATGTTGCGTTTCTGGATTACTGTAAGGAGCAATATGAACAGACAAACTAGACAAATGGGGCATAATTAGAGGGCTTTCTAGACAGGTTCCCGCTTAACATGCTCAGTGGAGAAGACAGAGAAATATTGGGTGGTCTGATCTCCCAGAACAAGCTACAGGGAGCTATCAAAGAACTGGTTAGAGGAAAACACCAGGGTTGGATGATATAAGAACTGAACTTTATCAATCCATCTCTGATCTCCTAAACCCTCTTCTAGTGAAGGTCCATGTGGAGGGTCTGGAGAGAGTCAGGGTCCTAGAATTCTCTAGAGAGGCCCTGGTGATGCCACTCCCATAGCTAAGAAAACATAAAGACTCTGTTCTTTCCCATTGCTGCCTGTTGATGCTGAGCCTTAATATTAAAATACTTAGCAAGGTGTTGGCAATGAGGCTATATCAATTCTTACTGGCCTAGAGTCATAGAAACCAGAATGAGTTTATTCCCTCACGGAATACATCACATAATCTGAGGAGAATGTACGGAATCTTTATTTAGGGATGAATATCTACCATAAACTGGTGAATTAACGTGTTGGCAATAGGGAGTGGCACTTAGGGCACCAAAGGGCTCAGTGACATTTCAGAGGTCGCACAGGATAGTGATTATGTCACTGGTCACCCTTACACAAATGGTCCTATTGTCCAGACGCCTATACATCATTGTTAATCTAATAGTCTGGGTCCCAACTCAGGGCCCGATTCCGACCGAATTAGTTTGGCAATGTTTTGCAACCGAATCAGATCAGAAGAGTACGACCGACCGAGTAGGTTGCATCCGGATGCTTCCAGATATGATTCGGTTGGACTCAATGGGAGCCTATGTTCCGACTAAATGCATAGGATCCCATTGAAGAAATGGGTGGCTGGGGAAAATCGGGCACCCCCTGGTGCCTGCTACACTGTACATGGCTGGTAAGGGGCGGACCCATGGGTACCCCCATGGGCCCGATTGAGAAGGCTACAGGTGCTAGGAGCCCCAAAGTCTGATTCCAACTGCTAGTTCAAGTCAGACGGCACGCTTCGGAAACGCTATCCAAATCCATCATCGTACTTTGTCGCTCAGGAAACATGGCCATCTACAGTGACCAAGTTAGGTCGGGGGAACAAGAGTTCTCAAATCCTGGGAGTGAAGATTTTGCACAGTCCCATGTTGAGGACGTGTTGTGCAACTGAGGCGATGTGAGGTCCTAATTGAAGATTCAAATGCAGTTTTGGTTCTGAGGAGCTGAGAGGCTAAGACGCTAGCCCGGCTGAGGTTCCGTGAATTCTGAACCTTGGTCATAAAGGTCGTGGTTCTGTTACGAATTTGGTAACAACGAACCGTAAACAGTGAGTTCAGCAAGTATGAGTGTTTTCGTCATGTTACACCGATGGATTCACTGTGTATTTGACGATTTTGTTCTGAAACCCTTGGGTTCCATTTTGTGCATGGCAGCCATTTTGTGGATTGCCCTCACATAGGCTTATGACTGTGGGAGAACAAGTCTCTGGGACACATACACCTTAGCTTGAGTTTGTGCTGACTTCTGTTTGACCTGAGTGAACTGACCCTGTTGACTGAAGCCAAACCTGCCAAACCAGTTCTTGCCCTTTAGCTGATCAAGATTAGGATCAAAGAGCAGGACATTGTTGAGTTTATTGTACACGCACACACCCCTTTATCTTGCTTCTCATCTGTTTCTGTTTCCATCTTTATGGTCTATTTATGACGTGGGCTGCGGGCCTTTTATTATGGGTTTTGTCCAGCTTGTCTAAAAAAGAATGTGTATCTTGGGTTTGTTTGATGATTAATTATGGGCTGGACAAACTGGAAAATGGGTTTGTCATCATGCAAATGCTTTTGTCGTGGAAACATGTGAGTGGTCAAACTGTAAATAAGGAATGTTTGCCTGAAGCACAATTTTTGGCATAAAAAGGGACGACCTGCTATGTAAAGTTGAGCAGTCTCCTGAGAACATACACCGTGTTGTACTTCTAGGACCTCTGTTACTGGCTGCAGCTAATAAATTTGATCTTTGACGCCACCAAAAAGTATCCTGTGTCTCTGTTTGCCAAGACAGGAGAATCCGAAGACTTTGGGCGTGCCCCTGGTGCCGCTGGGTTTAAATCCCGGTTCTTCAGTTGGCGCTTCCAACGTGGGGCGACTTCAGTGGTACCGATCCAAGCCTGAAGATCGTGAGGAGCTTTGTGTGAAAATTCTGGAGGAAGGCCTACCACTTCATCGACCCCTGTATGTCGTCGTGGTCCGAAAGTCTTTGCTGCGAGGTTCCCCGCTTTCTGACGGCTACGAAGAACTGCTGCCCTGACTGTCACCCTGTCTTGGAGCCCTTTGTTGATTTGTAGAGCGAGACGATAGATGGGTCTTCTGGCGACGTCATCGATACTTCAGTTAAGTATGAGTGGAGCGTCTCCCAGTCCTTAGTTTTGTTTTGGGTATCCCCTTGGGATCTTTGATTTGGGACTTGCAAGCTCCAAAGCCGAGGGACTCGTGTATTCACGAGGCTATCGTGTTCGATATTCCCTTGAAGTTTTAAGCTAGACTAGTGAGCGAAGATGCCTGGTCTTAGCAGACTTGGAAATATATTTTGTTGTGGTTGTAATAGGGATTCCCGATTGGAGGACTCGTGTCTGGTCCCTCCGATTGGAACTCCGACCTATGAGCTCTATTTAAAACATGGCGTGGGCCCTATCACGTATAAGGAAGTATGGATTAGGTATACTAGGAAGGATGGTGTCCTAAAATGGCCCCAATAAGGTAGTTATGATGCGGAGATTTTAGATAACTTAGAAGTTAAACTGTTCAAGAAGAAAGGACGGCCGGCGATGTTTGACTCTTTCCGCCTATGGCGAAAGGAAGCCAAACAGAAAGAAATTAAATTAGCGAAGAAAAATAAAAGAGAGAAGGGTATTTCGATAATGCAGGCTGCTGTACAGTTTAAAGATAATGAAGAAGAACAAGCAAGTGAGCAGTTGCAAAGGCAACGTAAACTGGCGATTGATAAATGTTATCCAGCTTTGCCGTCTCCTCAGCAGGATGCAGCGAAGGACCTTGAGAAAGATCCTTTGATGTCACATCTATTGAGTTCGCCACCCCCTTATGTGCAGAGTGCTATAGCACCTCCGCAACCTTTAGTTGCGCAACCTCCTGTTATTGTACCACCGCCAGCTCCTCTTCAGTTGGGTCCTACTACTTTGGTGCAGCCTTCTCCAGGGCCACCGATTTTTCTACCTGCTTCGTCTCCAACTCCTATGCCTGTATTGTCTACTCCTTATGCTACTACTCCTATGCATACTTTGTCATATCCTGTGTTTCCTCCTGTTCTTTCGTCACCTCCTCTTTCTGTTCGACAGAGAATGACCGATACTGTTGCTGGTCTCTTTTCTCCTCTTTTTGGGTCATTGGGTATGACCCCTGTTACAGAGCGTAAACAATTGCGTAGCCAATTGTCTGGTCCTGATGAGCGCACAGTATTGGATCATTTAGCATGTAAATGGGTTACTTATCCTTTGAGGTATAATTTTGAGTCTGTTACGGATGTCTTCCGTCAATGGGAAGCACCGACACAGAGATATGTTTTCGGGACAATGTGTACTTTCCTTCGTGAAGAATGGGAAGATGGTGATTTGGGACAGGCTCCGCCTGAGTTGTTCCGTGTGCAGTCTGAGTTTGCGAAGGGAACTATAGTGGGTGTTGACATTGAAAGAGCAGTTGCAACATTGTTGTCGTTTAGGAGTGAGTCTCCTTCTCAGCCATTGTTCGAGCCTGATCCTTCTGTTAGGAGGAAAGTGCGACAATATCCAATGAGAGAGGTTCCTCTGGTGTGGAAGGAAGCAATTCAGGCCAATGCTAATGCTGGTATTGTAGCTGCACCGGCTCATTTTCAGCGTGTTTGGGTACATGTTCCATGGAAGCGAGCGGAAGTTTTGGCCCTTAAGCAGACTTTGCCTGATCCACGTAAAAATCCTGCAGGGTACTATAAGGAATTATCACAGACTGCAGACTCATGTGATATGAATTTAGCTGATATAGACATGTTGTTTGGAAATGTAGTTCCACAGCCTTTATGGGGATTGATTCGTCATACGGATCATGCGCAAGAATTAGGTGATACATGGGCCAATATTGGTGCCTCAGATGGCAGACAAGTTGGTGGTGCTAAACCTGAGCCTTTAGTTGCAGAACTCCCTGGTAGGATTATTAATTATATGAAAACTTTGATGCCTGCTATGCGTGTCAATGGGACAAATTGTCTGCATGTAAGCAGAAGAAAGACGAAAGTGTGTCTGACTTCTTCACTAGGTTTGAAGAGACGTTTATCGACCATAGTGGTCAGGACATGAGTACGGAAGGTGGTCAACGGTTGTTTGTTGATAAGTTTGTGCATAATCTGCTTCCAGAATTGTGCACTAAGTTGAAGGATTCTGAGAGTTCTTGGGCTGTCTCTTGGTCAGCGCAGATATTGGCTACTGCCCAGTACTATGAGAATAGAGATAAGGACGAAAAAGATAGAGTCAACAAGAAGACTAAAGAATTAAAGACAAAGGTTCTTTTACAGCAAGCATATCCGCCTCGTAATAATCAGCGTGATTATCAGCAACCTCAGCAGTATCAGAGAAACTCGCAAAGTTCGAGTCTTCTCAACAGCGTTTTCCTGTAGGCCCATCAGTATGCGTATTGTAAAGAAGAGGGTCACTTCAAGAATAGTTGTCCGGTTCTGTTACAGCGCACGAATGGTGCTTCTGGTGTGAGAGGTCGAGGTGTTCAGCAAGCTCCGCGAGGTAAAGGACGTGGTGTGTTCCCCCAGAACGCGCGTTCCTTGCCTCCACAGAATTCGATGAATAGTTTTGATCAGCAGAATGGTGTGTTTGGTAGGACGACTCAGTACTATGCGGACGATTATTACTTTGAAGGTGAGAATATGGATGGTAATGATTGTTAGGACAGCCATAGACAAACAGAGGGAGTTGTTTCAGTTCCAGTAGATCAGAGTGGACCTTATGTTGAAGTGATTGCATCAGGTATGTCAGAGCCTTTTCTGTTGGATACTGGTGCTGCGAAGAGTTCTATTATGCACTCTAAACTCCCATGCGCACTTTTGTCTGGCTTAACGAATGTTTCAGTAGGTTTTTCTGGCGCCCCAGTTAGTAATCCGATTTCTGGTCCTTTTCTCTTTCTGTTGGACCTTGTGATTTCGAAGCACCCCTTATTTTGACGACAGGTTGTGGTGAGAACTTGTTGGGATTGGATTTGTTGAAAAGATTGTATGCAACGCTACATTGTTCTCCTTCAGGAGTACAGCTTACATTGGGAAAGAGAGTGATCTCTCCGATGTATTTATCTAAAGATCGGATCAGTAGAAATGTCTTCTCTTCCTGATTCTCTTTGGGCTACTGGTCCTAATGATGTGGGTCTCCTGGAGATTCCACCATATGTTGTGACATTGAAAGCAAACTCTAGATTGCCTCGTATTCCCCAATATCGGATTTCCAGCGATGGTGAAAGAGCACTTTTTGCGATCATCTATGATCTGATTAAGAAAGATGTGATTGAAGAAACGAGAGGTAATGTGTGCAATAGTCCAGTTTTGCCTGTTTTGAAACGTACTGATTCGTCGCAACCTCCTGTGTATAGGTTTGTGATCGATCTTTGCGAGGTGAATAAGATTGTAGTTCCGCAATTCCCTGTTGTACCGGATATCACTGCTTTACTGACTTTGATTCCAGCTTCTGCTACTTGGTTTTCGGTGATTGACTTGAAGAATGCTTTCTTCAGTATCCCGATTGCAGAGGAGAGTAGGGATATTTTTTGCTTCTCTTTAGGAGGCCGAAGTTTCCGGTTTAAGCGCGCTCCTCAAGGCTACTGTGAGAGTCCATCGATCTATATTCAGGCTTTGAAAACACACTTGATTTGATTGTTTTACCTGATGGTGTTGCTCTTATTCAATATGTTGACGATCTATTAGTTGCTGCCGACAATGAAGAGATCTGTAGAGAGGCTACTTTGTCGTTGTTACGTCATTTGTCTGATTTCCATCATAAGGTTTCTCTTTCGAAGTTGCAATATTGTCGACAAGAAGTTACCTACTTAGGTCACCTCTTATCGAAGGAGGGAAGAAGATTGACCCCAGAAAGAATTCAAGCTATTGCGAAAATGAGTGTGCCTACGACACAGAGAGAAGTACGTGCTTTCCTGGGTATTACGTCGTATTGTAGACAGTGGATTCCGAATTTTTCGCTTCTTGCGAAACCTTTGATAGCTCTTACTGTTAAGGATACTCCGAATCCTATTCCTTGGACTGACGAATGTCTGAAAAGTTTTTCAGAATTGCGTGATGCGTTGTGTTCAGCTCCTGTGTTGGGTACTCCCGACTACAGTAAGCCTTTTACACTCTATGTCCACGAGAGAGAGGGATGTGCATTGTCAGTTTTGACTCAACAGTTTGACGATAAGCAACATCCATGTGCGTATTTCTCGTCGACTTTGGATCCGGTAGCTAGAGCGTTGCCGAGTTGTTTGAGAGCTACAGCAGCAGTGGCTGTCTCTATTCGACAGTCTGCTGGTTTGGTAATGGACAATTCGCTGATTGTAATGGTTCCACATGCAGTGGATACCTTATTGAATCAAACAAAGACACAGCACTTAACTAGTGCTCGGTTGTCAGGTTACAAATTGACACTTTTAGCGAGTCATGTGCATATAAAGAGATGCAACACGTTGAGTCCAGCCACATTGTTGCCGATATCAGTTGAGACAGATGTTTCTGAACAGCATGATTGCTTCCTTAGGACAGAGGAAGAAACGAAAGGGAGGATAGACCTTAGGGACACTCCTCTTGCAGAATGTGATGGTACTTTATGGGTTGATGGTTCGTGCTTCAAGCTTCCGAATGGTGACACGACTGCGGCATATACTGTTACGACTTTGCATACGATTGTTGAAGCTGCACGTATCCCACATAATTCAGCGCAAGCAGAAAAGTTGATTGCATTGACAAGAGCGTGTGTGTTGTCAAAAGGGAAACGAGTGACTGTGTATACCGATAGCCAGTATGCGTTTGGTGTGGCTCATAGTTTTGGACGATTGTGAAAAGAACGTGGGTTCCTGACTTTGCATGGGACTAGGATTCAGCATGGTCAGTTGGTGAATGAGCTCCTTGAGTCACTTACTTTGCCGTTGCAAGTTGCGATTGTGAATGCAGTGCGCATAAGAAAGTTACTGATGATGTTGGTCGTGGTAATGTGTTTGCAGATGAAGTTGCGAAAGAAACTGCGAGAGATGTGATGAGTCGAATGTATGTTGCGGGTCCGGCGAGATGGGCTCCGGATAGAAGTATGTGTGAAGATACGATT
This sequence comes from Lissotriton vulgaris, assembly GCF_964263255.1. NCBI lineage: Eukaryota > Metazoa > Chordata > Amphibia > Caudata > Salamandridae > Lissotriton > Lissotriton vulgaris. Next base: position 759,514,820 of record NC_141699.1, on the reverse strand, counting down.
GAGAGTGTGAAATCCATCCAAGCTGAAGCTACAGAGAAAGAGTTGAATGAATGGAGAGAAAGCAAGGGTAAATTGGATTTGAATGGTTGTTGGATTGAGTTGTCAGAGCATCAGCGATGGTTGTTACCCGATGAGTATGTACTTCCAGTGGTTACGATGGCTCATGGAATGGCTCATATCAGCGTGAAAGGGATTTGCAAGTTGTTAGCTCCAGTATGGCAGAATGCAGGAATTCCTAAGTGTGCAGAGAATCTGGTTAAGAATTGTATGGTGTGTTTGATGTACAATCCTGGTAAGGGAACTCCGACTCCAGCTGGTCATTTTGCTCCTCCAAAGTATCCGTTCGAGGCTTTGCAGCTAGATTTTATCCACATGGAGAGGTGCAACAACCTGAAATATGTGTTAGTGGTTGTTTGCTCTTTCTCAAGGTGGGTGGAAGCATACCCTTTGAAAGATAACACTGCCTTGTCCACAGCGAAAGCCCTTATTAAGGAATTTTTCCCTAGGTATGGTTTGCCGAGAATGATCTGGAGTGACAATGGGAGCAAATTTGTGGGTCAAGTGATGAAGAGAGTGTGTGATGGGTTAGGAATCCGTCAAAAAATTCCACCCTGCAAATCACCCCCAATCAGCTGGTCTAGTTGAATGCTATAATGGCACCCTTAAGCTAAAATTGGCCAAAATTCAAGCGAGCTCTGGTCTTAAATGGCCTGATGCCTTGCCGTTAGCCCTTCTGTCCACAAGAATGACTGTGCATACGCGAATGGGACTTAGTCCGTTTGAGGTTGTGTTTGGTCGCCCGGCAAATATTTGGGGAGTGCCGCGGACGACACAATTTAGCGAGATAGAACACCCTGTATTGCTTGATTACCTTTACGAATTGACGGCTAAATTGCGTGTTTTGCACCAACAGGTTCATGATACACTGCCACAAGCATCTGAAGATCCAGGACATGCTATCGAACCTGGATCGTGGGTCTTCGTGAAAATTTCCAGCGGACCAAGAACGAGCAGCCCCGCTGGATCGGCCCCTACTTAGTACTTTTGTCCACACGTTCCGCAGTACGAGTGCTCGGTAAAAAGAACTGGATCCATGGCGTACATTGTAAGAGGTCCCCTTTGCCTCTGCCGTACAACCGGTGGGTCCAGAAAGGACTTCCTGACACTGAGACTGAAACCGTGCCTCGTTTCCTGCCTTTTAGCGATGCCCGTTTGATTGGAACGAACTCTGAGCGAGAAAGCGAGATCTTCTTCAAGGAGCTGTACCTCCGTCAAATCGTTTGGACACTTCTGAACCTGAGCTCCTGTTCCGAGAACAGACATTGCCTGGCAAAGAGCGTTATAATTTGCGACCAGGAGTCGTTGGACTAATAAAAAATTAAATTCTTTCTCTTCTGACTTTTAAGGTCAAGCTCTCCTCCGAGGAACTGTTTTGATTTTTGTTTTTTGAACCACCATCCGGGTTCAGCTGTAGGGTCGCGGTGTCAAGTCTTTGGAGTGCAAGCCGAAGACGTTAGGTCGACGGTTCTGGTTGGTCTAAGGGCGTTCCCTGGACTGACAGACGCATTCCTTAGCACGGAACACCCTACCGCCGCGAGCAGCACGATTAGAGGATGGAGTTTTTCGAGATGGAGAGACCCGTTGAAAGAATGAACTTTAAGAGCAAAATCTGTAAATTAATGAGCAGAAAAAGTTTTTTAATATCGTGTTTGTTTATGTTGCTTAGTTTAATGATGTTTTTAATTGGATATGTGACATTCTCTTTTCAAGTGACGTTTGTACCCACTATACAACCCATACCTTTTTCTACTGTTTCCTCGCCTTCTTTTCACCCTCTGCCTGAACACGAATCTATTAGGAGATTAGAATTCGCTAATAATTCCTTTGTTCAGCTTCTGCACCAACACCAGCTAGTAGTGAACACGACTAATTGTTGAGTGTGCGGCCTTATGCCCCATACTACTGATAAGGGTATTCCTTACCTGGTCCTGCCATTCAACTACAATGGTTCTGTGTGGGCATACAGAACGATGATCATCTATGCTCGTGAAGTTTACCCCCTATGTTCTGTGAAAGATAATCCAAAGAATAGTGCTCTAGTTAAGGGAATAGTAGATATGATTAGAGGAATAGATTCTTATGAGACTATCCCGAGAGATGAGACGCTAGCGTATATTGGATGGAACGTTACTGGATATGAAGTTAGTCCGAGTGGGAACCAGCGAGCGAAAAGATGCTCTCCGATTTGGATTGTACCCCATCAGGGTCATTACTGTCTGCAAGGTAATGGCAAGAATCCGAGAGCTCAGTTAGGGAAGAGTGTTTGCACTGAGATGTATGTTTTTGCCTCCCAGGCTTCCCCATCGATTCTAGCAGCTAAGGGTACCAATTTTGTCTGTTACGATAGAGCGTATACATGGTTGCCCCCTGATTTCTCGGGCACATGTTTTGTCTCGTTCCTGTTGCCTCCTACGTATAAGCTGCGGCAAATTACCACAAGATGAGAGTTGTTAGAGGTGTCTTCAGTAATGAAGATACTGCAGGACAAGAATCGGGAGATTTTCTGAAGGGTTTTCTGCCGTTTTGGGGACCTATGGTTAACAGCAGGAATATACGGCAATTGACGAGAGTGGTTGAGTCTACCATAGTTGAAACTGCCGGTGCCCTTAGTAACTTGACTGCTGAGCTCCAGTCGGATCGCCTTATGACTCTTCAGAACAGAGTTGCGTTAGATGTCATACTTGCAGATAGAGGAGGGGTTTGTAAATTGATTCAATCGAGCTGCTGCGTTTTCATTTCAGACAACGCTCCAACAGTGTACCAAGCCATTTCCAAGCTACATAAGATCTCTGAGTCTGTGCATGTGGACGAAGGAGATTGGTCGTTGATGGGATGGTTTTGGGAATTGTTATCCACTTGGGGATGGAAGATTCTGATGATCATTGGGATGGTATTAGCTATCCTTTTCCTGTTCTGTCTTTGCGTACAGTGCGCTCCTGCTATATGTGGCCTTTGTGCTACTTCGTGTTCGAGGAGACCTGTCCAGAGAGAGTTACTAAGTACTAGGATGATGCTACAGCAACATCTTGATGATCTGATGAATATAGACCTGGATTCAGATTGACGTGAGTTTAGGTTATTGCCTATGTAAGGGCAAAAGGAGGGTCTGAGGTTCCGTGAATTCTGAACCTGGGTCATAAAGGTCGTGGTTCTGTTACGAATTTGTTAACAGCGAACCGTAAACAGTGAGTTCAGCAAGTATGAGCGTTTTCGTCATGTTACACCGATGGATTCACTGTGTATTTGACGATTTTGTTCTGAAACCCTTCGGTTCCATTTTGTGCATGGCAGCCATTTTGTGGATTGCCCTCACATAGGCTTATGACTGTGGGAGAACAAGTCTCTGGGACACATACACCTTAGCTTGAGTTTGTGCTGACTTCTGTTTGACCTGAGTGAACTGACCCCTTTGCCTGAAGCCAAACCTGCCAAACCAGTTCTTGCCCTTTAGCTGATCAAGATTAGGATCAAAGAGCAGGACATTGTTGAGTTTATTGTACACGCACACACCCCTTTATCTTGCTTCTCATCTGTTTCTGTTTCCATCTTTATGGTTTATTTATGACGTGGACTGCGGGCCTTTTATTATGGGTTTTGTCCAGCTTGTCCAAAAAGGAATGTTTATCTTGGGTTTGTTTGATGATTAATTATGGGCTGGACAAACTGGAAAATGGGTTTGTCATCATGCAAATGCTTTTGTCGTGGAAACATGTGTGTGGTAAAACTGTAAATAAGGAATGTTTGCCTGAAGCACAATTTTTGGCATAAAAAGGGACGACCTGCTTTGTAAAGTTGAGCAGTCTCCTGAGAACATACACTGTGTTGTACTTCTAGGACCTCTGTTACTGGCTGCAGCTAATAAATTTGATCTTTGACTCCACCAAGAAGTATCCAGTGTCTCTGTTTGCCAAGACAGGAGAATCCGAAGACTTTGGGCGTGCCCCTGGCGCCGCTGGGTTTAAATCCCGGTTCTTCACGGCATCATCGTCGAGGAGGCCTTCTACGAGAGGGCTTGCAATGCGCAGTCCTATGTCAAGGATGCGATTCACACTGGCTGGTACTGAAGAAGCTGCGGTGCTTGCGATGCGGAGTCCTACGGCACTGTTGAGGCTGGTGTTGATGAGTAGGTTGCAATGAGAGGGTCTGTGTCAGGGATGCATCGTGCAGTGGCGCTTCGGATGAGGTTGCAAGCTGCTATGCAAAGTCCTTGCGTCAGGAAAGTCTATGCAACAAAGATGATTTGTCGGTTCTGGTGGGGGTTGCACCATGCATCAGAGGAGACGTGGCAGTTCTGCAGAATGCACATATGGGTTGGCAGAGCACCTTCAGGCCCACTTCCAAGGGTCCCGGACTGGGGTGACGCCACTTGGGAGGGTCGGACCCACAGATGGCAGAATCCAGGTACTGAGTTCAAGGCTCTTGAAAACTTTTGTCTCTGAGGCTCTAGTCAGGAGGCCAGCCAAATAACCCTTCGAGTCACTCTGGGGTCCTGAGTTCAACAAATCCAGGTCCAGTCCTTCTCATCCAGACAAGAGGACAGCAGACAGCATGTCAGAATAGTAGGGCAGTAGTCATTAAGAGGAGCAGTCCAGGAGAGTGTAAGTCCTTTCAACAGAACCGCAGTCCTTCTTCCTGGCAGAGTCCGCACATCCAGAATTGTACTAAAGAATTGGGGTCTGAGGTCCAACATTTTTACTTGGTTCCCAATTTGAAGTGGTGAAAGCTTCAAGAGGTTTCCACACCCCATAGGTATTTGGAATCCCCTTTCTCCATGTCCTGGCCAAAACTTGTCTGCGGTCACAATAGCCCAGTGTCAAAACCTTTTTCAGAGTGCTCAGGCAGAGCCATTGTGATGTTCAAGTGTGGTAGGTGACCGATCATCCCCAACGTTAACTCAGAGAAGCCCTTCCTGCCAACACCTATCTTCCCTTTTTTGCACTGGTGGAGGAGTGTGGCTGATTAGAGCGGCAGACCCTGATGCAGAGGTCTGGCCCGGGACCAGGGTTCAATTCCCGACGCGGCAGGGTCCTGAGCCCAAAAATGTCCACGGACTCGATAATTCTCGCCTCGGTGCCTACTCTAATCATGGGGTCCCACACTGCAACTCTGGGCAATAGCTTGCTTAATCTCCACTACGGCGGCCCACCCGCTGCGGGATGCCTGGCTTTCACCTTGGGGATGCCCAGTAGGGGTTATCTCACAGGGAAAAGCCAGGACGGGTTCCCAAGGCAAGCGCCTTGATGCCTTCGGGTGATACGTGCGCTATATAAGTCGCAATACATTTACATTTACATTTACTGTCTGGGTACAATACAGAAAGCAGCACGGGGGTAGGAATAAGGATTCTTTCTTCTGCCGGTGATTCAACCGCGCTGAACACCCCTCGCCTGCAAGCTCATGGGGCATTGAAAACTATTGAAAAGAAGACCGCAATAGGTCAATATTTTTGGTACTCATTGTATTTACCTTGCTTCACCTGGGCCAGCTCATGCCCTGCAGCCCAAACAGTCAGCTTATTTTTGCTGTATTGTTTGTAGGACAGTAGGCATACTTCTGTTGAACTGAGTTATTAGTAGTAGGGATCACTATACGGTCCTGATGAGTAAGCAGTAGGGGACTGCTTACGAAACATGTCGACTAGGTAGCAAGCTATTGCTCTACCACACAATCCCCTTCTTAATGTTCCCAGCTAGATAAGTGAATAAATAATTTTTTCTACTAAGCCAGGGAATTTTTAACCTTTCTGTAATTTTTCACACTCACTTTGTTAGGTCCCTACACTTTCACTGACACCCCTACACCCACACATAGCCTCTGTCACAACTTAAGTGCTCCCGCGTAGTTCGTTTGGTCGTAGCACGCCCTGTCCCGTTATAGGGGCGGGAAGACCCCTATGATGAAGCATGACACTAAAGGACTTTTTAGTGTGTGAGGGGTATTTTAACAAGCACATTGTGCTCTCATCTTTCTAAACCTAAGAGAGAGCCTAGTATCACTCAGAAAATTAAACATAAAAATTATCAAGTTTTCACCTTGATAGAATCTCTTTGTTTATACAGTTTTGCTAGAAGGGTGATTCTATCAGTACCTCTACGCTTCCTCTTTTTGTTTTGGGCAATACAGAAAGACCAACTGGCTACCACACCTAGTCTTCGAACAAAGGATCAGACCGCAGGCGCCAAATGGTTAGGAGAAGAAAATGCTAGTTTTCAAAATGTAAAAATGCTATTTTTTATTTGTGTCATCTTGTTTATTAATTTATGATTTATTTTGGGATATGGAAAAAGTTTGTATAGATTTGCGATTATTTTTGTTATCACTATCACTCTATTACAAATATACAACTAAGGGGCCGATTACGATGTTGGTCGAAAAGGTTTAGAATAGCATTCAGTTCTTCCGAATTCGTGGTGGAAGCCTTGTTTCCGACCGACTCGAAAACATTTCCGACTGACCAATTACGATGGTTGGAAACCGTTCAGACTGTCTTACTCGAGCCCGAACTGCCTTCAGAGCCTCCTACATCTCTATGGACCACGTTTCCAACCAAGCGATTACGATGTCATTCGGACAGCCTTTCTGAGTCAGACTGTCCGACATGGATCAGCTGTCGAAATATGACTTTGGGAGCCCGCAGCAGGCCCTCCTTCACCCAGAGGCCTCCGGTTGGGGCCCGTGGGGGTATCATGGGTCCCCTCTTTCTAACCATGCACATTGTGGCAGGCACCCCTGTGGCAGGCAGCATGGGGTACCTGGCACAGGATGCAAGGTCTTCCGGAACCACTCCCTTCTTCAATCAGAGCCTCTGTTATCGGTTGGAACACAGGCTCTCATTGAAGTCAATGCAAGTCTGACTGAACAGTGTTTTGAAAAATCGTAATCGGTCAGTCGGACTCCCTGAACCCAAATCGGTCGGAAATCATTCCGAAACTGAGTGGGTCAGAATGCTTTCCGACCGTCATCATAATGAGGCCCTAAATATGTTTTTAATTATCTTTCTAAACACTAACACAGCTAATTAAATAACATACTCTACCCCTACTACATAGAAATACCATTTTTAAAGAGTATTTCATACTAAAATGATTAAATGAAAAATCATACCCCAACATAAACCATTTTAAAGAAATTGTTGGACACTAAATGGGTGACCTTTACTTTCCCCCCTCCAATTTATACCAATGTGGGGAAGGTGCTGGATGCTAAAGGGTTGGACATTTACTATTCCCACTCCAATCTAAACCAATGTGGGGAAGGAGTTGGGCACTAAAGGGGTAACATTTACTATTCCCACTCCAATCTACACCAATTTGGAGAAGGTGCTGGACACTAAAGGGGTGACATTCATTATCCCCACTCAGTCTAAACCAATTTGGGGGAGGTGTTGGACACTAAAGGGATGACATTTACTATTCCACTCTAATTTATACTAATCTGGGGAAGGTGCTAGACACTAAGGCCCCGATTATGAGTCTGGAGGTCCACGTACCGCCAGACTTGCGGGTTGTCTTATTAGTAGTCCGCCCTATTAGTCGTCAGTCAGACGGACCGCCACAGCTGTATGGAAGTATTGTGGCAATGTAGAAGCACCCATGTGCTTGGCAGGACCGCCACTCCCCTCCAAGCAAACTAGGAGTTTTCTTTATGCCAGGGTTCTCATGGCCGTTACTCCTCCATGAAAACCCTGGCGGAGAGAAAACAAAGGGGGCCCTACAGGGCCCCCAGGTGCCTCTGCACCCTGTGGATGCACACATGGGGGCACAACACGTGCCCCCTGTGTGCATGCACACCAGTTCCTGTACCCCCTGGACTTAACAGTCCATGCCGTGCAGCAACTGTTTTGATGTTCCCATTACGTTTCCCGTTTTTAGAGTTACTACTGTGGGAACACCAAAAAAAAGCCCGCTAGACAGGAGGAAACTCCTAATCTGGCGGCGGCCCAACCACAGCTTTGGTGGATCAGCAGCGGGGCAGACCCAAGACAGTACCGCCAAAGTCATAATTGGTGACATTTACTATTCCTACTCCAATCTAAAACATTTTATGCAAGTTACTGCACATTAAACACTTTATATCCACAATCAATAGTCCATAGCACAGAAAATGTTTGATCTATCAACATGAAATAAGTTACTCAAAAAACACAATAACCCAAACGGAAAACCTATATATTTATAAACATTGACATATACAATTATGTGTTTATAAATATGAATAATTGTTATATGTTATGATTATTTACGACTATTCCTAAACATTGAAACATAATATAAAGAAATTCATACTCCAAACATAAAAAATCATAAAATAACAAACAAATATAAAACTAATTTTCAAATGAAATACTATTTATTTAAAAGAAACAAAAAATGCAATACATTTTAGAAAATATATTCCCAACAACAGATAAACGTATAAAAAAAATTCATAGAAATTGTAGTCAACACTTTTTTCATAAATAACATATAGAACACAATATAAATGAATATATCATAAATAATACAGATCTATTCTATTTTTACTATTGGAAATTTCAAAAGCTCTTTTAAAAAATGTAAAACAAAATTCAAACATTCTATGTACAGTAACAGTATAATGGTCAACATTAAAAAAATCTTTACAAATATTTTACAATACAAAAATTGATTTACAAAAAAAGTTAAACATACATTTTGTAAATAAAAAAATTATAAAATGTTACTTTATTAAATTTATCTCTGCTATATTTTAATTGTATCATTTTTATTATTAAATATTTGAATAATTACAATAAAAACTTTTTTTACATGTAACATAATTAATATATACATTCAAATAATTATAAACTACTATTGAGAAAAATTATTAATATAACAAAATAGATTTATACATTTTAAAATAAAAAATTGATTTTCGTTGGAATATCTATCAATAAATTTAAACTAAAATATTCACTTTCAAAAAATATCCCAACCCTTATCTACTTGAATGCCAAAATCCTGCTACTTTTAAAACTATATATCAATTATTTGTATGCATTGATAAAACTAAAAATACAAATTTAAATATTTTTTAAATTGATCAAATATCCCAGTAAACACCCAAATGAAATGATTAAATATATCAAAATTAACACATTACAGTTAAATGCATAAAAAAATAACACTTGAAAAACTATATTAAAATCAAAAAATGTTAGTACATATTAAAAACAACACGCAAAACAATGCTATTATATTTGATATCCTTGTTGATGATATTTATGACATTCAGATATTCTTGACAGAAGTTTTTCATATCATGATCATTAGGTCTCGCTGATCTAACGCACATGCGTTGATCTGCGAGAGTTTAGAAAGTGAATTTTAAAAATGCTCCCAAAGTCTGCAGATCGGACACAGTGCATGTGCGCCGGGCGCGCGCACCATTTGTCCGCCTGCAGCTTTGGGAGCAATTTTGCGGCCGCTTTGATGTTCTCAGTGAGCCGCACGGCCACTGAGAACATCAAAGCGGCCACGAAATGCTCACCATTTGCTTCCACCTCTAATCCCTTTTGTTTTGCATGGCCTCTAAATCTCCTCCCCTTGGTTTCACTTTTTTGTTGCGGTTTTCATCCTCACACCCTCCTGCACTGCTGCTTCCCCACACAAAACCCCCACACACAACCCCCCACACAAACAACCCCCCAAACAACCCCCCCCCACACACAACCCCCCTCACACAACCCCCACACACACAACCCCACACACACAACCACCCACACAACCCCCCCACACACACACAACTCCACAAACAACCCCCCTACACACACACACAACCCCCCCACACACACAAACTCCACCCACACAACCCCCCACCCACACACACAACCCCCAAACACAAAATCCCCCCACACACACAACCCCCCAACACACACCCCCACACACACAACCCCACACACACACAATCCCACACACAAGCCCCCCACACACACATGCAACCCCCACACATACAACCCCCTAAGCACAATCCCACACACACCCCTCACACACACAACCCCCCCACACACACACAACCACACACACACAACCCACACACTCAGCCCCATACAACCCCACACACACACAACCCCCCCCACACACAACAACCCCCCCCACACACACAACCCCCCACACAACCCCACATTCAGCCCCCAAACACACAATCCCCCCACACACACATACACAAAACGCCCCACACACACAACCCCCCGTGCACACAACCCCACACACACACAACCCCCCACACACACAACCCCACACACACAACCCCACCCCCACACACAACACCACAACCACACAACCCCACACACACAACCCCCAACCCCACACACACAACCCCACAGCCCCTCACACACAACCACACAACCCACACACACAACCCCCACACACACAACCCACCACACACACAACTCCCCCACACAAACAGCCCCACACACACACAACCCCCCACACACACAACCCCACAAACACACAACCCCCCCCCCCACACACAACCCCACACACACACAACCTCACACACAACCCCCCACACACAACCCCTGACACACAACCCCACACACACAACCCCACACATAACCCCCCACACACACAACCCCCCACACACACAACCCCATACACAAACAACCCCACACACACACAACCCCCATACACACAACCCCCCACACAAACAACCCCCCACACACACACAGCCCCACACACACACAACCCCCCACACACAAAACCACACAAACACAACCCCCCGCACACACACACAACCCCACATACACACATACAACCCCACACATACAACCCCCCACACACACACAAACCCACAACCACACAACCCCACACACAACCTCACACACACAACCCCCACAACCCCACACACACAACCAAACAAACAACCCCTGTACACACACAACCACAACCCACACACACAACCCGACACCACAAACTTCCGCAAACAACCACAAACACAACCACAACCCCTCCCACACACACAACCCCACACCACACAAACCCCTACAAACACACACAACCCCCCACACACAACCCCCCAACACACACCCCCACACAACCCCCCCACACACAAACATACAACCACTCACATGCAAACCCCACACACACATTCACCCCCGACACACACAACCACACACACATACCTCCACACACACACATACCCACAACCACACACCCACACACACACAACCACGCACACACACACAACCACACACAATCCCACACACACACACAACCCCACACACACAACCACACACCAGGACAGCAAAACATAGCATAGCAAAACAAAACATAGCATAGCATAACAAAACATAGTATAGCATAAAAAACATGGCACAACAAAACAAAACATAGCATAACATAATACATAGCATAGCATAACAAAACACAACAAAACATAGCATAGCATAACAAAACATAGCATAACAAAACATAGCATAGCATAACAAAACATAGCATAGCATAACACAACAAAACATAGCATAACAAAATATAGCATAGCGTAACAAAACATAGCATAGCATAGCAAAACATAACAAAACATAGCATAGCATAACAAAACATATTATAGCATAAGAAACACAACAAAGCATAGCATAACAAAACACAACAAAACAGAACAACATAACAAAGCATAGCACAGCATAAACAAACATAGCATAGCATAACAAAACACAACAAAGCTTAGCATAGCATAACAAAACATAGCATAGCATAACAAAACATAGCATAGCATAACAAAACATAACAAAACAACATAACATAACAAAACAAAGCAAAGCATAACGAAAGATAGCAAAACACAACAAAACATAGCATAGCATAACAAAATACAACACAACATAGCATAGCATAACAAAACATAGCATACCAAAGCATATTATAACAAAACAAAACATATCATAGCATAGCAAAACATAGCATAGCATAGTATAAGAAAAACAGTATAGCATAACTAAACAAAGCATAACAAAGCATAGCATAGCATAACAAAACATAGCAAAGCAAAACAAAGCATAGCATAATAAAACACAAAACAGCATAGCATAAAAAACATAGCATAGCATAGCAAAACACAACAAAACATAGCAAAGTTTAAAAACAGCATATCATAACAAAACATAGCATAACAAAGCATAGCATAACAAAACAATGCATAACAAAACACAGCATAGCAAAACAAAGCATAGCATAATAAAACACAACAAAACAGCATAACATAACAAAACATAGCATAGCAACACACAACAAAACATATCATAACAAAACAAAACATAGGATAGCAAAACAAAACATAGCATAGCATAAGAAAACAAAGCATAGGATAGCAAAACAAAACATAGCATAACAAAACAAAGCAAACACACAACAAAACATAGCATAGCATAACAAAACATAGCAAAACAAAACATAGCATAGCAAAGCATAGCATAACAAAACATATCATAGCATAGCAGAACGAAACACACCAAAACAAAGCATAACAAAACAAAACATAGCATAGCAAGTCAAGTCAAGTCAATAGCACTTTATTTTGATTAATAAAAATCATAAAAGCAGTCACAGAAGTACATTATACAAAAATATTAAAACATTAAAATATTATCATGATTAATATACAGTATTATGCATATAACGCATAAAGGTTACACAGAAGCAATTGGTGTTAATGGGCATATCTAAAAGTTAAAAATACCAAAATTCGTTAACAGAGGGATATGATCACTTCTCCAGGTCTCTAAATGCCACTCTCTTGTTCTTATTACGTACAGTAGCCACCAGGAAGCTAGCAACCCCAAACATCACTTTCGGAGTGCTTAACAGTTGTAAAAACATCAGTGCTGGTTTAACTTGGGTAAACTCTGCTTCTCTTAACAGTGGCACTAGGTGTTGCTTCCTGATATCAGAATAGTGCTGACAAAACATAATGAAATGCAAAAGGGTTTGGGGAGAGACGTTATCACAACTACAGGGGGGTGTAAGGTCTGGTTTCCCCCTCACATATGAAATACCCAGAGTATACTGAACAATATTTAGTCTAAATCTAATTAAGAGATGTCGGTGATGTGGTATTGATACAATTCTGAGGTATGGTTCTAGATGTGGAGTAGTCTTTAAAACATAATTAGATCTGACGAGAGGTTTATTCATTTCCACATTTTCCCGCTCTTGCTCAACCATCCTCATGAAATTCATCTTTATCCACTTCAGATCACTTTTTTGCAACAGATGCGGGGAATAATAAAGCTCTGGCCGCCCCAGTTTAGCAAAGACATCTCCAATATAAGATAACCAGGGTATCTTATGTGCTTTTTCAAGTGCCATTACATCTTTTAAAATAGCATGATTCAGTGAAATCTCCTTGTTTATCCAAGTTTTAGCCCAACACATTATTGGGGCTAAGCGTATGAGATCGGAGATGTAGCTCAGTCCCAACTCAGTATGTAATGTAAACACAGGCGTGGATTGAGGGACAGCTAACAGGATCCTTAGAAACTTGTTCTCAATTTTTTGTAATTTATCCTGTTGCAGATAGCCCCATAGTGAGGCCCCGTACAGCGCTATAGAAAGGCATTTGGATTTATAAATAGATAAAAGTGCCTCCATAGGCCTAGATCTCAACCGCCTTGCAAAGTCCATTAGGGCAGAGGACGATCTTGCGACCGCTAAGCATTTCGCATTTATTTGAGGGGCCCAGCTTCCCTTTGAGTCAAAAATGACACCAAGATACGTAAATTCTGGGACAATAGATAGAACTACACCATTACAGGAAAAGGGCAGTGTTTTGTGTGTTTTTAGCCGTTTTCCAACCACCATGACATGAGATTTCTTACTATTCACCCTCAGATCTAATGATTCCATAAAGCCACCAAAAGAATCTAAAAGTCTCTGCAGCCCCAGTCCTGTGCGGGCCAGCAGTACCGCATCGTCTGCATGCGGAGGAGGACCGGAACTGCAGAGTTACCCACATGGTGGGTATCCTGGGTGGCCGTTTCCAGATGTTTATCTAAGGAATTTATGTAGAGGGTAAAAAGCAGAGGGGCCAGGATACACCCCTGCCTTACACCCGCTTAGAGTCAAAGTGGCGGGTACACCCCCCATCCCTGTTAACACGGATGTTCGCCTTCAATCCTCGGTGAAGGGTATCTAGAAAATTCACCAAGGATATATCAATTCCCGGATTCTTCAAGATTTCCCAAAGTTTCCCCCAATTTACAAGGTCGAAGGCCGATGACAGGTCCATGAACCCCATATAGAGCATGCCATCCTTCGCCTGAGTATACTTACTGATGAGCATCTGCAAATTGAGGCATTGGTCTAATGTGCCTCTTTTTGCACGAAACCCATACTGAAGGTTAGAGAGGACCCCTCCATCTTTCAGACAATCCTCCAGTTTTGAAAGAATCACTCTGCCCAAAATCTTAACGGCAGAGTCGATTAAGGAAATTGGTCTGTAACAGGAGGGGTCACATCTCAGGCCTTTTTTTAACACTGGTATTATAGTTGATGTAGACCAGGATGGGGGGAAACCTTTAGTGCTAACTGAATTGAAAACATTTGTAAGGACCCTGGCCCATAAAGTAGGTTGAGTCCTGTATAAGTCTGCTGGGACCCCATCAGGGCCCGGGGCTTTATTTTTTGATGTGTCCACAATTGCCCTTTCAACATCAGCCAATTCGAGTTGTAACGGTCGGGAACTATGTGTGAGTATAGGATCGGGTGGTATAATTGTAGTAACATCCTCGTTGTCATAAATCTTACTAAAATGAGCTACCCATAAATCATCTGCAATCACACAGTCCAGGGCAGTATTCTCTGTACTGGAGAAGTACGGATGGTTAATTATGCCCCAGAATTTACCGCTATCCTTCTGGGTATCTATTGAACTAAGATCATTCCATGCTGCAATTTTAATGGCCTTCTTCCTCGCAGCTACAGCTTGCTTATAAGCGCTCCTCAGCCTAATTACAACCTCCCTGTTCCTTGGTTTCTGTTTCAGGGCATATAGTAGTGCTTTATGTGCTTTGGAGCAGTTACCATCAAACCAACGTGGGTGGTTGGATGCTAAAACTTTGGATTTGATTTTTAATTCCTGATTGACCCTATTACAGATGGAAATAAAGGCTTCAATGATGTTGGTTCCACAAGCCGTAATATCAAGACAGACCGCAAAATCTGCATCTGCCTCGATAAGTAGATCTGACATAAACGAGTCAGGAACTATCTTTGCCCAGTTAAGCCTCCTGAACTGATCTTTTAGTTTCAGGGTGTTTGTAGTCATTCCGGTGGTATCTCGTCTGATTATTACATCCCCTAAATCCAACTCCAGGATAAGGGGGTTATGATCACTATATGCCAAGTCCTCAACTTTGTATGAGGTAACTACAGGAATCAGGCCTACTGAAACAAATATATAGTCAATGATGGTACCAGACTCTCTCCCTTTGAATGTCGCTATCCTCTCTTCACCCCTAAACCCATCTACCTCAAAAAGGTTAAAACTGGCTAGCAGTGCCTCCAGGGCTTCCCCCTGTTGAGTGTGTTCAAAATGTATGGCGGAGGACCCAACGGGCCCATCTGCTGTTCCGCCAGACGATCCCATCTGCAAGGGTGAATATTAAAATCTACCATTAACAAGGTTACGAATGAAGTGCTATGCAGACTTTTATATTCGTCTAAGAAACGCTCTACAGCGCTGAGATGAAAGTTACGTGTTTCTCTCTCTAAAACATTGTAAAAATTCATTAACAAAATAGTGGTATGGTTGGGGCCACCCCATTCCACAATTAATAAATTATCAGAGGCAAAGTCAAGCTTTTTAAATGATCTTACCAGGTCTAATGAGATCAGCAAGTGCAATCCTCCCTTGGGTCGACCTCCCAAGCCTGGGACAGCCTTCACAAAAAAGGAGGAGAAGCCATCTAAGCAAAAGCTATTATCTAAGTCCCGGGTTTCTTGAAAGGCTATTATGTCATGGCCTTGAATGAAATTAATCCATGATGCATCATTACATTTATTTTTTAGACCTGCAATGTTCCAACTTAAAATCTTTCGTGAGCATCTGCTACCTGACCTCGATCTTCTATCCTCATTAATTGAGTCATGATTAACTAGTCAATCATTTGTTTCCATATTTGTCAGTGGAATAAATCTATTTTCTAAGGATATATATGTACTGCTGTCATTGACAGGGGATGATTTTTTACTGAGGGGAACTGTATTCCAACCCCCCTTTCTTAGGTTAGCCTGTCTTTCCTGGTAGGAACAATTGTTTATATGAGACCTCCCTATAGTACAACCACTGGTGAGACGGGGGGCCGGCCTACTGTTCTGAATATCAGTTTGGGGTGGATAAGAGTAGCCCAGTGGTAAAGGCCTGATGCATGTACCCGTGAGTTCAGACCCATCCCAGAACATTCTGTTCGCAACATTGGGGTAATTAAAATTAATAACCACGCAGTCCCCTGGTAAGCATTTTCGCCGCCTGCCTACCCACTCTGCCCGCCTTGCTGAGATGATATTCTTAGAAATATCATCTCCGCCACAACAAAATTGGGAACACCATGTTTGTGCCCTAGTAAACAGATCATAATCAGTTTCTTCCATTCCGGGTTTCAGGGGAGGAATTCCAGTTAGGACAGCTACTAAGGGTGCCGCATCTGGTGGAAGATTCAAAATACGGCTCCTATTCACGGTAGGTTTGCTGAGAGTAGTCGATGGGAAACTCGTCTTCTGGTCCCCTATGTAAGGTTGTCCAGTTACAGGAGGACCAAACTGCCCACCTATGATTACCTGTGAATCTCTGGGCCCAATTATGTCCTCACAAATTTGCCCCCCAGGTATTTCATTTACTACACACGGCCTAGAAAGTGTTTTAGGTTTTGCCCCCCCATCCTTCAAGATCATTGGCCTACAGGGATCTGCTTTATGCTCCTTTATAAAGTTATCAATGTGTTTACATTTGTCCAATAGTTTGTGTACACAGGAGTTTAGGGTGTCCACAATATCCTTGGCAATGGCTACGAGAGCCGGCTCCAATCGAGACTCAATTATCCCCTCCACTATATCAGCCAAGTAGTCCAAGGACCTTTTATCGTTTGTATTCAGTTCAACTCTGTCAGGTAGGTCCGGATCCAGGGTAGATTTATTATTCCTGCTGCCCTTTTTTACGTGCCTGCGTTTTCCTTTCATCCCCTTGCGATCTCTATGCTCTTGAACTGGTGCTTGTCCAGAATTATCTTGATCCATAGACGGTGTTTCTTGAGGGGGTATGGGAGCCTGGGGAGGGTGTATGATGACAACAGCAGGCTCAAGGGGAATAGGGAGGACACAAACTGGTGGTAGAGCCTGGTCTAACACGATGGGAGATGTATCTGTAACACCCAGGCCTAATTCCTTTTCAGCAATAGCAATTTCCTCATTTAGAGCCCTCAAGGCAGAGGTTAGGTAAGAGATTATCGTATCCTGTTTCTTAGCCACCTTTGCTTTCTTACCTTCACAGTCATTCTCCTGTCTCAATAGCTTGTGTTTCCCCATGTTAGCGACCAAGGGGTATGGCCTGTCCTGTCCTCTGTCGTCCCCTGACGGCCACAGATGGCCCGCCCACTGACCGGGCTCCGCCCGGCGCCGCCCGCGCACGTCCGCGACGCTGAGGGAGCCACGAGAGTTTATGCACCTCCGGGCGCGCAAGGCAGGAAGTGGGCGTCAGGGATCTGGAGCAGGGGTCGCGGGGAACCGTAGTTCCTCCCCACAGCGGCCGGGCTTGATGGTGGCACCGGCGGCGGGAGTAAACTGACGGCGTGACCCACCCAGCACCCAACAATGGTCCTCCAGTCGGGTAGGGTCCTTCCTCACCCCTCAGGTCTTGACAGAATGCCCCCGCTCCTCAGTAGGAGCCACGAGAGTTTATGCACCTCCGGGCGCGCAAAGCAGGAAGTGGGCGTCGGGGATCCGGCGCAGGGGTCGCTGGGAACCGTAGTTCCTCCCCACAGCGGCCGGGCTTGATGGTGGCACCGGCGGCGGGAGTAAACTGACGGCGTGACCCCCCCAGCACCCAACGATGGTCCTCCAGTCGGGTAGGGTCCTTCCTCACCCCTCAGGTCTTGACAGAGTGCCCCCGCTCCTCAGTGGGAGCCACGAGAGTTTATGAGCCTCGGGCGCGCAAGGCAAGAAGTGGGCGTCGGGTATCCGGTGCAGGGGTCGCTGGGAACCGTAGTTCCTCCCTACATCGGCCGGGCTTGATGGTGGCACCGGCGGCGGGAGTAAACTGACGGCGTGACCCCCCCAGCACCCAACAATGGTCTCCAGTCGGGTAGGGTCCTTCCTCACCCCTCAGGTCTTGACAGAAGCATAGCATAACAAAACAAAACATATAGATAGCTAAACATACCATTAGAAAGAATAGCACAGCGTAACAAAACATAGCATAACAAAACATAGCATAGTAAAACAAAGCATAGCATAATGAAACACAACAAAACATAGCATAGCATAACAAAACATAGCATAGCAAAACACAGCAAAACATAGAATAGCATAACAAAACATAGCATAGCATAACAAAACACAGCATAGCATAGCATAACAAAACAAAGCATAGAATGGCAAAACATAGCATAGCATAACAAAACAAAGCATAGGATAGCAAAACATAGCATAGCAAAAGAAAACAAAGCATAGCATAGCAAAACACAACAAAGCATAGCATAGCATAACAAAACACAACAAAACATAGCATAATATAACAAAACATAGCATAACAAAACAAAGCTTAGCATACCATAACAAAGCATAGCAAAACAAAACGTAGCATAGCATAACAAAACACAACAACACATAGCATAGCATAACAAAACATAGCATAGCAAAGCATAGTATAACAAAACAAAACATATCAGCATAGCAAAACATAGCATAGCATAACTAAACATAGCATAATAAAGCATAGCATAGCATAACAAAACATAGCTAACAAAACATAGCATAGCAAAACAAACCATAGCATAATAAAACACAAAAAAACATAGCGTAACAAAACATAGCATAGCATAACAAAGTACAGCATATCAAAACACAACAAAACATAGCATAGCATAACAAAACATAGCATAGCATAACAAAACACAACAAAAAATAGCATAGCATAACAAAACAAAGCATAGGATAGCAAAACAAAACATAGCATAGCATAACAAAACAAAGCATAGGATAGCAAAACAAAACATTGCATAGCATAACAAAACATAGCATAACATAACAAAACATAGAATAGCATAACAAAACACAACAACACATAGCATAACAAAACATAGCAAAACACAACAAAACATAGCATAGCTTAACAAAACACAACAAAACATAGCATAGCAAAACAAAACAAAACATATCATAGCCTTGCAAAACATAGCATAGCATACCAAACACAACAAAACATAGCATAGAATAGCATAACAAAACATAGCATAACAAAACATTGCATAGCAAAAGAAAGCATAACACACACAACCACACACACAACCACACACAACCACAAACACACACACAACCACACATACAACCATCTATCTATCTATCTATCTATCTATCTATCTATCTATCTATCTATCTATCTATCTATCTATCTATCTATCTATCTATCTATCTATCTATTTATCTATCTATCTATCTATCACCCTCACTCTATCTATCTATCGCCCTCACTCTATCTATCTATCACCCTCATTCTATCTGTCTATCTATCTATCGCCCTCACTCTATCTGTCTATCTATCTATTGCCCTCACTCTATCTATCTATCGCCCTCACTCTATCTATCACCCTCACTCTATCTATCTATCTATTGCCCTCACGCTATCTATCTATCGCCCTCACTCTATCTATCTATCTATCTATCTATCTATCTTTCTATCTATCTATCTATCTATCTATCTATCTATCTATCTATCTATCTATCTATCTATCTATCTATCTATCTATCTATCTATCTATCGCTCTCACTCTATCGCCCTCACTCTATCTATCTATCTATTGCCCTCACTCTATCTATCGCCCTCACTCTATCTATCTATCTATCTATCTATCTATCTATCTATCTATCTATCTATCTATCTATCTATCTATCTATCTATCTATCTATCTATCTATCTATCTATTTATCTATCGCCCTCACTCTATTTATCTATCTATCTATCTATCTATCTATCTATCTATCTATCTATCTATCTATCTATCTATCTATCTATCTATCTATCTATCTATCTATCTATCGCCCACACTCTATCTATCTATCTATCTATCTATCTATCTATCTATCTATCTATCTATCTATCTATCTATCTATCTATCTATCTATCTATCTATCTATCTATCTATCTATCTATCTATCTATATATCGATCGCCATCACTTTATCTATATGTCTATCTATCTATCGTCCTCACTCTATCTATCTATCTATCTATCTATCTATCTATCTATCTATCTATCTATCTATCTATCTATCTATCTATCTATCTATCTATCTGTCTATCTATCTATCTATCGCCATCACTTTATCTATATGTCTATCTATCTATCGTCCTCACTCTATCTATCTATCTATCTATCTATCTATCTATCTATCTATCTATCTATCTATCTATCTATCTATCTATCTATCTATCTATCTATCTATCGATCTATCTATCTATCTCCCTCACTCTATCTATCACCCTCCCTCTATCTATCTATGTATCTATCTATCGCCCTCCCTCTATCTATCTATCTATCTATCTATCTATCTATCTATCTATCTATCTATCTATCTATCTATCTATCACCCTCACTCTATCTATCTATCGCACTTACTCTATCTATCTCATCACCACAGCATCCCTCAGCACCATCACAACATCACTCAGGGGCCCCACAACATCACTATGCGCTACCACAGCATCACTGAATGCCACAGCATCACTTGTCGCCACCACAACATCACTCAGCGCCACCACAGCATCAATCTGTGCAACCATTCAACAACAACTGGTTCAAATATGTTCTCTCAATGTTTTTAGCTTTATTACAAATGTCACAAAAAGATGTTAATATTTCACTTCTGTTCTTGGATTTTCATCACAATAAAATACACTGAACATAATCTTTACAAAAGTTATTTACTAAAGTTTAAGCTATTGCCGTCATAAATTACAATAACTTTTATTTAAGTATTAATTATTAAAAAATTGAAAGCCATTGTTATTTGTAATATCAATACATCTAAGTCACGTAAATATAACACATATTGCATTACAAATGCTATAGGTGTCACATTTGCAAAAGTTATAACTATTGGTATTGTAAATGACAAAGCTATTAATTTCACTATTTTCAAAACCAACACATAAATAAAAAATGTGTCATTTACAATACCAATAGCTCAAACTTTCCTAATGAGAGACCTATTGCATTGCAAATGCTTGTTTTTATTTTTATTTTTGTCCAAAAAGTGTAGCAGGGCTGCAGCTGAAAGTTAAGGTTGAAAGAGCTGTGTTGGGATTAGGTCTGCGTGAAAGTGCATAATATTGTTCGAGAAAATGACATACAATAAAGTGCCTTTATTCAAAATTGCACGAATGGCCTGTTATGTTTTTTTCAGGGTATCTTGATTACACAAAGACAAATCTCTCATGAGATAATCATGCAGTATACCCTGGTCCGCTGGAATTATGCAGCACAGGAGGAGCAAATTATATGAAAGGGTTGACTAAATTATGTGGCAAGAAAAGAGAAATTATTGTGGCACATTTTGTGATAGGGATTATTTATATTTTTACACTTAACACTCTCTTGGCAAAGGTTTCACCTCACTGCTATGGTTTCTCTATTTTGCAATACTTTACGTCCCATTCATATGTCAAAATCTCAGCGAACGAGTGACTATTATGGGTTGCTGAAAGCCAGGGTTGAGGTGCATTGGCAGAGCTGTAAAGATGCTTTTGCAATGTAAACACAGCTCACGTTGCAGCTCCGAATCAGTATGTCAATCCATAAGAAATCCCCTCAGACCGTCTCTCAGTACAAGTAGCTGCTTCTCTAATGGTAATGGGCTTTTCAGAGAAAAGGGGGGAGTTCCTCCTGGGGTGGCTGCTGTGTAACTATGGACCACTCACTCCTAACCCCCTCCCGTTCACCCCTCTCTCTTTAGGGACTCGTGCTAATGGCCTCCCTGATTCCTCCTGGCACCTCTGGGAAGCTCCGGTGTCCTATAATATGGGCATGCGGCCTCATTAGCAGAAAACAGTAGCCATCATCTGCGACCTTTCAATAGGGTGTAAGTGACAAGCAAATCCTCTGGTGCTGCTTCTACCCTGCCCCGCCCGGCCGCCCCGCTCCTCGGTTCGCCGACAAGCCCTGTCCGTATCTGCAAGTCACACAGAAGAGGTCGGCCGCGTCCAATCAACGCCCCCGCCTCGCCTAGGCTTTCATTCCCCTCAGATGTAAATGCGGCAGATATTAACACTGAAGATTGATGTAAACGCTCGAGTGTCTCTCAAGCAAATACAAAGAGTCTCTCCCTCGGGCACGCTAGCTTCGTCCGCGCGCTCTGGTCTGAGACGACATTTTATTATTGCAATTCAGTGTTTTTTCCGAGAATTGGTGTTTTCATTGGAGGGCGTGTGTGTGCGTGCCTGCGTGCGTGCATGCTTACGCGCGCCTTTCACACGTTCGAAATTTTTTCTGGCTACGGGTAGCCTCAGTATCCAAACAGAAAAGATACGTTTCACGCCTGAAACGCAAAACACCCGTAGAGGTAAAATTATCTGACCCAGGACCCTGAAAACGTGCAAATATGTGCAACGTTGTAGTGGTGGAATAAAAAGGAGGAGAAGGGAGTTTGGGGTGGACGGATGAGTAGAGGGGCACCTTTCCCCCGCCTAACGAGCGAGCAGCACAAGCGCATCCAACTCTACTTAACCCCTTCGCTGCGGCGGCTATTCCGCCGCAGCGCTAAAGGGGCGGGGCGGCGGCCGCATGCTGGTGACAGAACCGTTCCGTCACCAGCCGCGGTTGAGCTATGCTGGGCACGGAGCGGTTCCGTCATGACCCGCCCCGCTCATTAGAACGCCCGCGCAGGCGCGAAATCAGCGCCGCGCAGGCGCGGCGGCTGGGCCATGACGGAACCGCTTGCTCCGTCATCAGCACAGCCCAACTGTAGCTGATGACGGAGCGGTTCCGTCATCAGCAGGGGAGGGGTTAAGGAGTGTACAGCATACTGATTGGTTTGAAATGGCATCAGCAGCAGAGGGTTGCACTCCGAGGTAATGTTTTTTTTTTATTCCAATTATAAGGTAGTATTAAATCCTATTTAGTTTTTATCACTGTTAAATGCCCAATAGGCGGTGCTGCCTTCACAACCAATCCCAGGCCCAACCACGTATGGAACAAGCAAGAAAGGTCTGAGTTTCACATGACGGTGTTACCGTCATGCACAAATGTTGTTTGCTCGAGTTAACACGTTGAAGTCAAACCTATTTGCCTTCCCCCTGGAAATACATTGATTTTTGTAGAAATAATGCATGTTCATGATATTTTCACAAAGTTGAAATGTATATGGAATTAAGTGCCACTTGCCGTGCACTATAAGGATATTGCTATCACGAGAAGTCCCAGGACCATGGAGAGAAACAAGACCAAAGGCTGAATGTCTTTATACGGTTATGGAACTCAGAGGTAACTTGCAATATCGATGTCATGTACAACAGGTGATAATTTATTCATTATAATACGTGGTCACATCCTCACCTTTCCCGCAGACCGCTTAAATTCATGGTGCATAGCTTTTTCATATAAAAGAGAGAGCATGTTTGCAAAGATGAAGAATAAAAAGATGCTCTAGTGCAGAATTAAGCACATCAAAAAAAGTTGTTAGATATTTGTTAAGCATGCTGGCAGGTGAGGCACAGACAGAACAAGAGGGGCATGCGACAAACCCCTACTGGTGTGCCGAAACCGAAAGCAGGCAGCAGCTGAGTCTGAGAAAATGCTTGGCACTGATTTGTCAGCTTTGGATTGAAGCGACCAATCAGTGGAAGGCCCCCCAGGTGCACCAGAGGGTTATTAGGGCGTGAGGGCCCCCCCCAAAGAGAATGTGCCTTCACCATTGGATGTGCCTTCGCTATTCATTCATCCATGTCGCTGTGGAGAAGGGTTGCTGTGTTGCCATTGGAAAGGGACTGCATCTGGAGCGCGGACAGCGGCGTGAGGAAAGCTCTCTGTCCGGTGCTCCATCGCTCTTTAGCTGATCAGGACTGGGCTTTTCAAAGTTGCTGAAACCCAGGCAGGGGCGTGGTGAGGAGGGCTCTGTATATGCTTGGGCACCCTCGCACATTAAACCCAGCACCTTGTCTTCAGGATTGATAAGGCCTGCCATAGGGGTGACTGATAGGTTTGTATGTGCAGTGATAAGGTAGATATAGTGAACCTATATCTAAGTAAGGGTTGCATGCACCACCTTACACAGGTTGCAGTAGCAGACCTGTGGTGTCAATTTGAGTGGCCTCTCAGGGGTGACATAATACATGCTGCAGTCCATCCAAAGCCTCTAGTGTACCTATGCCCTGGGTATATAGTATACCATATACTAGGGACTTATAAGGGTACCCCACAATCCAATCTGGAGTATACCTAAAGTACATGCATTCAGTTTAGAGGAGAAAGCTGCTAGGCTGGGGTCCTGAATAGCAGGATCCCAGCCAGACTAAGTAAAAAACAGTGGATCTGCTCTTCACTCTCTTGTGGGACTTCCAGATTACAATGGGGGATGCAGACACGTGTGCTTATGTCGTTAATACACATTACACATGTAAAAGCGTGCTCCAGTGGAAAACCATTGAGAAATGTCATTTATTTGCATAAGAATGTGACCTCCATGCACTGCAATAGACAGAGACATTCGCAGGATTTTTAGCGCCTATCGTGATGTCAATTTTCATACCTGCATAGCAGTGGCGGCTGCTGTAATCTAGAAGCAGTGGGCACCGCGAATGCCAGGGAGGGGGCAGGGGGGAAAAGGGTGAGGGGGAAATAATACATTAAAAAACACTTACTTGCTACTGCGGTCTCGGCCTCTGTGCTCCTCTCCTCATGTTGTGCACACTGCACAGGCTCCCAGGGACCAATCACAGTGCTGCTCTCCTGCTGGCAACACCAGCAGGAGAGCAGGACCGTGATTGGACTGAGCGGGCTCAACTAACATTCGCTCAGGCACTGGGAGACTGTGCCTTTCCTCCTGCAACACAGTTTGACAGCCGGGCAAACCATCATGTGCAATTACAGTGCACAACTCTCCTGCACTCTCAATGACAATCATCAGGATGGCCCCGCCCACGCCCAAAATGCTAGCAATTGACTTAGCAAGAAAAATAAAATGATGATAAACTGGTTGTTATCATTTTATTTTTCAATGTGGCCATAACAGAGGAGTCGCTCCTGCTGCATAAAAGTAATTATTCATAGCGGTGATGATTCTAGTACTGTTTCAGTATCATTTGGTATGCGTTTCCATTTATGCAGAATTGGTTAGTTTTCTGATTAGGAGTTGTAGGTTTATAGCTTCATTACTATTTCAATGTGTAGTTATCAGTTGTTGTTTGCATGACATAAATCTGTGCAAATGCTGTTCTGAAAATAGGTTCTTGTGTCAAACTGTCCTGAAGAGCTTGTAACATGAGAATTGCCAAACTGACCCCATTTTGGGGAGTTGGTGGTGTTAGCAAAGGACTCATGTCTCTGGTAGGTAATATTTCATTCTTAACATGAATTCCCTCCAAGTACATTTGGCAAAGATTCACAGGACACCACTGGTCTGTTTTTCTTGCTCCACATGGCTAGCTGGTGTATCCCTCTGGGCTGGAGGCTAAGGGAAATTTACTGGGTCCAGGACTGGCCCAACGTGGAACATAGGCACATTAAAGCCTTGGCTATCTTCGCCTGTATTGTGGGGGGTGCACATTTCTTTCCAGCACGTTTTAGATCTGAAAGTGTTTAAGGTTAGAGGTTAAACAACAGGACAGTAAAGGGCCTGCTGATATTGAGAAGTTAATAAGAATGATTGTACGTCACCCTGCTACGTGCACTTCTTGTTAGGAGGCTATGTTATTTAAAGCAGCTTTCTACATGGCATTCTCTGGTGCATTTCAAAACAGTTATTGTCTAGGTCCAAAACTGATGTCTGTCACGGGTTGCAGCTCATCCACGTTTGGTTGTCTGAAGATTCTTTATCCACACACTTACATTTTCTACAACCAACCAGCTATTGAGAGGAAACTACATTGTCTTGCCATGACAGACCAATGGTCATATATGCTTGTCTTGACAGGCTTTTTTTTTTACTCGGTGCTCGTAAATATTTTGTTGTTTATTACTCCTTTTTAGGGTGAGTGGGGGAGATCTTTAGAATTAATGATTGCTCTTCCATCAGGCAAGTACAGTACATCCTTACGCCATCCTACTGAACTGGACTCCAAACTCTAAATCAGGCCCTAAGTCTGTTCAAGTTGTTGTAGTTCCTGGTCACACGTTGGGGCATATTTACAAGCCCCTATCTCCACCAAGTCACATTTTTGGATGTTGTGGTGGCGAGAGGCACTTTGACTTATTTACAAAGCTGCGTTAAGCCACTTAATGAGGCTTAACGCTGCCTTGTAAATAACCCACCCTTTCACACTGTACTTAGCGTGAACGGGGAGGGCAATGGGTGCAGCACCCATTGATTTTGACGCTGCCAGGCCCGGGCTAAAAAGGTTGCACTCCGAGCCAATAAGGAAATGGATAAGGGAAATAATTCCAGCTCCCCTGATCTTCACAGCACCCCGAGAGTTCTGGGGATGAGTCTCTGTCCATCACTGTTTCTCCTCAACGTGAAGGGTTGCCTGAATTAATGGTTGATCAAGCAGGTGCCACACCGGAGCCGGCTGAAGCTGCCGTCTCATCAATAATGTCTTCACAAGACAGCCCTGTGCTTAAAACAGCCCACAAAAACAGCCCAATACAGGATGGCTCAAGGAAAGGTGGAATTGGAGTAAAGGATTTCCCGCTGTTTGTAAAAAATATTATCCTACAACTGTCATAGTCCTCCTCACCAAACCTAAATTTAGCCTCCAAATCTTTGAATGCTTCACCGCCGGGGCCAGAATTGGCTTTAGCAGGATCCCCAGAAGAACCGACTCCTAACTCTATCCAGGCTCAAGACACGGGAAATGAAGGCAGAATGATTGTGATGGATACCCCGGTGATCTTGATGTCACCTCAGCCTCTGTTACAATCTCAGCCTCAACCCCAAATGAGATCCCAAGGGCAAGCACCGCCAAAAGCTGTGTCAGCCCAGGCAGACCTAGAAGTAGGAAATTTGACTACCGAAGCTGATGGCCCACCAAGTGATTCCTGCCAAAACATGGAGACCGGAGGGGTCTTTCAGTTAGATATTAGAGACATGCTGAATTTGATTCTGGGGGAGGTCCGCGAAATGAAAAAAACCATCAAATGGAAATTGCTGCTTTGCATCAGAGACTGGGGAAGATCGAGGAAGTGATGACTGGTTTTCCCATTAGACTGCAGGAAGCGGAAGCCAAAATCTCTGTCTTGGAAGACCAAATGAATCTGGCTATGGGGGAGGCAAAAGAGGCGGTTAAAAGGAAGAACTACCATGAGAACAAGCTGGAGGAGCTTGAAAACCTCTCAAGGAGGTCTAACCTCCGGATCGTTGGATCCCAGAAGGGATAGAAGGTTCCCAGCCCCTCGCTTGGGTAAACACATTTATCAAACAGCACGTTCTGCCTGAATTTGTGGGCGACCTCACCATTACAAGAACCCACTGAGTCCCAGCGCAACGTTTCCAAAGCTCCACGATACCAAGAACTATCTTGCTGAAGTTTGCGGATTTCCGCATAAAGGAAAGGATTCTGACAAAAGCTATGCAGCATAGACAGTTCTTTGTGAATGAGACAAATAAGTGTCGCATATTCTCTGACAAGACTGCTGTTGCCGCACGCAGGAGAAAAGAATTGGTTAAAAATGTTGCATTTGTTTAAAGCTCAGGGCACGCAGGCATCAATCGCTCAGCAGTCCAAACTGAGGGTTTTGGTTAAAGGAAAGTTTTGTATGTTTTCAGACCTTGATGAGGCTCAGGCTTTGCTAAAGGAGATTTCAGCAGGGTCCAGCGTTTGAATACTGGTATATATATAGAGCTACCGGTGGTAATGGCAACATTTAGGGTACTCTCTTCAGAAATTCATGTTGGGGTGGCTAGGAAATGTATTACGGATAGGCAACTGTGTATAGCAATTAGGAGCTAACCTTTTGGTAAATGAAAAAAAAGGGGGTCCCCTATATCTAGCAGCAGGGGTCCAGCTCATGAATACAGAAATGTATAGAGAATTACCGGTGGTAATGGTAATATTAAGGGTGCCCCCTCCAGAGATACTAACTGGGTGGGTTAGGAAATGCACTAATTGATAGGTAACTGTCAATAGTAATTATGAGTATTACTTGCCATCGTGGCTTGCACGCAGATTGACTTTTTTTTCAAATTTTGTTGGGGGTCAAGGGACAGCGGGGTCACCTAGGTTGTACTTTCATGACACCCAGGAAGATAGATGGGAGGGGAGAAATGTGGATAGCGTGGGTTGTAGGGGTTTTTCCACATTTCAAGGGGTGAGTTTTCACTTTTGGGGGTGGGCGAGCAGAGGTTCAGAAAGGTTTAGAAAATATACAAAGAAAAGTTAATTAAGGAAACCAGTAAATGTAAGATCCTATCAGCTAATGTTAACGGGATACTAAAAAAAAAGAAGTACAGCGCTCCTATTAGATGGTTATCTTCATTAAATCCACAGGTCCTGTTTTTGCAGGAGCCATATCTGAAATCTAACTCTCTGAAACTTTTTCTACCCAAAGTCTTTTTTAAAGTGTTTTTTGCATTTTCAGGTTTTGCAGTTAGGGGCGTAGCGATTTATTTTTCAAGTAAACTTCCCTGGGAATTTTTAGAAGTCCATAGGGATACACATCGGAGGTAGCTATGGGTAGTGCAGGGAATGTCCCAGGTGGCAGCTGGATCATCTCCTTTTGCAAAATGAAGAGTGGGTCAAAGGGTTCAGGGAATGGATTCTGGAATATTTCCAGATTAATGAGAATACGTTTTTTCGTTGTGGGTGGGGGGGGGGGGGTTAAGACAGCAACCCGTGGACAGATAATAGCTTTTACGGCGGCCCAGTCTAACACCTGGAGGGGTAGGATAGCTCAATTGCAATCCAAAGTGGATCACGAGTATGCTCTCCAACTCCAGTTTCTCCCAAATAAATATGAGCAGGCAAGAACAGCGTTGAAGGATTTTTTCATTTTAGAAGAAGTTTGTAGCTCACAAATATTTCAACAGAGGGTCTTTGAGGACAGCCAGTTAATAGGCAAATTCTTGGCAAATTCCACCAGGATAAAGCAAGAATCAGCTATTTTATCTAAAATCTTAGACCCTCGGACTGGCCTAGAAATAGTTGATAGTAGTGACATCTCAAAAACCTTTATGGACCATATTCGCCGGCTGTATTCTACCGAGTATTTAGTGGAGGAGGAGTTAATCCAGGAATACTTTTAAAATATGAACGCTCCAAAACTTTAAGAGAATCAGATTGGCAAATTAGAAAGGGGAGTGGAGGCTACTGAAATTTTTAGCAGCTATTAAAACAACAGCTAGGGCAAAGGCTTGTGGGCAGGATGGTTTTCCCATTGAGTTTTATAAAGTCTTCTTAAAGGAACGTACTACCCCTTTGAGAAATCTATTTAATTTTGTTAAAGAGGGTGGCATGGTTCCAGCAGTTTTTAAAGAAGCAATAATTGTTTATTTTGCTAAAAAAGATAAGAATCCGGAAGACGTGAATTCATACAGGCCTATCAGCCTTTTGAATTCCGATTATAAACTCTGATGAAGGTATGGGCAGAACATTTTTTACTGGCCGCCCAGGAGGTAATACACAGAGATCAAACAGGTTTTCTAGTGGGTAGCTCAATGGCAGCTAATACCCAGTTTTTAATACATGCTCTGGATTATATTAATACAAACTCCATTCCGGCAAGCATTGTAATGGTAGATACCGAGAAAGCTTTTTAACTCGTGAACTGGAGGACCCTGTTTGCTACCCTTGGTCGGTTTGGTTTTCCTGCACAAGTGGTGGATATGTTGCATAATATTTACCAGTGGGCCACGGTGAAGATCATAATAAACTCAAACTGCGCAGGAACCATAAAAATAAACCGTGGGACCAGGCAGGGCTGTCTACTTTCGCCTTCATTGTTTACGTTTTTTATCGAACCCCTGGTTATAAAGATTCGGAATAATGCTGCTATCCAATCACCGATCCCCGATATGGCTAAGCCTAAATTATTTGCAGACAATATCATTTTGTATCTGACTCCAGAGAGAGAGAACCTTGAAACAGTTAAAATGAATGTAAATAAAACTTCAGCTGCTAATCTTTTTATTTTCTAATGTACTGATAAAAATAAATCAGTCGTATTTTAGGGAAATTGGTACCTTATTCAGGCAATTTATTTGGGGTAAGAAAGCTCCAAGGGTCAAACTGAATGTGGTACAATTATCAATAGATCAAGGGGGTTTGGCGCTACCGCATTTAAGAACGTATTACGAGGCTGCTTTTTTAGATTTAGTGTCCGGCTTGATAGGATCAAACTCCACTAGAGACAGCTTTTTTATAGATAAAAGGACACAAGAAATCGAATCACTAACTCAAGTATTTTTAAAAACGTCTAAACTTCTAAAAAAACATGCTATAAAACTTTAAAAGATTATCTTTTTAGACTTCAGTCCTTTTTCAAAAATATGAGTTAGTCGGGTCTCCAGTATTTAAAAATAAGAGAATGTGCCAGTCTTGGTCTTCAACTCCAATTAAGGCAAATAAATATTTGGGAAGGCTGTGGACTTTCTGAGTTAAGGCATTTTATAATACAAAAGAGGGCGATTTTGTGGCAAGAAGTATTGGCAAGGGCGGAGAGCCACCGGAAGCCGACCTTTCTCGAATATTTACGAATTGTTTACTTACTAAAAAATACTAGTGGCATCCTTGATTCCCCTAATCAATTGATGGTAGCCCTTTATGGGGCGAATATAAGAGGGGTGGGATACTGGTATAGGTTGCTACATAAATTAGGACAAGTCCCTGTAATAAACAATCATCTGGAGAAAATAACTCGGGAAACCGGAAGGAGTGGAATCTATCTACCATTTAGGAAGTAAGGGGCAGATGTATCATCACCATCATTTGCGATTCTCAAATAGCGATTTTTTAGAAATCGCTATTTGAGAATTGCAATTTGGGATGTATGTAGAAAATCGCAATTTTTTAGTAATTTCTTAATATTTCTAAATTGCGATTTGCAAATTGCGAAATCGCAATCAAGGAATAATTTCCCATTCATTTCTATGGGCCAGGAGGCCCATAGGAATGGTTGGGAAGTTATTCTCAATTTGCGATTCGCAATTTGAGAATCGCAAATTGAGAATAATTTCAAGGGTGCAAGGGTGTCTTGAGGACACCCTGCTGCACCCCTGAATTTTACAAGTGTGCGCATATGGCGCACATATATGCCCTAAGGGCATGCATGAGAGCCACATGGCACCTTCACAAATACCAAAAAGTGCATTTGTGAAAGAAATCGCAAATTAACACCAACTTGAAGTTAGTGGTAATTTGCGATTTCTTAAGGTGAATTCGCAAAATTTGAATGTTTCTTACATAGCATTTAAGAAATCGCTTTTTGCGATTCCTTAAATGCTTGCGCACAGTTAAGGAATTGCAAATTTTGCAATTCCCTAATTTTGCGATGCCATTTCCTTCATACATCCCGTTTTCCTGATTTTTAGTCGCAAATGCTGCTTTTCTGCGAATCATAGCGTTTGCGACTAAATATCCAGTTGATACATCTGCCCCTAAATCTTTACGTGCTGCCAATTTTAAAAGGATGGCATTCCTTTTGCGATGGATCTCTTACCTAACTCCGGCCACCTTAAATAAAAGATTCCCGGGAGTTGAAAAAAAGTGTTTTCGATGCCAGATAGATGGGGAAGGCGGGTGGCACCAAACTTTTTTCTTATGTTCAGGCCTTAGGATTTTTTGGGAGACTGTTTTTAAGGATTTTGAGCAAGCTATTGGAAAGAGTATTCAGCTTGAGGCCGAAGCTGCATAGTTTGGAATTTGAAGAGGGGAAACAATGCTATTGTAACCCGAAAAAGCTTTTATATTTATTTCAAGTTCGGTGGCTTGTTCCTTAATTCTGCAAAATTGGAAATCTAGGGAAGCCCCTTCTCATCTGAAATGGTTGAATAAAATAACAAGCATTTACAATGCAATGGTTTTGCCTTTGTTAAAGTTAGAGCTATTGGCATTGCCCTTGACATTATTTTTATTTATGTTTTTTTTTTAACATAAATAAATGGCATTGTCATTTACAATAGCAGGGCACAGGGAAGGGGGGGCAAAGAGAGACTAAGGAGAGCTGCGGGCTCAGGGAAGGGCGGGCGAGGAGAGATGAAGGAGAGCTGCGGGCTCAGGGAAGGGGGGCGAGGAGAGACGAAGGAGAGCTGCGGGCTGTTGTTGTAATGCTTGCATGGATGAGTTGGTGGATGCATGGATGGGTGCATGCATGGATGGGTGTATGGATAGATGCATGGATGGGTGGATGGATAGATGCAGCTTGACTTGTCGACCGGTTCATCTATCTAACACTAATATGACTATACTGGATCCCTGGTAAAGGCAGTCATATTCTAGCCTCTACGTCGAGGACTAACGTCACTGTGGGTAGGCCCAATATACTGCACTACATCCCTGGATACATACTTCCTTTACTATTTACACTCAACGATTCTCTCATCAAGAGTCAGAAGTTTCACGATCCTCAGGCCATGGATAAAGATAGCACTACCTAGGGCCATAAGCAATTAAACCAACTACCCTGAATTCTGAGAAATAATCATTTGTCGGAAACGTGTTGCCTTATAACGGAAGTGGCAGTGGGTTCAATCATTTGGCAATTACAAAACACAAATTCATTTATTGATCTCTGGGGCAACGCAGCACAGGAGAAAGGCGGCAAGACCGGCAAATAATAAAATTTAAATGGTGTTTTGGAACAACAGCAGGAAAGTGTGTCATTAATCCGAGAAGTCTGTTCCAGAGCTAAAGTTTTGAAACAGAGGAATAACATGGAAGTTAAATGAATTCTGAGCTAAGCGGGCTAACAACAACGTTGGCAGTCATAAATGACTCTGGTAATGCAACAACAAAAAATTGTATTTATATAAAAGTTGGGTTGTTCGTTAGCTTTTCTGTGGGTCAGCCAGACATAAATTTGGGCCTGATTAATTTAATCAGTTCAGTCTCTGTGGGTGGGGTCTATTAGCAGATAAGCAATTAGGGGGTCTTTATAACGTCAGACGTTAATAATACACCACATCTTGCACCAATTTACGGCAGGTTTGCAACACTTACACTTTCAGACCTACAGTAGCTATGCGACAGATTGTCTGATAATGCACGATGCAGCATTTCACAAGTACAGTTTTACACAACTTGTGACTTTCACTTGTACCAGCCTCTTTGTAATGCTTCTGAATATAATGTAGCCTGGAAGACCACACGAGCGTTTCACAATCGGATCATGAAATGTACAGTACAATGTACCGTTCAAACAGAGCAGCGGTTTAACGTCAGGCGGAAAACTGCCCTCTAGAACTTTTTAAAGCTCAGGCTTGTGTGGTGCACCTATGCATTTAAGGGTCATGAGATTTTGAGTCAGTGTGTCTTTCTGAAAAGTTATTTTCGTAGCCTTCGCGGGTGGGTAACATTATGGGTGGGGTCCTACTCTTGAACGCGAGGGTAACTTGCCTTACCTTGGGATCTCGCCCGAGGGGGTTCCACCAGAGCCACTTTTCCTGCGGTGACGAAATGGTGCACAGCCAGCCCCGCGGCAACACCACCAAAGTTGGGTTTGGGGAACTGTGCTTTACTGAGCGGGGAAGG
The DNA here is from genome assembly GCF_964263255.1 of Lissotriton vulgaris. Lineage (NCBI taxonomy): Eukaryota > Metazoa > Chordata > Amphibia > Caudata > Salamandridae > Lissotriton > Lissotriton vulgaris. The sequence continues at coordinate 759,480,702 of NC_141699.1, read as the reverse complement.
ACATGCCTGGGCGATGGAGCGCAAAGAGCAACCATGCGTCAATGTAAGAAGCCGCCGTTCTGTATAGTGCGAAAACGAGAATCTCGTAATGTATTAGCGCTTTGAAACCGCAGTTGTGGCAGAATACGTTTACAAAGTACAGCCTAACAGTACGAATGATGTAGACAGTGTGTGCACTACAAAGTATGTTTAATTATTGGAATGCGTTATTTAAATTATAATTTCATATCCAGAAAATAAGGTACAAATTAAATCAGTAAAGCCTTTTGATTTTGCCTCATTTCACAAGTTTTTACTTGGGATTCAACGAATATTTACCATTATTAAAATGGACAACAAATTCGCCTGCCTGTGGCCGAGGTACCTCGTCCTTTCTTTATGTCTGGTACCGCTTCTTAGTGAGTCGCTCAGTCTATCGGTGTCGATTCTGTCCTGATCTGCTCCAGAAACGCTCTCTCTGTGACTGTCTCGCAGTGGTTCTTGTACGTCCGTCATCTTCAAACGGGGTGACGCGTATAGTTGCGATCATTTGCCACTGCTGTGGTGGCCATGTTGGAATGGGACAAAGATTCCTATCTTCGAACGGGGTATCGCGTATAGTTGCAATAATTTCCACAAGCGTGGCTGCGAAAATGAAAAGAGCGGCGTGCTCGCTATGTGTCATCCGTTATAGGGCTTCTCTTTGATGTTTTTGCTAAAAAAATGTTTCTTGTGTTCGTACTTCTGCCGACCAGTTTGTAATTTGGTTGTAAGTGTGTCCCGGTCTAATACATTTAACCGGATGTTTTTTCTCTTTGACGACTATAGTTGTAGTACTCTAAAACTAAGCACGGATATCAATACGAAATTTGTAGCATTTCACCCCCATGGGCAGAGGCAGGTCGTTGAGAGTGAAACCACGCCCTGGGGAAAAAACGCTGGAACGCCCCCGAATCTGGTCCGGCCTTGACGGACAGATCCGGCTCCCAATGGCTAGCCTCCATTTATGGAGCTAGCCAATGGGAGCCGGGGCGGGTCATCGATCCCACATAAGACTCATAAGGTTTTTTAGCGCATGCGCACTACGTGCGCACTTGCAGGCAAAACCTAAAAAGGACTTGAAAATTTGAAGAAGCCTACGCCAGGAGGGTAGGAGCTACCAAAAACTATGAAACACATTTGAAGTTTTTTTAATGAATTAGAGAAGTTTAAAGAGAGTTTTTAACACTGGAAGTGGTAAATCAACGTAGCAGCTTTTTTAAGAGGTATTATGCACTTTATTGTATTGCACTTTAGATGGATTAGCACTTTTTAGTCTGTGCACTTGATAGAATTATGTATTTTGTATTGGGGTCAATAATATAATGAGCCATTATAGCCATATTTTATGGTGTTTAAAAAGATGGTGGCTATGATGGCTTTTGGTGATAAGTTGGCACTAGCACTTTATTGATATTGCACTTTAGGCGTTTTCTTATTGCTATGAAACAAGATAAATTTGCACTTTGCTTTGGGAACGACTATAGGATTAGCTGCTCCAGCTAAAAGCCTGTTTTATTGTTTTTCTTTGTATCTGGTTGTAATAATGGTTTTAAGTATGTAATGTATCATGAACCAAATGCTATGCTCAATAAACGATTTATAAAAAAAAAAAAAAAAAAAGAGGGTAGCGTAAATAGGAGGCAGCGCCAAAATTAAGAGCAGGGAAAACCTGGTCATACCCAAGCGAAATGTGGACATTTTTTTAATTTCTCCTCATTTTTGCTGTTTCCATGTGTACTGCGTTGTGCAGCACACATGGAATCCGCAAAACACCATTGATTGTATATGTACTGGAAGATGTCCCTTCCTGCAAATAAGCAATCATTAAATTACGTTTTGCCACTTCTGTGTGTGCTGCATTAAGCAGCACACATATAAGTTACAGAACACTATTTAAAGCTTATTGATGTGCAGGAAGGGGCACCTTCCTAAACATAAACAATCTTCTCCTACAACACAAACTCCCTTGCACTATGATGCAAGGGTGCCTGCATTGGCGCTAGGCAGCTACATTTAGCGCCAGCGCAGGGGAAAATTCAGGGCTAGACCATATTTTTGTAAATATGGTGCAGCACTGGGTTTTAGAAGTGGCAGCGCTTAGTCACATCCATTGTAAATATGCCCCATTGAGTGCAAAATGTGATGAAAACTGTGCAATCGGTAGGTACCACCTGTGTGGGTGGCCAGTATTTTAAAGAGTGCACCCCGATTTCGACTATTGGACTGCGAGATGGAGTATAATGAGAAAATTGTGTGTATTTCTCAGGTTTGAGAGTATGCAAATTCTTTTTTTAGATCATACGCCTGAACTATTTTCACCAGGATTTACTTGTTAAAAATTGAGTGAGCAAAATCACTAAGGGGCAGATTCACAGAACTAACTTAAGACAAAATCCTAAACTTACTACTTTTGGTATTCACAGAAGGCATTTAGTAGTAGTAAAGTTAAGATTTTGCCTTAAGTTTGACTTAAGACAAACTTAAGACAAACTTAAGACAGACTTAAGACAAACTTAAGACAGGCTTAAGAAAGACTTAAGACAAACTTAAGACAAAGTCCTAACTTAAGTCTATCTTAAGTCTGTCTTAGGTCTGTCTTAAGTTTGTCTTAAGTCAAACTTAAGACAAAATCCTAACTTTACTACTACTAAATGACTTCTGTGAATACCAAAATGTAGTAAGTTTAGGATTTTGTTTTAAGTTAGTTTTGTGAATCGGGCCCTAGGTTTTGCAATTTGCATCTACTTTATAAGCCTAAATGGATCTTTGTCCCCCAAAGGGATTTGCACCTGACATGATCAGGCCTTTAATGTGCTCTTTGGCTTGAGCCATGACACCCTTTTGCTGTGTGCAACGCCACTTCACCTCATCCTGGTTATCCATGCCTGTCACCTCTCAGTATATTCTTTTTAGTCTACCAGATAGCAATAGGTTCTAGAATCACGTTTGATTTAAGTAAAGACAATATGAAGAGGTCTGCCCTGGTGTGTTGAAATGGAAATTATATCTGACTTATCGTCCAAGTACAGGGCATAACTTCCATTGGTGCAGCAGGTACAGTGGCACTGGAGCCCATTGAACACTGATACTAGCTGTATTTTACCACCACAACAGTAATCAAAGGGGCATTATTACTGCTTGCACCATGTCTCATGGCATCCTTGCTGCGTTACTGTCCAAGGAAGGAGTCTGCTGTGGAAAGGGATGGTAAAGGAGCTAAGGCAAAGAGGGGCACAAGTTCCATACACACCTCTGCAATGTGATTGTGCATGGCCTCCAGCTGCTGAAGTGCACATGAAGGACATTTGGGTGAAAATGGGCACATGCACCTTGATTGCACCATTTTTGTAATTCAAGGGCTCATAGATGGACCCATCTTAGCCACCAGAATGGCATTCCCTTTTTTGGTCAGGTTCACTGAGTAGGTGAGAATCGTCATCCCAGTCACAAGGGTCCAATATCTTCCCCTTAACTCCCTCCCCTTCATGTCCCAGTTCCCTCTAATGTCATCAAACTCCAACAAGTTAAGGCACTTCTCTTCCTTTAAGTCACCCAAGCTCTGGACACTGGGATTGCGTCTTACTGAATGATGCTGTAAGCACAATGGGGACTTGTCCTGTGTATCGTTTTCCCCGGAGACAGTAGAACCTTATACTGGGACTGGACATCAGGGTGCAATGGGGATGCCTTTCTTTTAATCCCTAAGTACATGTTCAGATGGCGTCAGCAAAGTGTTTCACTTCTTCTATATACTCCCATGCTTCTATGTGAGTGGCGTACTACTCTACAGTTTCCTCTGGATGTCTTAACCGATATTGACAAATTCAGCAGTTCTCAAGACGTAGGGCCTCATTACTAGTTTGTCGGTCTGACAGCTGTAGAACCACATCTGCCCCCCCCAGCAGCCCACGGTGCTGGTGGTCCAAAGACTGCTGTATTACGAGTTGACCACGAGGTCGGCGGTGTGGAAGCAGGAATCCTGCAGCAGTAGTGATTTCTTTTCCCAAATATATTGATGCCTGTTTGTGCATTTCGACTGCAGATGTGTCAGATACATATATATGTATGATTTATGTGGAAAAATGCCATATACCCATTTCCGGAGTATAGCTTATACGTGGCAGTTCTGGCAATGGGTATATGGTATGAAAAGGACTCATCTGTAGATCACTACAAACAGGGTAGTAATCCTCGGCATGAAGATCCTGCTGAGAAAGGGGGACCTTGAGAAAGAAATCTACATCACAATCTGCCTGGAAGAACAAGACAGGGGTGAGTACGCACCCCAAATCCTTAGTCACTGCCACCTTGAAGCAAGCGGTCGGTTCACCGCGGTTCGCACGTGGAACAGGCAATTCGTAATATGGACGGCAGTGCAGCTCACCTGTACTGCCCTATTGCAGCTGCCTTTCCCCACGATCCTGGCGGTCTGCAGGCGGTCCCAGCGGTCCTGCAGCAGTCTTCGCAAAGACAATCTGCCCAACTCATGGACCTTCAATGCTGATACATCAGTCCACGGCATGGCCAAACTCATAGTAAGGCTCTTAAAGTCTTGGCATGTTGATCATGGACCTCGATCAAGGGGGTAACAAATGTAAAAATTACCAGGGTAACACATTCCCGCCAACTCATATTTGGTTAAATCTTGCACAATACGCTAAATTAGATTACATGTAAAAACTCAATTCTTGTAGCACTTGTTAAATAAGCAAATTCTATGCAGTGGTCAGTCTCACTGCTTTGGTGGAATACATTTGCAATTAATTTGCCGTATTCTGCTTCTCCTCCTGCTTCATCGTCTGTTTCTCGCCCTGGTCTGCTATCATTTGTTTCTCAGGTGGTTTTCCAGACCTACCTTGCTAGTGTCCCCTTAAGTCTAGTTTTTGTCCAACACCCTTCTTTGAGATGTCTATACTTCACTCAGCAGCATCTAGTGTCACCGGCCTCCTTTTAACTTGAGTCAGGTAAATCAAGATTGGGCTTGCATTCACCATCACTACACTGTGGAAAATAAGTAGAATCTGGAAGGGCGCACTCCACTGTGGCTTGAGGCAGTCCTCTTTCTCAAACAGACCCAGTCGCCTGGTTGCAATGGGCAGGGACTGTAAGAGGGAGAGTTTGGGCACTTTTAGCAAGATCATGATATTTTGTCAGAGCCCTTTGCAACCTTTTGCAGTACTGAACCAAGTCTTCATCCCTGCCCATGAGAGAAACATATGGAAGTCTAAAATGCTCCAGGTGTGGAAATGGATTTCATAGGGAGTTAGCCAATGCTTCTTAATGAGGCTGAGTCTAAAGTTCGTTAAGATCACTGGGAGAGCTTCTGTCCATTTGAGTCCTGTCTCTTGACATATGTTTGCCAGTTTGTTCTTGATATGTCCATTGGTTTTTTCAATGGTTCCTGAAGACTTGTGTGATAAGGAGTGTGCAGACTCTGAGAAATACCTAGAGTCCTAAAAACGTATTTAAACACGTGCGCTATGAAACTGGGCTCATTGTCCGAGTACAGAGATTTTGGGACCCCAAAACATCACATATGTGTTTTTTGCTATGGGTATTGCTTCTGCTTTCCTACACAGGAAGACCTTTTGCCACTCTGACACTTTATCAAGCATCCCAAGCACGTTTTTGACCCTCCTGGATAATTTCTCCTAATTCTGATTCAGTTGTGGATCACTTACTTCGCCAACCGGTGTATCCTGGGGACATACAAATCTTTCAGTATCTCATTAACAACTCTACCCTTGCAAATGTGTGACACTGAAAGGAATGCATGTGCCACCTGTTGTTGGAACACAGAAGTAAAGCCTTGTCTGCCGTCATGGGAAACATACAATTGTGAAGCAGGGTCTAGTGTACAGCCTTGTGAAGTCCAATGTGATATAAAATCTGGGAGTAGCAAGAAGATCAGATACTGAATGGGACAAGGGTTTCTGCAAAGCACATAAGTATGGGCAGGTGTTTGGGGCCCCTTGCGGCAATCTGTGACATGCTTCAGTATCGGCTGGGGCATCTCCATGGGCCACATCTGACTGTTCTTTAGTGTGGGCATGACAAGGAACAACTGCAATTTCCATAGGAAGGTGGATAGCATGAAACAGAGCATTAAACAATACAGCATGAAAAATTGTAAAACGGAATACTTGAGAAAACCTCTCCTCTTCCATAGCTGACCACTACTATGACAAACATTAAAGGCATAACAGGAGTAATTGTAAATAGTGGCAAAAGTTGACACAGACTAATTCATGTTCTTATGAGAGCAACCAATGTGGCAACCTAGCACGCTGTAGCTTTGGGAGAGGGTGACAGCCTCTAACACAGAGGATGGCGAGCAAACAGGGTAGCCAATGCAGAAAGCACCAAAATCATCTCACAGAGCAGAACCATCAGTGTAAAGGGTAGAGTCAGCATTAGGTAATGGTGTGTCAATAAGGTCTGGATGCAGTAGTAAAGGCCACAACTTGGCTGCAATTGTGAGGCTCAACATCCTCTGCAGTGGTGTGCAGAGTGGCAGGATTAAGAATGGTACACCTAACTATGTTGAGATTTGTGTCTCTAAGAACAGAAAACTGCCTTCCGGGATTGCCCAGCTTATAATCATACCACCTTACCATAAGAAATCTGTAAGAGGCACTGCTTTTTCAGTGCGAGCTGTCAAGCTCTGGAACTCACTACCAGCCAGCATTAGAGGCACCCTGAAGGATATGCACTTCGTAAAACAGTTAAAAACTTGCCTACCTCCTAGATACCTGCACAACATGCATCCAAGCAATAGAGACCAGAAAACGTTCATACCACTAAATGCAATCTTCAGCTTATAACCACGAACTGCAAACGACTCAACCAGAAAACTGTTTTCATTATGCAGGTCAGCAAAAAGATATGACCTATGGGTCACTGTTGCATTATATAGTTATGTACTTCCATAAATAACTGTTATGGCCCACATTAAAATTAAAACCATGATACTGAGCAGTCAGCAACAAATTGTAACTTGTACCTATTAAAATCATGCAATACTTATCTGCTATGAGGGTTGTTCATCACCAGCACTGTATAGCCAACAATCCAAACACCACCATAAGAACAGGCATGGAATAACTGAGATCTGTCACACATTACTGGGCAGTTTTGGAGGACTTTACTATATTCCATTAATTGCAGGTCCTAAATATCTATGCAACCTGACCCCTTCCTTATATCTCACATAGACACTCAGATATAGGACAATAATAAAAAATGCCCATCCCTACAGATACATCCACTTATTTCTCCCTCCAACCATGCCAGGGCAACAACTATACACAAAATCTCATATTGGATAACCCAGTGCAATAACCAGCTAAGCAGATTATAGCCTATCAAATACCATAAAGGGACCTGCAGAGCTCTTTAAAGCTAGCAGCATACTGAAAACCATAAAACTGAGAGTCTGTCTCTTACACTTCATCATCCAGTGCACTGCTAAATGGTGTGACCCAAAACATGATAACGGCACCTTGGTGGTCATCGCTCATGACATGGAAACACTTCCCACATAGGATCAAAACAAAAACAACATCCTTCCAACCACACACCCTGCATGGTGTAGGATGCTACTCATGTAGGCAAGTGCTTCAGCAACCCACAAAGGACTAGTAAGTGCTATATAAATGCTGCAATAAAGTACGATACAATAATACAATACAAAATCATGAATATGTATATCTACAAATAGTAAACACAACAATGCTGCCATTCTAACTGTTTCAGAACAAATATTGGAGAATATTCAACAACCATAGCCATGTTTGTATCCGACACCGGAGCCTAGTCAGAACTGGTATTGTAATCAATTATTTCTGTGTTCCGCAGGCAAACTCTACAGCCAGTTATCCAAAGAGACTTCCACTGCTGTAATAGCAGTGTAATACTAACAGGGAAAGTATGACTTGTGAATAGATTAATTAACTCCTGTCACTAGCCTAATCAGTAGTGGAATAGCAATTGTTAGACTTGGCACCATGGGCGTGAGCCCCCCTTCAACTTTTTGCTGTTGCCTCATCTGTTTTTGCTGGTCTAGATCCTTTGGGCACTTTGCCACTGCTGTTCAGTGCCAAAGTGCAAGTGCTCCCTATTGTAAATTGTTGTATGGATTAGTGATTCCATGATTGGTTATCTGATGTACTTGTCAGTCCTTTTAACAGTACACCCTGTGTGCCCAGGGCCTTTAAATCAAATACTGCTGGTGGGATTGCAGCACTAATTGTACCACCCACTGACGCAGCTTGTAAAATGTGGCTCAGGTCTGCCATTGCAGAGCCTGTGTGCAGTCTGGGACTGCCATGTCGACTTGGCAAGTGCACACACTTGCCAGTCCCTAAACCTTCCCTTTTCTGCATGTTAGTCACCCCTAAGGTAGGCCCAATGCACCCCTGTGGGCAGGGTGTATTGTAGGTGAAAGGTAGGCAATGCCCTGATGTGTGTGGCATGTCCTGATAGTGAAATACTACCAATTTCGTTTTTCACTATTGCAAGGCTATCTGTTCCCATAGGCCCGAATGGGCAGTTTGATTATAACATCTTATAAACATAACTGACCCAGGGAACAAGATAGAAAAATAAAGTTTAGTATGCCTAAGCTCAGAATGTTAAAGTACATCTTTTAGTGTGGGCGATTTTAACATTCTGTGTTTGAAAATACCACTTTTAGAAAGTCGTTTTTTTCTTGCCTACCTATCCAATGTGCCTCTGCTAGGTTTGTGTATTGCATGTCTGGCTTGTGAGTGACAGGAGCTGGGAGGGGACTGCGGCTCCAGCAGTCTGATGAGTCAGGGCTGGACTGAATGGGACCTGCGTTGAATTTAGAGTAGGGGGAGGAGATTTCCTTTCACCTGCCTGGGCCAGGTCTGTTTTCAACAATGCTGCCTCCACCTCCTGCCAGGAAGCTGCACCAAAGAGGACAGAACTGGTTTTGGCTGGGTACATCATTTCTCATACAGGAGGGGAGAGGGTCAAAAACTAAACTCCACCACTCGAACCCCCTAATCAACACATGTAAACACATTAAGGGGTGGGGAGGACACCCCACCCCTCTATGTGTTTACATTTGGCTGGGTACAGACACTCTCTGCCTTCAGAGACAAATGGTTTTTGTATATAAAAAGGGGTACCCAGACCCCAGAACTTTAGACCACATCAGGGAAATTAAGAAGAACCTATGCCAAGGAGATGAACTGGAGAAGCTGAAGGAGGATTACTGCCCCTGTGCTGTTTGCTGTTTGAGGTTGGCCTGCAGTGGTTGCTTGCTGCCAAGGAAATGAGAAAAAAGACTTTGATGTTTGCATTGTCACCTGCTTCAAGAAAAGATCTCCAAGGGCTTGAACCTGAGATTGACTCCTGTCTGAATTTTCAGGGACACAAAGACTTAACCACCAGCTCCCCTGAGTTTCCTTGCTGGAGGTGCCGGCTGCTGTTTAGGACCTCTAGAGACCGTTTGTCTCTGGGAGCTGGAAGCTTGACACAACAACGAAGAAGCGTGTCGCATCTGCTCCCCACAGGGAAGAAGAGTGCTGCATCCACACCGAGTCTTGACACATTACAAGAACATTGTCGCAGTGCCTGCTGTGCGGCTGCAAAAGTTCATGCATTGGACCGGATCGTTGCATCGCTGCGCCATCTTGTTGCATTGGAACCGGAACACAGTGAGAAACTGATGCATCCCCTCCTCTCCGGTAAGGAACTGATGCATTGTCTCCCCTGCGCTGCAGTAAGGAACAGATGCGCCACCTTCCCCGAAGTAAGGAACTGATGCATCGCCTTGTCTGAAACCCTTTTTTTATTTTGCGTGACGCATCTAAGGTACTTTGTTGGAAAAGTGTCTCATTTACAACTTGCATTGAATTGAACTATTTCTACCATTGAAGAGCCTATTTTTGATACTGTATTGTAGATTTTTGCCATTTGGTCTTGTTTAGATAAAGATTATTTATTTTTTTAAACAGGTGTGGTGTCCATTTGTAGTGTTTTCACTGTGTTACTGTATGTGTTCACAAATGCTTTACACACTGCCTCTGTGATAAACCTGTCTGCTTGTGCCAAGCTACCAAGGGGGTAAGCAGGGGTTACATTAGAAGTGTATCACCCTTACACTGACTATAAGCAAGGGCCCCTATTTGGACAAAGGTACCTACCTCTGCCAACTAGAGACCCCCATTTCTAACATCAATCTTAATAGAGGCATCAGTGATGTTGGTGTAATCATCCTTACCATCATCATTATTAGCATGGCAAGAAACGTAACTGACAAAATATTATTAGTCACACCACAGTATTTAACGTGATAATGCTAAGAATAACAAAAAAGTGATATTTTCAGGGTGATGTGCAAAAATATGAGCATAACTGTAGATTTAACAACCTGTCGACGGAATAAGAAAATATGATAAAATGTTGTAGAACCGGTACATTTATTTTGTCTTTGGCTTATGTTAAAGGGTGCTATTTCACACATTGAAAAGAAAGCGTACAAAGGGAATCTACAATGCATTCATTTCTTTTTTATACAAATTATTTTTTATTGAAAAACATTTCTTTTTAAAGTCCTGCTGTGCACTAACAAATCAGCCTCCAAGAAAGTCAACAGGAGCCAAAGGTTCCTTGACCGCTGTGACTCTGAATTAACATGGCAAATCTCTTATTGTCATTAACCCCTTAGGTGCTCAGGAGGGCCTGGAGCCACCCTTAGCCACAGAGGCATGTGCTGAAGACATCTCCAGGACATCCTGACACCCACCCTTGTTGGGAGTGCTGGTACTATCCCCACAGGTCCCCCACAACATAGATGCATTGGGAGAGGCAGCAGAAGTGCTTCCACTGCCACCCGACCCTGTTTTCGCAATCTGATGACATCAGCATGCGCACGGTGCATAAACATCATCAGATGGTGCCAGGACGCGCTGGAAGTTATTTGCTTCTAGCGCGTCAGGAGAAAGGAGCTCCCACAGGTGAGACCTTCACCGGGTGGTGAGGTTTAGGTGCTGTACAAACTCAGGGAGAAAGGAAAGAGTTTTTCCTTTCCCCTGTGTCTGTATGAAGTGGAATCCTGCTCCAGGATTGCAGGCAGGGCCGCAATCGCAGAGCAGGAATCCAATACACTAGACCACCAGGGCTTTTTTTCTTGTTTGGGGAATGGCCCTTAGGAAAGGTAGCTTCCCTTGGGGCCATATGTTAACCATGTTTGAGCCACCCTGGGGGGCAGGTCTGTTGTTTTTTTGGTCAATGGGGTTTGAAACACACAAGATGCCAGGGATTCTATTTTGAAATTGGGGGAGTGACCACTTAGGCAAGGGTTGAACCCTTTGGGAGCAAACCAATGTAGCTTTGAGTCTATTCTGGGAATTTTGGGGGGTTGTCAAAACCCACTAAATGCCAGGGATTTTATTTAATGAAATTGCAGGGAGTGACCCTGGGCAAGAGACACTCCCTTTGAGGGCAATGCATTTTATCTATGTTTACCCCATCCCTGGGGGCTAGTTTGGCTATTTTTTTGGGCTGAACTGCCCCCAAGTGGGGGTTGAAATCCAGTAGATGCCAAAGATTATATTTTTATGAAATTGTGGGGAAGGGACCGTGAGAAGTTGGCCCACCATATGCTGTCAACTATTATAGTGGGCACCTTGCACCAGTCCAAATGACCCTAATTGATGGTAGGTTAAAGACAACCTTTATAGAAAGCTATCCTAGTGGTAGCTGTGGAGAGCAGCCTTCAGGCTAAGTCTTGGAGGAATGTAAAGTAGCTTGTTGTACCAGTCTATAATCTTGTGAATGACCAAATGAAAGTAGAACCACGCCAGGTTTACATATAAAATATATGTATTTAGAACACATCCCACTAGTCTCTTTATGAGGCTAGTGGCAAAAGTGCATACAGTAAACTTAATAGCACACAGTAAATTAGCACAATATACGTTGAGACCTAGTGCCGTACCAAACCATATATTAATAAAGTGGTATAAGAACCACAACTTGCATAGACACAAGGCCTAGAGCCTGCAGAACCGCTGGGGGCACCAGGAACCACCCAAGTTAGTGACACAGGGGACCCATGGGGGACGCGTGCAGTGTAAGAACACAGCCGCGAATCACCATTAACTTCTATAGGGAAAGTCGCGGTTGGAAATTTAAAGGAAAAAGACACTTAGAGGAGGACTTTGCGCAACCTCCTTTAGATTTAATGGGTTCTAGAGCCAACACCCATGCGAGCACGGGAGAACTTGAGTTACCTCACCCAGGGAAGCCGGTGCATAGGTGTCTTTTGGTGTCGGGTTTCGTCATTGTTTTGAAAGGCGAGCTGCTTCAAAGTACTGCTGCTGAAGAAGTGGAAAGTGTCCGGTTTAATCCAAGCCTGGATCAAAGATGAGAAGAGCCTGAAAGCAGAGGAGACAGAGTCTGGGTTACTAGCCAGTGACCAGAGGCACAATAGTCAAATGCCCACAGATGTCGAGTGATTTCAGGTGAAAGAGGTGAAGCTTGACTCCTCAGCCACGAGGACCAGGAGGCGTCGATGATGACCAGGAGCTGGATTCAAGCTGTCCCACAAAGGATGTCGAGTGCTGCGGAGTCGGTGCCCGGATTGGGCCCAACAAGCCGTAGCAACAGCAACCCACGCAGGAATCAAAGAAATGCTTCAGTGCAGACCAGCAAGTTCTGAGAGGCTCACCCCCCAGTGGGGAGTCAGGGCACGTCTGGAGCAACAAGGGAAGCCCAAGGAAAATCAGAGTTGCCTTCACAGGGACCCACCAGTCGACGGGCCAGGAATCGCGAAGGAGCCTCGAGCAGAAATGCAAGAAGTGGGAGCACAGCACCCTCGTGGAGTGGAGGCCCACAATCTTGGGTGCACATGGTGCTCGGGGCTTGGGCCACAAGTAACCTAAAGCACAACTTCAGGAGATGTCAAGAAGTTAATGCAGTAGCAAATGTGCACGGTGTCCAGGATTTCCAGTTCTACGTCACTCACGAGGGCTGCGGGTCACAGCTTTGCTGGGGACTTTGGTTGGCCTCTGAGAAGTCTGGAAATCCTCTTCCTGTGTTGCAAATACTTCAAAGTCTGGTGAGAGCTTCAGAAATGCAGACTGGCAAGATTCTTCTTTGGTGCCTGCTAAGCAAGGGAGTCACTCCTTTCCCCAAGGGAGATTCTTCCGTCCTCTAGTCTTTAGTAGAGCATCAAAGTTCCACAATTCAGTTTCAGAGTTTCTTCCAGGTGTAATCTAAAATCCTGTTTCCAGGGGTTCCTTACTTATACTGAAGAAAGGGATTGGACACCCTCTGGGGACCGACCTATGTCCAGTTTCATGCCAGAGCAGGGGCTGGTGGCCCCTGCAACCCGTTTGAACTGGACTATGCACTGGGACACCAAATGTGCCCCTAGTGCAGACTTCAAAGCACTCTCAGAGTGCACCCACCCAGACCCAATACACTAAAGCCTGTCTGGGAGGTGGTTATACCTCCCAGTGACAGGAAACATATTGTCCAGGCCTCCCTTGCCAGAGTTTCAGTCAGCAGCAGGAGGCCAGACTCATGTCTGTGGCTGCAACATCCATTTTGTGATGCCAGGGCTCTTTAAAACTATTACCGGTTAGGCCAGTGTGTACATGTCTCTCCCTCTAGAAGGGTGAAATTCTACCCCCGCCACCAGGACTGGCAGAGGGTGGGTAGGATTCCAAAGTGTTTAACACCAAACACCACATGTTTACATGCAGCCATTCCAAAGTTAGCATTTACAGCAAGATTATAATGCACTTAAGAGTATATGGTCTGGCTGCATCACTGAACAGCCCCAGAGAATAGGTTCTGACGGCTGCAGAGGGGCTTTGCTCATTCATGGGCACCCTCTCACATGAAGCCAAACATCCTGCCTTCAGCATTGTTAAGGCCTGCCATAGGGGTGACTATGTGCAGTGATTTAAGGTAGATATAGGTAACGTATATCTTAGTAAGGGGTGCGTGCCCTTGGAACTACATTCATTTTATTCAGTCCCCCCCCGAAGCTCACTAGATGCAAGGGTTTATGGACCAAATGTATCAAGTAATTGTGTCACCATTGTGCCATGCAAACAGGCGCACAGGTGACGCAACTACTAAGTTCAATTTATCCCCTTGCATGGCCCTGCGTTGCCTAATAAATCTAGAGTAACTCAACACAGCACAAATCTCTGCATTGCATTACTCTGAATTGCATTACTCTGCCCCAGGGAAGCATTCCATGGGTGGAGTGTGGGTGTTCCTGACAGGAAAACACCAGTCCAAACATTCTGCCAGCTTTCTGCCAGTGTGGTTGTTGTGTCTGAACTGGCATCTGGCTGGTGGTTTTGTACGAGCTGGCAGAGTGTTAGTTGCTGGTAGCCAGTATGCTTATTGACTTGCTAGAGGTTTGTTTCTGAATTGTCCAATGATTTGGGTGTTTGGTGGTGGGATTGGTGTGTTCATCCTGTTGGCATATGAGAGTGAGGGGCCCTTGAATAGAGCTGTTTTTAAATGTAAGTGGTATATTCTCTGGGCCAGGAGCTGGCAGTGTGAATGGTTTTCTGTGTCTGACACATCAGAGGCATGTGAACGGACTGTAAAGCTGTTGGTGCGTTGACAAGCTTTAAGTCTGTGCTTCTCTATTCTGACGTTAAAATTATTAAAAAAGACTTTTGTGGATTTTATTTCAGAAAGTCATTGACGAATAAAAAATTTTTAATGAACCATTTACTTACCCTTGTGCCAAATCTAACCACCATGCCTGTAATTGACTGTCACTATTCCTGTAATTGACTATCACTATGCACGTGATGGGAGTGCAATACTTTTTGGGTGTTTTTTGCTTTTTGCTGTTAGTGCATTCTCTCTCTGTAGTGAACACCTTCTCCCCTCACATCTTTTTGGAAACTGGTCACTAAAGGAATAATATGTGATATGTTTTGCCCGGATCCCACAAGATTTACTTACCCAGAAGCTCTTGTGAATTTGATTTATTGAAAAAAACATATTTTTTCCTCACATTTCTGTGTGGTAAAGTTATGGGAAGGCTGGCCCGGCACAACTTTCCTACCACTAATCATAATGCCCCCAGGTTATCCTGATTAAAATGCTATCTCACTTGTGTGGTTAAGCCTCCTGCCCACAAAACGTATTCTGAAGACATCGAAATTACCTTTAACAAAGCAAACTGGTTTTGCAAGGGGGGGCGCCTGCATTTTTGGTTGTGTACTCAGCAGCCATCTAGGGACACCTACCAAACCCAGACATTTCTGAAAACTAGCCACCTAAGGGAGTCCAGGAAGCTGTGGTTTGGGGAATCCCCCAACGCTTTCTTACCCAGAATACCCTGTAATCCTCAAATTTAGCTAAAAAGATATATTTTCCTCACATTTCTCTATGGGTATTCTGGGTAAGAAAACGTTTGTGGAATCCACACAAGTCACACCTCTCCCCTGGACTTCCCCAGGTGTCTTGTTGGCTGGACTGGAAGGAGGTTGAAAGAACATAAACATAGGAAAAATGGGCTATCTCTCAGTAAAATGCCAAACTGTGGTAAAACATTGTTTTTCTGAATCGTCTGTCTGTTCCTCAAAGCTGGGAAGATGGTGGTTTTGGCTCTGCAAATCTTTTGTTGATGCCATTTGCAGGAAAAAAACAGACACTTTCTTCTACAGCACTTTAAACTTTTGCTATATTTTAGCTAATTTCTCGGTCCCTTCCAGGGTAATCTATAAACCCTGCACTATTGAATCCCGAGAATGTTGGGGAAAAGGGAGGCAAAATTGGTTTGTTTACCTTATGTAGAAAAAAAGTTATAAAGGCCTAAGAGTGAACTATCCCAAATGGGAAAAAAAACTTTTTTTCAAAGCCTGACACACACTGGGGGGATGCCTAGCAAAGAAAGGGTTAAAATGATCACTAACCACTTCACCCTGGTGGGAGCAGTCTCTATTTTCCTGTAAAAAAAATACAGACGAGGATTTTGCTATATAAGCAAATTTAAGGAACTGATTATGAGCCAGTCAGAGCAGAGAATTACATCATGGATTTCCGTTTCCTCTGATCCAGAGTGGCCAGGTGTTCCTGCACCCAGATTTACCGAATGTGGGAACACTAGACCTAATGTTCTGTTGCAGTAATTCCACATGGTAAAATCACAAGATAATTTGGATGCAGCAGCAGCCAATCCTCATTCCCTAGTTTTTTTCTGACAGGGGATAACATCGTATGGTCTTCTGTAAGAAAATACCTTCCCATTTCATCCCTTAATCTCCGCCTCAACCTTCGTCCTCAATAGACACCCCACTCAGAGGTCCTCACATTTACTACCTGGTCAAAGGGGGTGGTAAATGTATGTGTTAAGCCTCATGACATTGGGAATACAGCATGGTATTACCAATTGGAAAAATCTGTCCCATATGGTAATTCCCCATCCCATGGGATTTAAATTGCAATTGCACATTACTAGGGCAGATTTGATCCATAGTAACAGTAAATCTGAATGGAAGTATACTATGCGGTGAATCCCCCCTAGTACTGTGCAACTTATAATTAGGTCCTAACTGGGCTCACATGTTTCTTGAAAGTTTAAATAAGAGATAGTAGCATCTGTCCCCAACCTGGAGCGTCGAGAGGATGAAACTTTATGTTCAAAGGTCGGCCATGTGATTATGAATTTATTTTGAGGAGTGGGACGTGATTTTGTCTGCACTTTTCATGTTACTTGTAGGATCTCATGTGAAGACTGAAATGACAGTGTGCTACTGGTAGTTCGCTAAGTAGAAGTGACGCCTAACTCATTCACACATACAGGTATGTCAGTGGGTTAAGCACCTGCTCAAGACATCTGTTTGCAACCTCCAAGCCTCTGATGCCTGAGCCATAAACTTTCTGTATGAGGAGGGAGTTGGCACTACTGCTGCCGGGCTCTGCCCATTCTACAGATAAGGGTAGATGGGAGTGCCTTCTGTGAGGGAGGAAGCTTGCTGTGATGGTATCATAGTACTGCTTCGTTTTAGAAGCGAACCTGTAGCATCCTTCACTCTCTGGTTCACACTGTGTGACATCATGTATTCCATCTGGTTACCACAGTTACAAACCTTATACTGCTGGTATTCATTTTATTGAGGTTCTGTGAGGTAGTGAGTCTTCATTGCTGCTACCCAGGCAATATCAGTTTTGTAGGGCCGAGGGATGCTGTTATCTAAACTCCCACTGTTCTGTGAGGGAGAGGCGATTGCACTGCTGCTGCTTTATCTGTGCCTGTTCAATTTAAGAGAAGCTTGCACTGCTGCTGTTTTATCTGTGCCTGTTCTATTCAAGAAAAGTTTGCACTGCTGGTGCTTTATCTGTGCTTGTTCTATGTAAGAGAAGCTCACACTGCTATTGCTTTATCTGTCACTGTTCTATTTAAGAGAAGCTTGCTCTGCAGCTGCTTTATCTGTGCCTGTTTTTTTTAAAGAGACACTTGCACTGCTGCTGCCTTTTCTGTGCCTGTTCTATGTAAGAGAAGCTTGCACTGCTATTGCTTTATCTGTACCTGTTCTATTCAAGAGAAGCTTGCTCTGCTGCTGCTTTATCTGAGCCTGTTAAATGTAAGAGAAGCTTGCACTGCTATTGCTTTATCTGTGCCTGTTCTATGTAAGAGAATCTTGCACTGCTATTGCTTTATCTATGCCTGTTCTATTCAAGAGACACTTGCTCTGCTGCTGCTTTATCTGAGCCTGTTAAATGTAAGAGAAGCTTGCACTGCTATTGCTTTATCTGTGCCTGTTCTATTCAAGAGAAGCTTGCTCTGCAGCTGCTTTATCTGTGCCTGTTTTTTTTAAAGAGACACTTGCACTGCTGCTGCCTTTTCTGTGCCTGTTCTATGTAAGAGAAGCTTGCACTGCTATTGCTTTATCTGTGCCTGTTCTATTCAAGAGAAGCTTGCTCTGCTGCTGCTTTATCTGAGCCTGTTAAATGTAAGAGAAGCTTGCACTGCTATTGCTTTATCTGTGCCTGTTCTATTCAAGAGAAGCTTGCTCTGCTGCTGCTTTATCTGTGCCTGTTCTTTGAAAGAGACACTTGCACTGCTGCTGTTTTATCTGAGCTTGTTCTATGTAAGAGAAGCTCACACTGCTATTGCTTTATCTGTGACTGTTCTATTTAAGAGAAGCTTGCTCTGCAGCTGCTTTATCTGTGCCTGTTTTTTTAAACAGACACTTGCACTGCTGCTGCTTTATCTGTGCCTGTTCTATGTTAGAGAAGCTTGAACTGCTATTGCTTTATCTATGCCTGTTCTATGTAAGAGAAGCTGGCTCAGCTGCTGCTTTATCTGAGCCTGTTAAATGTAAGAGAAGCTGGCTCAGCTGCTGCTTTATCTGAGCCTGCTAAATGTAAGAGAAGCTTGCTCTGCTGCTGCTTTATCTGAGCCTGTTAAATGTAAGAGAAGCTTACACTGATGCTGCTTTATCTGTACCTCTTCCTTGCAAAATAGGTTTTCACTGCGGCTGCTTCTCGAGTTGTACTTGATCTGTGATAGGGGGAGATTTTCACAATTGCTAATGTGTTGTATGTCTTCTGTGTTTTTACACAACCTTTTCCAATCCTTGTGCTGCTGCTACCTGTACTGCACTGATTGTTTTGTTAGGAAAGCTGCCATGGCTTGGTGTAAATTTGATGTTTGGTAGTGATGCTTGAAACAAACCTTTGCAGTAAACAAAATCCAAAACGATATGGCATTACCGTTGCTTGTTTTCACACGATTGGAAACTAGAGCACAACCAAAAATATATGAATAGTTTGTATGCTGTTGGGTGGAAAACAATTTTCCAACTAGATCAAATGATACTTTAAAAACAGGTGCAACGTCTTTGTAGGTCATGTGTTGAGCCTGTACTTGCAGTTTTGTGCACACACTTATACATACCTGAATACAATGTGTTCTTGGCAGAAAATAACTGGCATACGGATTCCTTCCTTCTTTTTGGGGAGTGCTAAAAAAAAAAGGTTATCAGTCAAGTGGGGGAGGGGCAGAGTTTGCCTTCCAAGCATCTGGGGGCCTCATTTATGAAAAGTGACGCATCGCTGCGTGAAAACAGCGATGCGTCACTTTTCAATGCGCACTCCTTGCGACACCAATGATGCGTCATATTTAATGTATGGCGCATCATGTCGCAAGGACTTACAGATGCGTCAGTATTTCTGACGCATCTCTTTTTTTTTTTTTTTTTTTTTTGGATAACTCAAGGATTTTATTCAGTTTTGGAAAGCCACTCATTTTGATGGTAACCACAGGCTATTGACAGCAGCAGACATAAGAAAAGTGGAACATTCTTCAGAGGGGCAGAGGTCTGTATTCTGATATCACTGCAGGCCACCAACAGCCTAGGATTGTACTTGACCGCGCACAAAACAAAAATAAACTTTGATTCAAAATAATCATCAACACATGACTGTCCAGAAGAAATGTAAAGAAAGAGACCCCGGCTGAAACTCTTCCTGAACAGACACAATCCATCCATGGTCAAATAGCCAATGATGAATGTTACCAAAACATATCTGCCCTCTTCTTTTTTTTAAACTTATTTCCAGGTTTCCAAGCCACAAAGGGTGGTGTAGTTGTACAGGCTCCGCACATAAAAATTGCATTCTCTATTGTTAGGGAAGTCCTCCACTGCCAGTTTTCACATGTACCCAGCACAGAAGCTGTACTTTCTGCAAGGTTCTTTTGCCCAATCATAAACTGCTGATCCGATCTGGCAGATAAAGATGTAGCCTTGAACAATTTCTTCTGAAAATTTTCAAAAATGTGAAACAATGTCAAAAATGCAAATATGATGACCCATTGGCTGAGCGTTTAACAGCTGGACCTGGGCAAATAAATATCGTCTGGCCCAAGAGGGTAGGAAAGTAATGAAAGGGGAGTACTGCAGGCGGCTCTTGGAAAAATGCGCCGGGACAAGAAGGAAGGAGGACCCTACACCAGTTTCTTGGCCTCGAAGAAGCCTTTAAGGTGCCTCATCTGCCATAATCCAGTCAGGATCAAGATACCGGTCTGTGCAATAGACCACCACAGTACCCGCTGGTTGGTGCTCTCGCTGGTCATTCTGAACCTCTCCTCTCGGTATCTCTGGTAATTTTGCTCCTTTTGGATCTGTTCCACCTGGTCCAGCAGCTGCCGCACCCTAAGTTGCAGCTCAGTCAGCTTGTCCTTCGCAGCGATCTCAGGATAGTTGTTTGCATGCTCTCCAACCTGGATGTCCAAATGTACCCTCAGCTTCCCACCAGAAAAAAATGACATTTTGGTGGAGTTAGAGTGCAGGCAGATCTGGTGTTCCCCAGGGGTATGAGAGGTGAAGGTGAAACGTCCTTCAGAGCCGTACTGTCGAGACATGATAATCTTGCTGTCCGGATCTTTCACTTCAACATGCATTCCCAGCCCAGGAGACTTTTTTTTTTCCATGGCTGCCAAATACAGGATGTGCCGGTTGTGGGCCTTGTCGCTCCTTTTGCTGTTGCTTCAGCTTGGTTTCTCCAGTGCCCTTTATTTCCATATCGGGGAGACTGAAAAGAGATGCTTTATAGAAGAGATCCCGGACGAAACGATGGTCATAGGGAATTATCGCACACAGCTTTGGGATAAACAGACCGAAGCGTTTCTGCCTTCGACTCCTGGGCTGGGAATTTCTGACGCATCTCTAAGCGCAAAAGTGACGCATTGCTGGAGTGTGTCACAAAAGTGACGCAACTCCAGCAATGCGTCCTTTCACATGGGGAAAGCCCCATGTGAAAGGGCTTGCGTCAGTCTTACGCCTGCTGTGAGGCAGGCGCAAGATTTTGACGCAACCGCATCCTAAAAGTGACGCAGTGAAATCTCATAGATTTCATTGCGTCACTATTATGAGGCTTTTTGCGGGGGAACGCCCCCTCTGCATACATTATACCTGACGCAGGTATAATGTGGCGCAGGGGTTTAAAAAGTGAAGCATCTACCTAGATGCGTCACTTTTTAAATATGGCGCAACAAGGCGCATGTTTTACGCTGCCGATGCGTCACAAAAAGTGACGCATCTGCAGCGCAAAACTGACGCAAGGCCTCATAAATGAGGCCCTAGGTGCTCAAGGTCAAATTATCCACACCTTTAAAACGATGGCAAACGTCAAGAAAAATTGCTCGAGTCAAAATATGCCGGACAAGGTAATCCGCCTCAAATATGATGGAATGCCCAGTCCTAAACCGACAATCCCCCTCCCCTACTAACAGTCAGGAGACTGGCACCTTTCTATCGATGGAGCCCCCATTGGCTCTGTCATCATAAAGCATCCTCCAAAGACCTGACTGAAATGGGGCCATAGTTTTTGTTTTTACTTAAGGTAGGAGAACCACTGATTAAAGTTGTTTTCGTTAGTACTTTCAACCCTATTTTATATTCACTTTCATCACTCACTCACATCTACACACACAAGGACCCCCAACCGCACATCACCTGACGGCTGTTGGAAAAAGATCTCCGTCAAAGTGCCCCTACTTTAGGTAGCCCGTCGGGCATTGTACTGCCGACCCGACGTGGAGCAGCCCAATGATGAAGCATGACACCCGACAGGGTGTGTGAGGGCATTACAGTGAAGTGAAGTAGTGTGGCTCACTGGTTAGAGGCGGCAGACCAGAGAGCAGAGGACGGCCCGGGACCAGGGTTCGAATCCCGGCGCGGCAGGTTTCTGGACCAGGGTCAGCGGACTCGATAATTCTCTCGCCTCGGTGCCCACTCTGATCAGCGATCACACTCGGCAACTCTGGGCATTAGCTTGCCTCATCTTCACTAACGGCCCCACCAGACCGCCGGGGATGCCTGGTCTCACCCTGGAGATACCCATTAAGGGACCATCTCTCAGGGAAGCCAGGAAGGGTTTCGCAGCGGTCGAAGCGCCTTGGGACCCTACGGGTAAGTAGTGCGCTATATAAATACCTATACATACATACATACAATCCAATATAATGGATTCCCAACTTTGACCTTTCTTGGACAGGTTGGTACATAATTCCCTGTGTTTTGTCTCTCAATCCAGAGGAACAGCACAACCTTTCTGTTGAAATAATTGTCTTTGGGCCTTTAAGATGGACCTGTCTAAAAGCCCACAGTCCCTTCATTGTTAATTAGAGGAAGGACATTACACTGCCTGCCCTATTCAAAAGTGAATGACAGCAGTACACCAAACGTTTTGTACCTTTACTAGACAGGTGTTTCCTGTCAAGTTATTTATTTATTTAAGCGTTTTTATATAGCGCGTACTTTACTTGAAAGTGTCAGAGCGCTTTACAATAGAACCCGTTATGTTACACAAGGACTTCAGAGTACATGAATTACATATACAAAATGAAACAGATACATGCATCTAAACACAAAAAGAAAACATTACAATGGTGTATACAAGAGATGTGCAATTTAAACTAACAGCGTAGATGTAATCTACCAATGGTGGCGGGAAGTGTGCACACAGTATTGGCAGTAAGGGAGCGTAAAGAGTATACAAATAGCTTAATATTATATAGCATTCCGTTATGATAGACAGGGTGGCCAGTTCATGGTCCAAAAGCATCTACGGGCCCCAGCCGCTAGCCATGATCGCGCCATCACCCCACAGGACAGGCTCACGCTACCTACATAGGGGAATCAAAAGAACATAGGCCTGACATAATATAATAGCCTAACACTGATGACATAACAGCACAAGCTACTCTAAGGATGGAAGTGTGCCCAAACAGTAGCAAGTTCTATATCAAGGGTTCCGGAGGTGGAGGGGAACTGTCTGATGTAGAACACACTCAGTATGGCATGTGGACGATGTTGCAGTCTCCTCCGGCACCGAGGGCCTCTCAAAGGCAGCAGCAGAGATCCCTGGTTACCTGCAGGGTGTCAAAGGGGGTATGGGAGTTCCCTTTTGTGTTGCGCGACCCACCACATGGATTGGGGGTCGACGGGAGGTGGGTGGCTGAGTGGGACGATCTGCGGGGATGTCCAAGTCAGAGGGGGCCGCAGGCTCCCCTATGGTGCCAAGTTGGTGCAATCTCCCGACTAGCAGTGGGCTGGGCACAGTTGGGCACCGGCAGTAGACCCAGGCCACATGCCAGAAGATCAGTGGCAGTCTACCGACCACCAGTCAGCTGAGCACGGTTGAGCACCCACAGCCGACCCAGGACCAACATGTCGGACGAGAAGGGGCGGGCCGTAGAGTGCACATCGCCCTCTCACAGTGATCTCTAAATTTGGCAGACAGTAGTCATCAGGATGGCACGGGAAATGACTTCCACCACTTTGATGGACTGGAATCCATCTGCCAAACAACAGGTCAGTCCCCTGAAGCTCCAACTCGGGATGTGGGAACAACAAGTGGCTGAGGCAGCAGAAACCCTTTAGGGCAATGGGTATTGTGCCTCTAAGCCTAAGGGAAGGTGAACACTTGTCATTGGATACAGTGCAGCACTATTAAGTAAGAGTGTGCATGTGTAGAGTGGCACATGCTACTACGAAAACCAAATAAGAAATAACATGCCAATCTTCAGTTTTCCTAATTGTGTTCTGTGTATATGACGTTGCCAACACTCGCAGAGTTTGTCCATTGCCTTTGTGCAGGAGAGTGGTATGAAGGAGAGGGGAAGATAGTATAGAATTCCAGGAAGATTGGTGGGAGCAATGAAGAGAAGGGTCTGTTCAGATACCCCTATGGTATGAAAAGGCCAGGGACCGAGCCCATCATTTCACACTTCAAAGCAAGGCAGCTTTACAGTTTCCTTGTGTTTTTTTCTGTCGGAGACAGAATCTAAATAAGTTATTTGACAGCAGATCGAAGGCAAGTGCTATTTTTAGGATGTCATTTAATTTACATACTGTTCAGAATAGAATGTATATTCTTATATGTTGATGAAAAGTTTTTATAGGCTGCCTTATTATTAATCTTTATTCTACTGTTGCAGTAATGTTGATTTATACATGTTGTCATGGGTGGTTGCATACCCATAAATCAAATAACTGCGAACAACTCAAAAAAATATATTAATGGTTGCTTTAGAAGCATTATTTTGCTGTTGTGTTCCATACAATTCTGAGAGATTTTATCTTTTGATTTAGGCAGATACACCAATAATTTGGATAGATCATACTCCAGTAGATCCATATCACTGTGATCCATACCCTTTATTCCTTGCCATCATTTTGGTTTTCTTTCCCCTCCAGGTTGCTTATGGTGTTGATCATGATTATTAAATGTAGGTAGATGTCAATGTAAACATTCATTGGTGTACTATCGAAATTATTTTCATGGATGAAGTCAAAGTATTGTATTCTGTGACTTGTCTGGTGACTGCTTCCCTTAATTGGAGATTTATTGTTAGGTCTGCTAACATATTAATTGAGTCAGTTAACTTGTTTTAAGTTCAAAAATATAACAAAATAAACGAAAAAATGATACATTTGGGGCACAAAGCAACTGACATTTTGCATTAACATTGCCACCTAGAAACACATCAACATATACAAACTACCCACATTAGAATTCCATATCATGTAGCCCCAAGATGAGAAATTGATAGACTCCAATCAGAAAAGAAGAAAGAAAAAGAGTAGAGAAAAAAAGAAGGAGAGAAATGGGAAAACCTATGCAAAAAGCAACAAGAGCAACCTATTATGAAAATACATATACATTAAAATATAGTTATTGTACATTTCACTGTAAATACGAGAAAGAAAATTGATAATCCAAGCATCATATATAGTAGTCATAAAATAGCATAAAGTGGTCACAAATGATAATCACGGAAGTTTGTGTGTGTTGAAACAATTGTCCAATGAGTTCCATAATGGTCTAAACGGGGTTTCTATGGGGAGTTCTGTAAAGCAATATTATCTGCCCCTCTAAGTTGAGTGACCCAGTTCATCCATCCTTTATATGAAGTCTTGTGTGTGTCCTTCCAGTTATTAAGCGCCATCTTTACTGCAGAAATAAGTAGAAGATCCAAGAGGGCTCTGTCGGTATCAGAACATGTATCCACCTTCAAGAAACCAGTAGCTAAGACAGCAAACTCTCTTTTTAACTCACATTTAAATAACCTCTGAAAGAAAAGCAAAAACTTTGACACAGCTTCACAAAGCAGAATAAGATGGGCTAGATCCCCAATTTCCTTTTTACAATCCCAGCACAGTGGGTCCTCGCGAATGCCAAGAGAAAACAAATGTGCTGGAGTCCAAAATCCTTTAGGCAATAGCCAATATTTTGTTTGAGATAAGACTGAAGTGTTTTTATGTCTGTTATCGAATTCAGACCTGTTGCCAGGAAGAATCCGGTAATGGATCAGTAGAGTGTGAATTCCAGAAATCTATCAAATTATTGTTAAGCCTAGAAGATTGAGGGCGAAGAAGTTTGTATATATGGAACACCTGATGGCCCAGTATATTAATTTTTGCTATAAACAATGGTAAGGACGAGGGCACATTGTGTAGTTTGGCTCTAGTTATTGCCGATCTTACTTTAAAAAAATTATAAAATTCGATAGTATCCAAATTATATCTGGGTTGAAGATCAACAAATGTAACCGTATACAAAGTGCTTTCCAACTGATTCGGGAAAGAGATACCCTTTTTAATCCACTCATCAAACTTTATTGATTTCCCTTTGTACTATATTCTACGATTAAGCCATAGAGAGTCCAACCTCACATCCAATTTCTTGTCTATCGGCAAGAGTGCCATTTTCATATTTTTAAAGATAGATTTAGAACTGATTGGGTAAAGCTGGTTTGAAGTAAGTAAAGCTAGAGGGTTAAGATTATTAAGAATGGCTTTTTCTAAGTCCAGCTACACCAGGCTATAATGCACCGGAGGCAAAATCTAATAAGAGCCCTGTTTAGCCAGAAACGCAGATTGATACCCTTTAAAATCCGCTAAATTGACTCCCTCTAAGGATTTGTCAAGTTTTTTTATGCTTATCCGAGCTTTTTTGCCATGCCATAAAAACTTTGCGAGTACGACGTCTAATTTATAATGAAATTCCTCCGTCAGAAACAGAGGGAGCATGGTTATAAGATAATTAACTCGAGGTGTAATCATCATTTTTATGGTTTCAACCCTACCCCACCATGTTATACATTTTGGCGACCATAAATCCAAACGTTTTGTGACTTTTCCTCAAACTATTTTGTCGTTATGGGGCAAGGTATCATTAATATCACAACTAAACTCAAATCTTAAAAGTTTTATATAGTCTTGCTGCCAAGCCAATCCTGAGGTATCTAACAAATCTTTGGTGCAATGCACATTCAATGGTTTCACTTCCGATTTGTCCCTATTAAGCTTGTTGCCTGCGTGAATAGAATACTCCCCAATTGTTGACATCAACGTTATAATCGAAGGGCTTGGATTTTTAGTCATAATGAGGATTTTGTCTGCATAGGCTGCTAATTTAACTTGAATATCCCTAAAACCTACCCCCTTAATATCCAAATTCTGCTTAATATCTTAAATTAATGGTTCCAAAGCCAATAAGAACAGCGAGGGAGACAGGGGACAACCCTGTCTGGTACGTTGATGAAGAAGGAAAGATTCTGAATGAGAGCCATTAATAGCAATTTGGGCCGATGGCACTAGCTACAGGGACATTATGATTTTTATATATGAATCTCCCAAATTAAATGACTGCATACATTGTTTTAGAAAGGCTCAAGAAACTCTATCAACTGCCTTTTCGGCGACCAGTGTAATAGCAATAGCTGGATCTGGATCTGGATTAATCATAGACTTTTATAGAATATGACACAGCAAACGAGTATTATTAGACATGAGATTTTTTAGAAAACCTACTTGGGATTTACTTATTAGAAATGGCAGAACGTTGTTGAGTCTTGTGGCTAAGATTTTTTAGTACATTTTCCATACGATATGAATAAGGGATATCGGCCTGTAATTTTTTGGAAGTAAAGGATCTTAGGTATGACAAGTATATTGTCTTCTGGACTTGGAATCCGAAGTGCGACCCTCCCTGGCTATATTGTTAAAAACTCGTAGTATAGTTGGTTGGAGTGGATCTGAGAAGGTTTTGTAAAATACGGCTGTAAAACCATCTGGGCCAGGGGTTTTATTCTCCTTCAAGGTTTAAACTTGTTTTAAAACGCCTTGTACTGGCTAGGCCATGGACGTTGATTCCTCACAATGCCAGGGGTAGTAGAAAAGACATCACACACCCATTTAACTTCATGATATCACAGGAAAAGACATCATGTGACTCTCAACTTTTCCCAGAGAGTGATGCCACATTACCTTAATCCTAATGACACCATGATAACTGACACTGCTGTAGTTCCATAATAATGTAATATTAATATAATAACACAATACAGGCAAATGTCTGTTTTCGATACAATGTATATTAGGTTACTAACTACCATCATTTTTTTAAGTGGTGGACAGTAATTTGTGTCCTGAGTTGTACTGCAGATGTGAAGCAAGTGAGCCAGACCTTCTCGAAGAGGGCTTAAAGACGATTCTCCCTTAAAATATTTAGTAAAAACGGGGTCCCAAGGTGCATCGAAAGCACCATTTTCAGATAAATTTGCTAAAATGCCACCCAGGCTTTGAAAGGGCTCTCAATAAATATCAAGTACTTTAATGGTGCGCCAAGTAAAAAAAAAACAGATGCTCCAGAGGGCCAGACCTAATTTTTTCCGAAATATGCTTTGGCAGCTCTATATGTCAAAGTGTATCTCCAGTATGCCACGGCCAGCATTTTGTAATGGGTGCCCTTTATTTGCTATGGATGCCCCTATGACAAAAATTACATACAGGTTTCCAGTGCAAGAATTTTGCCACAGTGCCTCATTTACCAAGAATTACCTCTAGTATGTCAGTACTAGTATTTTTAATCTGTGAATGCAGTTGCGCACACCTTTATTTTACAATCAATGCTATTTTGATGCAAACTCTACTCTTGTGCATACATCTCAGAGAATGGTAGCCCACCCTCTTACTCAATGACCAACATAAACAAGTGACTCTTCACTCGATAACTGGTTGCACAGCATATGTTTCACTTTTCACATTTTTATGAGAATCCAATGAAAAATTTGACCAGTAACTCTTTTTGCTGAAATCCTTGAACATGTATTACATGATCACAATGTATCTTCCTCATCAATCTCTAGCTGGAATAGGTACAAAATAAGCAAAGAATCATCCAAATTGTTAAACAATTAAACATCCACAACTTGTGTTGCCCAATGCATTTCGGGATCCAACAATCCCTTCTTCAGGGGCCTTGAATGTTGCTGCCAGCCAGATGCTCACAATAAAAAAACTCGTAGGGTGTCTTTAATAATTCCTAAAACCACCATAATAACTGCCTCCACATCTGTGAATCACGCAGAATTAATCACATCAACTGACAATATACCAAAACCTCCATTATGGTCTTTCAGATATAAAACGAATATATCAGATCCACTGGGAAAATCTCAAAGGTCATCAAACTCGGGCACATGTACAAGGACTGGTGATAACTACCACTAACGCTAGTTAGCAGCAGTTTTCTTACCGCTGTGTACCGCTGAAAACTATTGCATTGTTAGCGACGCATTTACAAGACGATGCTACATGGCGATAGCTTCAGGGATCAGCAGTGAAAACTGTCGGTAACATTAGTAGGAATGCAATAGGAATTCCGACGTTAGCGGGCGAAAACTAACGAAAGGCTCATTATCGGCAAAAAAACGCATGTTAGTCAGCCCAACTTTTTTTTGCCTCTATTGGAAAAAATAGTCTATCAGTCGACCTCCAATAGAAAATAGGCCAAAAAACAAATGAAATGCAGAATGGAACAGGCAGGGCCAAGTGTAGCACACATCAACAACCCCCTCAAGCTACCCAACATCCAGGATGACCAGGATGAGAGCCTGGATGCCTCGCTGGACCTGCATCTGGAGCCCGGATGCCTTGCTGGACCTGCGTCTGGAGCCCGGATGCCTCGCTGGACCTGCATCTGGAGCCTGTATGCCTCGCAGGACCTGCGCCTGGAGCCTGGAAGCCTCGCTGGACCTGTGGATGGAGCCTGGATGCCTCTCTGGACCTGCGTTTGGAGCCTGGAGTGGGATGCAGAGAAGCTGTGTAGTTGAGCCGTGGCAGGAGATATTGAGGCGCGGCAATCGCCCGTACCTGGTGGGGAAGTCTGGGTGGTCGCATGGAGACACATTGCTGACCTGTGTGAGAAGACCGCCTTGCACCTCTTAGAGCTGTGAACGGTAGAGGCACTCCTTCACACCAACGTAAGGAGGTCTGCATCCCATACTATGATCCACTACTACACCGGGGTGCATGGAGGGGATTACCAACTGTGGGCTGCACCTCTCTGCATCACAGGCTGGATGAGGTTGCGCTGGCCGGACGCCCTGGATGGTGAGGGCCTTGAGCTGCGTCAAACTTGAGTAGCGGGAGCGCTGCAAGTTCACGCCTAAGGGGGTCCAGCTGCAACAACTACAGCAGACTTGGCGGTGATCGCTGTACCTAGGCTTGTGGAATCCCACCTGGCTGAGGCTCCTGCTGGCTGAGTCACTGATTTGGAGAGAGTTTAGCGGACTGCGCCACGGTGTCAATGTCCAGGTAAGGGGAAGGGGGGACACGTACCGGAGGAGGCCTGGGGGTCGAGTTGCCCATGCCTAGCACCTGTAGATGACACACCCCCAGTGTCGGCTCACTTCCTGGGTCAGGGCAAATAGCATGTGTAAATAAAATACCCAGGCAAATTTTTGCAACCAGCTAGCACATAAAGGGTGCTAAGGCCACATAGAAAAATTAATACTCCACTACTGTTTGTACATATTGGAATACAGATTTAAAACATGATATTTGATAAAATTGGTACAAAATTCCGCACAAAAGATAAAAAAGTTTTTTGCAGCATTATAGCATATGCATAACTTCAATCATTCAATTAGTACATAAATATAAAAACTGTTGGATGGTTTCCTGTCTCTGTCTTTGAATGATTGAAGTTATGCATATGCTATAATGCTGCAAAAAACTTTTTTATCTTTTGTGTGCAATTGTGTACCAATTTTATCAAATATCAAATATCAAATATCATGTTTTTGTAATAAGTATTAAATCTGTATTCCAATATGTACAAACAGTAGTGGAGTATTAATTTTTCTATGTGGCCTTATCCACCCTTTATGTGCTAGCTGGTTGCAAAAATGTGCCTGGGTATTTTATTTACACATGCTATTTGCCCTGACCCAGGAAGTTGAACTGTATCAGGGGGTCCTTGCTATCTCGCATACTTCACTGGGCAGTGCTCCATGACATAGTGGAGTATTAATTTTTCTATGTGGCCTTAGCCACCCTTTATGTGCTAGCTGGTTGCAAAAATTGTATTTACACATGCACTGCCCAGTGAATACAGCGCATCCGTGGTGTCACCAGAAGGGGGTAGTGAAAAGTGTTGCAGCGCTGTCTTGTCGCAGCGCTGCAACACTTTTCATGAGTGAGGCCCAGGAATGTCTTATTGATGGTGCGCAGCCCTGCCCTGTAGTTTTGTCGCAGGGCAGTGCAGCAACATTGCTTGAATCGCGGTCTAGCAACAACATTTTATGAAATGAGGCCCCAAGGGTTATCTCCATTTTTAAGACCAGCTATTTTCTGGTCTTAAAAAACAGGCTCTAACTGCTGTTAGAGGCAGTTTTTTTAGTCCTCCAGTCTTAAAGAATCCCCTCGTAAATATCGCAAAGTGGGGTTAGCAAACGTTTTTGCACTGGAACACCTCCCTTGCATGTCATTATCATTAACAGAAGTGGCAATATTTATAATGGACGGTTTCACCCGAAATCTGTCGCTAATGGCTGTTAGCAACAGCTTGTGAATACGGCGATAAAAATATCGCTGCATTAGCGGCAGAAAAGTGTTGCTAACGTGGCGTTAACTCCTTGTACATATGCCCCTCTGTCGTTAAGGTGAATAGATTACCACTTCTCAACTGCTCTTCTGTGGACTTACATGGAAGAGCAGTTGACCAATGGCGATCTATTCACCTTAAACTCTCTGGCACTGTTACTCTCCCTTATTCTCACTCACACTTACACTACTCACTGATTCTCACTCTCACCCATTCTGACTCACTCTAGCAGTGCTTCACACTCATCCTTACTCGTGCATTCTAAATCATCAACTCACTTTCAGCCTTTCCTGCTTTCATTCACTCTCACTCATTCATACTCCCATACTGAGACTCAATCTCACTCATTCTCACTCACTATGTATTACTGACTCTCGCCCACTCAGTTCCCCTCACACACACATGCCCACAGGTATAGACATGCCTGCTCACATGCACACTCTCTCACTTGCACAAACTTTCACCTGCAAACATGCACACAACATACATCTAAAAACATTCCTGTTTTTACCTTAACTTCCAGCAAACGTCTCATTCCAGCTCCTGGTGATCCATTTTTTGGTGCATATTCAGCTGTTAATACCTTTTAATGTAACTAAAATATGGGCAGCAAATAAAAAAGATTTGTGCGCCAAAACCCAAAAGAACAAGCTGCCTCTTGTTTTTGGTACTGAATTTGCCACCTCCGAAAGCAGGGATCTCAAAATCAGTGCGACCCCGGCTTACCCCTAAATAATGTCCATGGGTCTGATCCTCTGACTGCAAATAATATTTGTGTGTAACTCAAAAAAGAATTGCTGCAGAAGCAAATATTATGTAATTTTATCACATGCCTTACAGCCCCGAAATTGAACCTTTGGACATCTTTGGCACTCTTGAGTATATGGTAGGAGTGCCATTTTGTATATGTTTGTTTTACTAGTGGGTACACTGGATTGACAGATTGTAGCTCTATGAACACTACAGGCACAGGAATTTCCAGAATCCTTTGTCTTGGAGAGACAAAAGAGACGTTCGCATACAACGCACCATCAGAGAAAACACGCTCGAGACCAACACACATCACCGACCCCTTCAAAAACCATCTGCACATACACACATTAATGAAACCCTCAAACACCTTCCAAACCCGCATCCTTCAAAACAGACACCAAACATTCTCCTTATACACAGTCCTTAGGCACCTCTAATGCCTTTTTCTCCACACCCCTGACTGCTGCCCCCAATCAGCCTATGTTGAGTGCCCCTAGAGAAATGCTTCTAAAATAAGCACCTTTTATTAGGAACATTGTTTTTATGCTTACATTTTTTCTTGGTGAGAGAAGAGCTCAATCCTGCAACTACCCAACCCCTCCTTAGGCCATTCGGGCTCCACTGTGAGACTCCCACACAGGGTAAAATTCCAGGATCTGATTTCTGCCCCACACTGTTAAAGACGGTAGGGTGTTTAAATATCGATTACAAAAATATAATTAACAAAAATATAGTTGTATAAATATTGTTTACAAAAATATCGACATCCTATACCTAAACAGGTAAGTACATAAATATCTACTCAAAAATATTGTTGTAATAAATATAGATGTAAAAAATATCGACTTTTTAAATTAATTAAAATTACATTAAATAATAAATAAATATAAGTACTATTAACAAAATACATTACATTACTTTTATATTTTAACTATTTAAAACAAATTAACTACACTTTTTTATTGATAACATAATAAATGTGCACATATACATATATTTAACACATTACTTTATATAACAACAATAATACATACATATAATTAAAATATAAAAAATATTATTAGTTAAAACATTTGATAGCGAAGGGGTAAAAATTACTATTCCCACTCCAGAGGTTGTAACAGTAGGGAAAGCGTTGGTTAGCGTATGGGTAAAAATTACTATTCCCACTCCTGAGGGTGCAACAGTAGGGAAAGCGTTGGATAGCGTAGGGGTAAAAATTACTATTCCCACTCCAAAGGGTGAAACAGTAGGGAAAGCGCTGGATAGCGTAGGGGTAAAAAATACTATTCCTACTCCAGAGGGTGCAACAGTAGGGAAAGCGTTGGATAGCGTAGGGGTAAAAATTACTATTCCCACTTCAAACTTCAAGTCGTGCAGAACACGGCCGCCCGCCTTGTTCTCAATGCCCCGGCCAGGACTCCTTCAAAGCCGCTTCTCAAAAAACTCCACTGGCTCACCATAAAACAAAGAGTGTTGTTTAAAACTTGCTGCATTATTCACAAGTGCCTTTCTAGTAGATGCCCGGAGGATTTAATTAAGAAATTCATCCCATACATTCCCGCAAGAACCCTGAGATCCGGAAACCATGAACTATTATGCGTCCCCAGATTCTGGAAAACACGTCAAGGTGGAAGAGCTCTGTCAGTGGCAGGCCCGAAACTTTGGAATGAACTTCCATTGGAAATCAGAGCATGCAGGGAACATTTTCCCTTCAGGAAAAAGTTAAAAACTTTCCTGTTTAATTATTGATACTGTTGAATATTAATAACACATGACAGGGCCATTTGCTTTCTGATGTTGCCAAAGGCGCGGAGATACTCCCCAGGGAGTCGATTCCCAGCGCGGTATAAGTTTGCAAATAAATAAATAAAATAAAGGGTGCAACAGTAGGGAAAGTGTTGGATAGTGTAGGGGTAAAAATTGCTATTCCCACTCCAGAGGGTGCAACAGTAGGGAAAGCGTTGGATAGCGTAGGGGTAAAAATTACTATTCCCACTCCAGAGGGTGCAACAGTAGGGAAAGCGTTGGATAGCGTAGGGGTAAAACTTATTATTCCCACTCCAGAGGGTGCAACAGTAGGGAAAGCGTTGGATAGCGTAGGGGCAAAAATTACTATTCCCACTCCAAAGGGTGCAACAGTAGGGAAAGCGTTGGATAGCGTAGGGGTAAAAATTACTATTCCCACTCCAGAGGGTGCAACAGTAGGGAAAGCGTTGGATAGCGTAGGGGTAAAAATTACTATTCCCACTCCAGAGGGTGCAACAATAGGGAAAGCGTTGGATAGCATGGAGTTGAATATTACTATTCCCACTCCAGAGGGTGCAACAGTAGGGAAAGCGTTGGATAGCGTAGGGGTAAAAATTACTATTCCCACTCCAGAGGGTGCAACAGTAGGGAAAGCGTTGGATAGCGTAGGGGTAAAAATTACTATTCCCACTCCAGAGGGTGCAACAGTAGGGAAAGCGTTGGATAGCGTAGGGGTAAAAATTACTATTCCCACTCCAGAGGGTGCAACAGTAGGAAAAGCGTTGGATAGTGTAGGGGTAAAAATTACTAAATGTATTTACTCGTTTAAAAATTAACAATTTTTTATTTATATTTAATTAATCATTTATTAAATAATTATTCAATTAAAATGTAATTACTTCACTACATTTTCACTTAAAAATTCCAGTATACACACCTAAAATTAAATAAACAATTAACATAATTAATTAACATAATTATTAATCAATTAACTAATTGAAATTAATTAACTATTATTTATTACACTATTTATATTCAATTAACACATTAATTAATCAATTATTTTATTATATTTAAATTACTTCCCACCCTATTCCCCTATAAACTCACAACCCGCTACGGAACTATTAACACTAAATTCAACATAAAATACATTATTAACTAAAAAAATGCTAAAAAAAATACTACTTTGATAAACAATACTCTGTAAAAACACTAAATTACTTATAATTATTTAAAAAACGATATTTTTCTAAACTATGTTTTTGTAAATGATATTTATAACAACTATATTAATGTTATCGATATTACTTACCTGTCTGTCGATATTCTGGTCAAACTATATTTTTGACATCGATATTTCTTCTTGTAGATATTTCTGCGGCGATATTAAGGTTAGTCGATATTTTCCCGACGATATTCCCGCTCGACACCGTTAAGGACCCCCGCCGTCAGGGTATGGTTGTGGTTTGTTTCGACTATAGGCTGCCTTTTAAGGGAGGTGGAAGGTCAAATGTATGTTTCAGAGTTTTAGACGAAATACTATGGCATTTACAATGAGAAATGTAAATGTTGAATTTTCATCAGTTCTCCTTTTTGAAGGATGTCATGTAGACTTTTCATTGGCTCCAAAAACCTATTGCAAGAAGCTAAAGCATGTCTGTGTTAAGTGCCTTGCCACAAACGTTGCCGAGGCAGGAGATAGGATCGGAGCTTCCCTGAATACACAAACCATCTTTTAGAGACATGCAGGTGTCCGGGTTGTGTTTGGGTCATGCCATATGACGTTGCGCGGTGAGATGGACCATTTTTGGTATTTTATGAAGCTGCGTGGATTACGGAAATAGATGTGGCAGGTGGTTGGACGTGATGCCATCAGTATTTCTTGGTGCTCTAGTGCTGTCACTTACAAAACTTTCCATCAACTGTCCCATGGAGACCATCCATGTCAGGGACGCGTCACCATTGAGAGCACTTGAGTTGAGAGTGGATCTGGCTCCTCTTGGGATCAGGGTTAATTGCTGGAAGGGGCGGGGCTAGTGATCAAAGCTCGGTGGATTCAGTCAGAGAGCTTAGCAACAATTAGGGACTGAAGCCCCGCACTCTGGGAGTCCCTTGTGCTTTGCAGAAGTGCTATATTAATAACCTGCTCCTTATTGTGCGCTTCTGTGTAAAGTGCTTTACATGACTTTCCATTCAATTTGTATTACCGAATTGACATTTCTGCCCAATGTATGGACCTAAAAATGATAAATTCCTGTTCCCATCGCCAAGAAGTTTGGACAGAATCCGGTGGCTGCGAAATAGCTTGTTTAACTCATTCTTCTGTGAACTCTTAAATGCTCTGATTTTGCATTTCCACCACATCTACTACCCAGTAACAGGAGTTTAAAACCCGGAACTTAGGGCTATGTGAGATATTAAATATAGCATGTTAGCCTCTTTTACTATTAGTGCCTAGTAGGAGGGGAGCAGAGATTAGGCTGTTCCAGTTTTTTTACCATCGATTACCACCAGAATTAGTTCATGTAAACTGTCCATGCAAAATGAAAAAGCAACTGCAACGAACGGGGCCCAAAACTAAAATATTTGCAAACAATATACACGAGACTTTTTAAGACCAGACTCTCAATCCAGCGCAAAAAGTCATTAGTTGCCAGGAATAAATGTTATTTTTCATCTATCCTTCATTCCATTTTCCTTTCCTTCTTTCGCACTTACTTCTTTCATTTCTTTACCTTGAATTCTGCCTTATATTCTCTCCTTATTCCGCTTTACCCATGTTTTGCTTCTTAATATTCATGCTTTCCCCACACTTCTTTCCACCTTAATGTCCTCCTCCCTTTTCTTGTTTTTCCCATCTTTCTTTCATCATTTTCTGTCTGTCTTTCCTGCTCTCTATTGTTCTTTCTGTGTGTTTCAGTCTTTACTCCTGCTCCTCCTTCCTTCTTTAGATTTTTCTATCTTTCTTTCATTACTTTTCTTTATTGCTCTTCCTGGCCTTTTCCCATATTATTTCTTCTATCTCTCAGTCCATTCTGTCTTTAAATCCGTCCTTCCGTAATTTCTTCCATATTTTCCTCCCTCCGCCTATCCATCAATCCTACATTTTCTTTCCATCCTTCCTCCTCCAGACATCCATCCATCCATCCATCCACCCATCCATCCATCCATCCATCCGCCCATCCATTCATCCAGTCACCCAACCATTCTTCCATCCATCCATCCATCCATCCATCCATCCATCCATCCATCCATCCATCCATCCATCCATCCATCCATCCATTCATCCACCCATCCATCCATCCATCCATCCATCCATCCACCCATCCATCCACCCACCCATCCACCCACCCATCCATCCATCCATCCATCCATCCATCCATCCATCCATCCGTCCATCTACCCACTCATCCATCCAGCCATGCTTCTTATCCACAATGGTCCATCTTTCTTTCCTTGTCCTTCTCCTTTATTCATCCTCTACTGTTCGATTTGTTCCGCTACCAGCAACTCTATTATATTTGTATAGGGGTAGGGGTAAGGGCTGTGGTTAGTGTAAAATCCATGACCATCCACGGATGACACCAATTACTTCAGATTATTACAGTGGATTTAATATTAAATTGCCCTATCCACATCCTGCCAGTCTCTAAGTCGGCAGGAACGGACTCATATACAATTCCACCTGTATGACATAATCATGGAGTGCTGAGAGTGAACTACACCAAAGAGAATTAAAAATCCCATTTAGGAATGGGTTAAGTATGGGTTACAGGACTGGGTTTCGGTTAAGTCAAATTTGGGGTTTTGTTTAGGGTGCAAATAAGGGTTGGGATAAGAGTTAGTGTTAAGATTTGGGTACAGGTTATTATAGTTAGTGCTGGCGCAAGGTTTAGAGTTTGAGCAAGGGATGGAGTTGAGGTAAGGTTAAATTAAGGGATTGGGGTAGATTTAAGATTATGGTTAGATCAATGGAAAGCGTGAGTAATCAATCAATCAATCAGGGTTTCGTGAAGCATGCACTCGCCCGTGAGGACCTCACGGCGCTTGGGGGGGGGTGCAGCTCCGGGTCAGCCAAAGAGCCAGGTCTTGAGGCTCTTACTGAATATGTGCAGACAGGAGGAGCGCCTGATGTCAATCGGGTAATTGTTCAAGGTCTTTGCCCCAATGTAGGAGAAGGCTCTTCCAACAGCTCTGGCTCTGCGGATGCGCAGTGTTTCGGCAAGGTCGGCGGAATGGAGGTTTCTCTTGGGTACGTGGAAGGAGACTTTTTCATTGAGTTATTGGGGTCCGGTGTTGTGGAGGAATTTGTAGGTGTGGGTGAGTAGCTTGCAGGTTACTCTCTTCTTGAAGGGGAGCCAGTAGGGGTTTCGCAGGTGTTGGGTGATGTATTCATGTTGTGGGATGCCGAGGACGAGTCTGCCCACAGTGTTCTGGATGGTCTGGTTTTTGTGGAGCAAGGATTTGTTGATTCCGGTTTAGAGGGTGTTCCTGTAGTCCAGTATGCTTTATGAATGCATGGGTGACAGTCTTTCTGGATTCGGGGGGCATCCATGTGAAGGTCTTCTGCAGGATGCAGAGGGTGTTGAAGCAGGTGGAGGCAACTGTGTTGATCTGTCGGGTCATGGTGAGGGAGGAGTCGAGTATGATGCCGAGGTTTCGGGCGTGGTCCATGGGGGTTGGGGGGGTTTCCGAGGACGGTGGGCCATGCTGAGGGGACGGCTCCGAGGACGACGACTTCTGTCTTTTCCAAGTTGAGCTTCAGACAGCTGCTGCTCATCCAGAATGCACCATATTTCATTCCTTTCTCATTGCTGCCAAGGTTTCAGATTGCTATGTGTGACATTTCATAATTTCAGTGTAATTATGAGTGACATTTCAACGTCTATGAGTGAAACTTTTTCGCTAGCAAAATCAAGCAATGAAGACGAGGGAATCATGTAAATATCGGAAAGTACACCCATTTGAGTATAGCTTCCAATGTTTGACATTTTCATAGATTCAGTGTATTTAAGAGAGTCAGGCAATGACTAAATATGTAAGATATAGAGTGGCACTTTCTTGCAACCAAAATCATGCAGCTTGAGGCAGCTGGCAGCTCAGCCACCCCCCCCGGGCATCCATCTTACTTGGTCCAGGTGGTCGGGCTGTGTGTCCTCAGGGAGTCCTGATGGCTGCTGCAACCGTGACGCTGGTCGTCATGACTTTATCACTGACGTCCCTTCCCACGGCGCTCTCTCTAAGCCGCAATGGAATTACATTATAATTGGAATGATTTAAATTAAGGTGCGGTCGAGCTGGTATGAAAGGGATAGTGCAAGCCGCAGCGCTGTGGACCCAGTACCATGTGCGGCCGGCCCCGCCTGCAACCAGTAAGCTGCCAGCCCTAGTCCACAAACTCCCCGCGCACAGGGACGTAGCGTCCCCCACTGCACCACGCCGGTCACAAGTTTGTTCATGCTGCACGCAACCTAACTGGACTCCGGGCTGTCTTGGTAGCAACTATTGAGACTATCTAGACTGTGAGGTCAGGCAGGCTATCAGGCTGACAGTGACTCAGCCGCATGGCGCCACAGGAATCCTTGATGGAGATACATTGTAGCTAGCAGCAGGAAGTCCACATGAGCAGCAATTCAGCACAAGCCGACCGCAGCGCGCCGCCAGCCAGCTGAGCTGCAACATACACACACACACTTTGCAGCGCTTCAGTCAGAATGATAGCTGAGACACTATGCATTACGGGAGACAATGCATTTCAGTGCGGTGACGCAGTGCACCTCACTGAAATGCGTTAGTGTCACGTCTGATGCGTGATACTTGGCAGTATTGCTTCCTGGAAACTGAGTCTGGTGGTGTGGGGGTCCTTAGTGAGGGAGAGGATGAGCTGGGTGTTATCAGCGTAGGATACTATGCTGAGTCAATGACGATGGTGGCGAGGGGGGCCATGTAAATGTTGAAGAGCGTGGGGCTGAGCCATGATCCTTGGGGTACTCCGCAGTTGATCTCTGTGGGTTCGGAGAGGAAGGGTGGGAGTCTGATACTTTGAATTCTGCCGGTGATGGTGCAAGAAGAAGCTGCGTTAGGAGAGGGACAAAGAAGGTGGCACAGTGGTATGGTGTATTGCCCCGTAAAATGGTGACGGCAACATGGCATAAACAGCAAAGACTAGGGTTAGGGCGGCACCAAAAGTAATTAGGGTAAAGGTTAATTTCTGTATATGTACAATTCCCAAATGCAGTGGTAAAAAAAAGTTTACACCAGCATTTTTCTACTTTCCACAGATATACATATTAGTTAAATAAAAATATTTATTTCCATGAATTGTTTGATTGCTTATACTGTGCTGCTTTTGTACAGCGCTACTCAACCTTTCAATATATCTCAGCTGAGAACTGATATTTGACCAAGGAAGTCGTCTGGTGGTTTGTCCATTGATTTATTGACATGGAAATAAATATATCAGCTTGCTGGTTCTTGGTAATCCATTTTGTGGCTTATGCTCACTTGCAGGTGGCAGTTCTGGCCTTCTCTGCTGGTCATTAAGATGGGCACCCTTATAAAATAAGAACTGATACTGATATGAGATAACCTCCATTCCTTGGAGTTGTTGAAGATGCTACAGTGTGGTATTTTCAGACAGTGCTACGAAACAATTGTAATCGTAAATTGTATTTATATAGCACTTACTACCCCAGACAAGGTGTTGAAGCACTTTTCGGTAAATAGGACTCTACTCTTTTACCTAAGATTAGAGTAAAATAGTTAGTAGATTAGTAATAATAATGCCAATTTCAGACATCCTGCATTTTTACTAATAATGGATCTTCGAGTTTGTGTATACTTCCTTACAATTGATTTGCAAGTGACCTCACCCATTATACTCGCCTGCCTAATTATTGACTTATCTTCATAAAACACAAGGCTGAACACTGATTGCAACAAGTCTCATCTTTCAGTATGTGGAGGCATTTAACACTTAACTTGGGATTTTAGAAAAAGTTGAGGATCAAAAACGTCAGAGTGGAGGAACGACAACTATGGACAGTGCCTACTAACTGGTAGAGGGAATGAAAATTTGAAAATACTCCATTGGCCATGAGGCCAGTTGACCAGCTGATCAATTATTTATTCACCATCTGGTTCTATGAATTATAGGCAGTATTAAAAGCCACCTGGGATTTTCTCAGCAGAATCTTTGGAAACCACAACACCAACGCTAGTGCCTAAGAACTTCTAAAACTACTGGGAATTTGCAATTTCTTATGCTAGTTTAGCAACACCATTACTCCCAGCAACTGCTCTGTGGAAGAGAACTCTGAACTTTCATTGTTAGAGGCAACCTTTGAGATTTGCTGAGAGAAAACTAGAGGAGATAACAATGTGTTGGTGAAAGAACTTAGGCCCAGATTTCCTAAGGTTTAGTGGAGATACTTGGACCATGCAAAGCAGTTTGGTGACTCAGTGGACTAATGCTCCACTGCAGGAATCTGTGTTTGACCTCATGGTCACAGTTTGTTATCCCTGTAAGTTCTGACTTTTGTCATTCTAAGTCAGATAAAATAAGTACCATTGTGTTACCTAACAATACACATCCATCTATCAAGACCAACATGTTATACCATAGGAAAAAGGAAGTTTGCATTGGCAGTTGATGTGACTGCAGCGTAAATGTCTTTGTGTTGAGTAGCATTGTTTATGGAAATTCATGCAACTAAAAGCTGCAAATTTTCATAAAACTTTGCATCACATCATTTCTAGTGAATCTAGGGGGCATATTTACAAGCCCCTATCGCCACCACAACGTCACTTTTCATGATGCTGCAGTGGCGATAGGGGCTTCGACTTGTTTACAAGTCAGTGTTAAGCCACTTAATGTGACTTAATGCTGGCTTTTAAATAAGGCACCCTTTCACGCTATACTTAGTGGGAAAGGGGAGGGCTATGGGTGTTGTGGTGGGTGCTCCACCGCAACACCCATTTATTTTGATGCTGGCCAATATTTTCAAAGTTGGCGTAAATCGGGGGCAGCACCAAAATTAAGACCAGAGAAAACCTGCTCCTACCTTGGTGCAATGAGGATAAATGTTTAATTTCTCCTTGTTTTTTAAGTTTCCATGTGTGCTGCTTAGTGCAGCACACATGGACACAGCAAAACACCATTGATTGCTTATGTGCAGGAAGGTGTCTCTTCCTGCACATAAACAATCATTAAGAAAAAATTCACGTTTTGCAACTTCTATGTGTGCATCATTAAGCAGCACACATAGAAGTTACAAAACACCTTTTAAGGATTGTTTATGTGCAGGAAGGGACACCTTCCTGCACATAAACAATCTTCCCCTGCAACGCAGGCACCATTGAATTATGGTACAAGGGTGCCTGCGTTGGCGCTAGGCAGCTGAATTTATTGCCAGCTTTGCAGGAAATAAAGGGTTGCACCATATTGTTGTAAATATGGTACAGTCCTGCATTTAAGAAGTGGCGGAGCACGGTGTTAACCCAAGAAGGCTAAAGCCTGCTCCGTCACTTCTATTTTACATATGCCGCTAGATCTGAGTATTTGTTGATACAACCATGGGGCCTCATTTATGAAAAGTGACTCATCGCTGCATGAAAACAGCGATGTGCCACTTTTCACTGCGCACTCCTTGCGACACCAATGATGCGTCATATTTAATGTATGACGCATCATGTCGCAAGAACTTACAGATACGTCAGTATTTCTGACGCATCTGTAAGCGCAAAAGTGACGCATTGCTGGAGTGTGTCACAAAAGTGACGCAACTCCAGCAATGCGTCCTTTCACATGGGGAAAGCCCCATGTGAAAGGGCTTGCGTCAGTCCTACGCGTGCTGTGAGGCAGGCGCAAGATTTTGACGCAACAGCATCCTAAAAGTGACGCAGTGAAATCACATAGATTTCACTGCGTCACTATTACGAGGCTTTTTGCGGGGGAACGCCCCCTCTGCATGCATTATACCTGACGCAGGTATAATGTGGCGCAGGGGTTTAAAAAGTGACGCATCTACCTAGATGCGTCACTTTTTAAATATGGCGCAACAAGGCGCATTTTATACGCCTCTAGTGTGTCACAAAAATTGACGCACCGGCGCGCAAAACTGACGCAAGGCCTCATAAATAAGGGCCATGGTGATCAGTTTTGTGAGTTGGTACTTAGGCACCACATTAGTGTGAAACAGTGATATGCAAGTTGCCTCCAGCATACAGGCCGACAATCAAGCTTCCAAACCATTTTAACCGACTCAAATTTCTTTTAATAGTGACCCAAATATTGTCCTTTGGCATACGCTGCTTTCCTCTCAGTGCTAAACACAAAAGCTGAACATCCTATTGTTTGCAGTAAGACAAAATCTGAATAAAAAAAAAAAAGGAAAGTATTGTTTTTGGGAAAACATCTTTCTTTTCCAATTGTAATGCTCTTATAATGTCCGGCTAGATGCTCTTGTACTGTACGCAGTTTTTCTTTTAGAGCAGTATAAATTGAAAATTGCTGCAGACACAGTGAATGCTAAACATTGATTGTAACCAAGAATCCATAACTTTAAATTGTATTTTGTCTTTTTAATCTTTTTGGAGTGCCTTGATTTGGATATTTGTAATTGAAAGGTTTTATTGCTGTGTTGTATATTTTAACAGGCATTGTAAAAGTCCTACTTCAATTAAGTATGAACTCTGACTAGGAAAAATAGCAAACACCAGTAAAACATCTACCCAGGTCTCTGTGGTATCAGAATACAGTTGTTGGAGCATCTCTACCAAAATATCATGCCATCAGAATTAAGTAAGAAAATATACACTCAATGATATTTCTGTTAATGAATGGCAAGATTTATGTCAGGCGATATTTCTGTATATGATAGTCCGACATCAAATAAGAAATGGCTTAACAATTGCATTTCGAGTGAGGGTTGTGGCTTCTCTCCAATGAATGTTTAAAAATAAATTATGGCAATTCAGACATTTTAAAGGAAATTGATCAGCAACATTGGCAGGCACATGAAAAGGCACAAACATCTGTTTTGATCACTCCCCCAGAAATATGTTTGGGGAAATATAGCTAAAAGGTGCATTTTAAAGCGTTTTGTGGCTAACAAAGACCAGAATTTGATGTGTTATAAGTTAATTTTTCAAGGGTTTATATGAAGGTATTGCAGCCACTCATGTACTTCTTAATTACACATTACACAGAGGAGAATAAAAATCTCAATACACTGTCCTGATCTTAGAGTGCATAATATTATAGTACAAACAAACATCCCAAAGACCCAGTGGAATTAAAAATATGTATTTTGTTTTTGAAGCCGTCATTGTATGTATTAT
Source organism: Lissotriton vulgaris (assembly GCF_964263255.1). Taxonomy (NCBI): domain Eukaryota; kingdom Metazoa; phylum Chordata; class Amphibia; order Caudata; family Salamandridae; genus Lissotriton; species Lissotriton vulgaris. The sequence goes on along the minus strand of NC_141699.1, from coordinate 759,436,917 downwards.
TTACATTTTACCTTGTATAGATATATGCTGCAGGTCATTAGAGACCCAGTGGAATTGAAAATATGTATTTTGTTTTTGAAGCCGTCATTGTATGTATTATTTACATTTTACCTTGTATAGATATATGCTGCAGGTCATTAGAGAACCAAAATACACCAAACAGTGCCTGTAAAGCATGAATCTCAAACATATTAACATTGCCGACCCAATAAACACAAATTGCCAAACTTCCTTTGTAGAGCAGTTAGTATTACAATAACATAACAATAATACTACTAACTTACTACAAATTCACTAACTTGCTTGCAGAGACTGTCTCTGCATCTACTCCTTTTTCTGTGCAGAGATCTCCTCCCTGACTGCAGAGTCTCAGCACACATAACTATATGTTTTAGTAGGAAATGTGGGACGGACAGAGGGGAATTGCTGGAAAATGGGAAATGCTTATTACTAAATTGGATGGGTAAGAGAGGAGTAGGGAGGGATGAAGGGGGGTTAGGGAAGGCTTTAGGAAGGGTCATTCACCCAACCACAAAAGGGTAAGCCCATTGCTATTCACAAACTGCACTTCTATGGTACTGCAGACAAAATAGTCAAACATGTCATAAATATACTCCATCTCAGAGCTGGAGTAAGTCTAGCACCACACATGGCCACTCATGGGTACTGCAACACAATCCAATAGAGAGAAAGGGAGGTAGGGACATAAAACAAAACCCCACAGGAGCTAATGTTAAATTAAATTAAATTATTGAACATGTTTAAAAATATAAATAAATTGTATTTAATGTTGAAAACAGTTCTAAAAATAAAACATAATTATCACTTTATTTTAAAATATGTCATTAACATTTTTAAAATGTAAACGTTGATGTGACATTCATATTTATTAGGTATTACCAACAAGAGAGTCAGGGTTAATACAGTCACTCCTGTACCCCTATTTAAAGTATATATTAAACAACCAAAGAGTGACTTAGTGAATGAATAAGATTAGTAAGTTTTCTTAGCCAGATTTGGACAGACCACCAAAGGCAAGCTATTCCTTACTGTCACAAATAAAGGTTATACACCCATAACAAGGCAAAACACTCCCATTAAGGGCATACCATTAACTCGTGAATAGAAAAATGAAAAAAACTTTTTTCTTTTTAGAAGAACACTCACTCACCACTAATTGGTGACATGCTTCATCATTGGGTTTCCCCTGGGGGGACCGAATGTCCACCCCAGTGTGCTCCTACGCCTGGTTAAAATTTCTCTACGTTACAACCTTGCATTTTTTAATGTCACAAACAGTTTAAAATCACTCATTAGTGTTTTTTCACTGTTTTCACACATCACGAACCAGCTCTGCTGTAACCAGGCGTAGTAGCACACTGGGGTGGACATTCGGTCCCCCCAACGGGAACCCAATGATGAAGCATGTCACCAATTAGTGGTGAGTGAGGGTTCTTCTAAAAAGAAAAAAGTTTTTTCATTCTTATCACGAGGGCATGGTATGCCCTTAATGGGAGTGTTTTGCCTTCTTATGGGTGTATAACCTTTATTTGTGACAGTAAGGATAAGCTTACCTTTGGTGGTCTGTCCAAAGCTGTCTAAGAAAACTTACTAATCTTATTCATTCACTAAGTCACTCTTTGGTTGTTTAATATATTAATATGTATTAGACTAATTAAATTCCTGTTACTTAATTCATCATATCTCTTGGAATACTTTGAAATACATATTAAAAATATATTTATTTTACTTTAAGTGGAAATTTATTTTAATTAAACCCTCAGAAAAATAATGTTGTAAACTAAATTAGGGATGCTATATAATTTTATTATATTCTACATTAAAAATAAAAATGTAATATAATTAATATTAATGTTTAACTTAAAAATATTTATCACGTTTTTCAATAAAGCTTTAAAAAAACCTTTGAAATGTTCCCCATACTTTAGCATGTGGAGATCTCTGCCTCTATAGTGGAGGCTACCGCCAACTATGCAGAATGTCAGATACAATCATAAAGTCACTACTAGTAATAACTTTATGGTTGTGTTGGACTTGACCCTTTCTGCAGGATCATTCCCAAACTTTTTGCCCTCACTGCTTTTGTTTCTGCTGAGTTTGTTTTTGTTGGCCATAGGACTCTGTACACTGTACCACTGCTAACCAGTGCTAAACTGCTTGTGCTCTCCTCTAAACAAAGTAAAATTGGCTTATACACAATTGGCACATTTATTTGCATACAAATCCCTAGTAAAATGGTACTGTGTGTACCCATGGTCTGTAAATTAAATGCTACCAGTGGGCCTGCAGCATTGAGTGTGCCACCCACATAAGTAGCATTGAAACGTCTCTCAGGGCTGCCCTTATAGCCTGTGTGTACCATTTTAAGCGTGTCATTTCAACTTGGCAAAACCAGGAAACAGCCATTACTATGTGGTTTTTACCATGCATAGCCATTACATCGCATGCGTTACAACGCACACGATGTAACAACTCGTAGCATTTACTAGGCATACCATTACATTGCATGCGCTTTTATAACCCATGCGATGTAATGACTATCAACATCGTTGTGAGGAAACTGAGGCTGTTTCCTCACAACAACTTGCACCGCCCCTCAGACGACGCTGGAAGCAGGAATTGGGAGCAGAGACGGCGACGCTGGAGAGGTACCACGAGGAAAGAGAGGTAAGGGGGATTGAGCTTGGGGTGGGGTTTACTTTTGTTGGGTTTTAGGTAATGTCAAAGTAGTGTTGTAATGTGTGTGTTGTGTGGGGTTGTGTCTTACGTTTTAGGGTAGTTTTAGGGAGTTTGTGTAGTGTAGTGTAGTGTTTTAGGGTAGTGTCAGTGTTTTAGGGTTTAGTGTAGTGTTGTAGTGTTTGTGCAGTGTAGTGTTTTAGGGTAGTGTTTGTGTAGTGATTTAGGGTTTAGGGTAGTGTTGTAGTGTTTGTGTTGTGTAGTGTTTTAGGGTTTAGGGTAGTGTTGTAGTGTTTGTGTAGTGTTTTAGGGTTTAGGGTAGTGTTGTAGTGGTTGTGTAGTGTAGTGTTTAAGGGTATAGGGTAGTGTTGTAGTGTGTGTGTAGTGCAGTAGGGTTTAGGGTGGTGTTGTAGTGTTTGTGTAGTGTTTAGGGTTTAGGGTAGTGTTGTAGTTTTTGTGTAGTGTAGTGTTTAAGGGTATAGGGTAGTGTTGTAGTGTGTGTAGTGCATTAGGGTTTAGGGTAGTGTAGTGTTTGTGTAGTGTAATGTTTTAGGGTTGTGTTGTAGTGTTTGTGTAGTGTAGTGTTTTATGGTTTAAGGTAGGGTGGCAGTGTTTGCGTAGTGCATTAGGATTTAGGGTAGTGTTGTAGTGTTTGCGTAGTGTTTTAGGGTTTAGGGTAGTGTTGTAGTGTTTGTGTAGTGTAGTGTTTTAGGGTTTAGGGTAGTGTTGTAGTGTTTGTGTACTGTAGTGCATTAGGGTTTAGGGTAGTGTTGTAATGTTTGTGTAGTGTTTTAGGGTAGTGTTGTAGTGTTTGTGTAGTGTAGCATTTTAGGATTTAGGGTAGTATTGTAGTGTGTGTGTATTGTCGTGTTTTAGGGGTTAGGGTAGTGTTGTAGTGTTTGTGTAATGCATTAGGGTTTAGGGTAGTGTTGAAGTGTTTGTGTAGTGCTTTAGGGTTTAGGGTGGTGTTGTAGTGTCTGTGTAGTGTTTTAGGGTTTAGGGTAGTGTTGTAGTGTTTGTGTAGTGTAGTGTTTTAGGGTTTAGGGTAGTATTGTAGTGTTTGTGTTGTGTTTTAGGATGTAGGGTAGTGTTGTAGTGTTTGTGTAGTGTAGTGTTTTAGGGCTTAGGGTAGTGTTGTAGTGTTTGTGTAGTGTAGTGCATTAGGGTTTAGAGTAGTGTAGTGTTTGTGTAGTGTAGTGTTTTAGGGTTTAGGGTAGTCTTGTAGTGTTTGTGTAGTGTTTTAGGATGTAGGGTAGTGTTGTAGTGTTTGTGAAGTGTAGTGTTTTAGGGTTTAGGGTAGAGTAGTGTTGTGGTGTTTGTGTAGTGTAGTGTTTTAGGCTTTAGGGTAGTGTTGTAGTGTGTGTGCAGTGTAGTGTTTTAGGGTTTAGGGTAGTGTTGTAGTGTTTGTGTAGTGTAGTGCATTAGGGTTTAGGGTAGTCTTTGTGTAGTGTAGTGCTTTAGGGTAGTGTCGGGGGTTGTGCAGGGTAGTGTAGTGTTATTGCAGGGAGAGGACTGGAGGTCCGGGGAGGGTTGTGCAGGAGTATAGCTTCACCGTGCATGCCTTTGCGTTGTAATGGAATGCGTGGTAAAGGCATAGTTGTGGTAAAAATTTGCAATGTAATGGCATGTCGTTGTCATTGACATTGCGTAGTAATACCCGCGTTGTAATGGCACTCGTAGTATTGGTATGCGATGTAATGACTTACATCCAGCAAAACCTATTGCCATCCCAAAACCTTCCTTTTAAATACATGTTAGCCAACTCTAGGGTAGGCCCTGAACAGCCCAGAGGGCAAGGAACAGTATATTTAAAATGTTGGACATGTACTTTCGGTTTTACATGTCCTTGTAGTAAAAAAACTCTTGAATTCATTTTTCATTATGTTGGAGTTACCTTATCACATTTAATAAGCTGTAACTTTCAATTGGAATGAGGTGAACAGCTTGAGTTTGGTGTCTAAATATTTGCAATTAGGAACCCTCTTTATCGGAAAAGTCAGATTTTTTATCGCAATTCTGGAAATGCCACCTTGAGAAAGTTTAGACAGAGAGGTTGGGTCTATTTAATCAGCAAGGTTAGACCACCTTCTATACACGACAAAATATCTTTGCTGATGATTATTCAATCCACATTGTGGATTAAATAATCATCAACAAAGGTATTTTGTTGTACTTTTAGAAAGTTGGCAATTTCCTGTTTCAGCTATTTGATGGCTACAATCTGTCTCTGGATCCCATGACTGGGTGTAGCTGACAGTTGGGCTTTACATAATCTTCCTAGACAGCCACACGGAATAGAGAGGTTAGGTGTGCCTGCATGGGCCATCACTGGCTGGATAGGCGGGCAGAGATGGGCCCACACCTACTTACTCTTGAATACACTGTGTCCTGGCTCCACAAAAGGGCTGCATATCCCCTGTGGTTTAGTCTGGAGCCAGTACAGGGAAGGGAGGATGCCTGACGATTTCAAAGGGAAACCTGATAGAGGGGCCCTTTTTATTGACCCTGGTAGCCTGAAGGCCCTACATGGCCCTGCTAGAGTAAATCTGAAAATATGCTTGAAATCCCACAATTTTTGCTATGTATAATCAGCAAATGGGATCCCACAGATTCCCTGAATTTCAGGTTTATGGGCCCAAGCGAAAGGCCAAAGGTCACACCTTATGTTAGCAAAATCCACTGGGCCTAAATCATTTGTAAAACGTGCCTTTCTGATGTGCAGAACACAGCGAGGTAACTTGAGCAATTCTGGAAAAGTACAGGAGCCTTTCACAAGCGCCATTTCAAGACACACCACACTCGCACGTACACAAAGTCGGCTGGTAGAGGATGGCACATCTTGCTACATTGTTTTTGAAAAAATAACTTGCTGCAATGGAAACCGCAATATCTTGTGACATTAGCACACGTCTTAAGTTCCGCTCTCCCATATACTTCTAGAAAGATGTTCGTGACCAAGATGATTAATTGTTTATACATTGTGGTCAAACATTGCCATTTGTTTATGTCTTGCAGTCCAGAATGGCCCACAACCCTGTCACCCATCAGACCATTTCCCTGTTCCGAGACATAATGTCCTGAGACATGGTGTCCTGGAACAAGCGGTCAGCCACCTGCGTCAGAAAAGGCGTCAGAACAGTGTTAGTTCTGCATTTTTCAGGTATATTAGATTCAGCCCGTCAAATCTGAAGCCAGAGCTCTGCTGATGCGACCTTTGCATGCAAGCTCTCCGGATAGCCGATTGTCTGACTTGGGACTTCAAATCCTCTCTCTTGTGGTGGACTTCCTAAGCCAGATAATACTTTTGTCTTTTTAAATCTCTGTCCATGCTCTGTATTTTCCATTCACACCCATTTCCTTGCATTTTTAGGTTCCCTTAAACTATTAGGTCCTGCTGGGATAGTCTCCATAGTTAAGGTGCTTCTAGGCACTAGACTTTATAAAGTGTTCTGCTTTGCCTAACTAAGTTCAATTGTGCCTTTTAAAAAGATCCCAGTCCTTTTGCACCTTGGATCTCTTTAGAATGTTAAACTTGCTTGGGTATGTCTCTTCAGAAAAGTACCTTTGTAGGCGCTATGTTTTCTTGAATGTATTCTGAGCCTTTTTGAATCGCCTACTGATTTCAATTATACCGATTTACAGGTCCTCATTCCAGCTTGTTTTCTAGGCTCTTGCACATAATAAATGTGAACTTGCGTTTTGTTTTAATCCTGACAGATTGAAGTCAGACTTTCAAACGTTTCATTGCTCAGGCTGATCAATTAATAAATGCATTTTCTGATGTACTTAAGACTTAAATAAAATGCCACTTCAAATGTGATCTTTGTCATCTCATATCATTGTTCCTTGTTCTTCAGTGAAGTGTTGTGTCGGTGACCTGTGACCACGGCTCAAGACCACAGCGGGGTGGTTTGTGGCTTGTGACCCCACCCTAAAGGGGCTTCCTTTCTCCCTCTGTCAAACCCCTAGAAGCTTCTCCCAAATTCCAGAGGGAGGACACGAAATATAAATATTAGACCTCACGCAGTACCTCTTCAATACACTTCTGGACCTGTGAATACCAGGCCAGGAAGAAGGACTGCTGTGCTACTGAAAGGACTGCCATTCTGCTGGACTGCTGCTCTGAAGGATTGCTGCCCTGCGAAACTGACCTGCTGCCTGCTGCCCTATTGCCTGGGTGACAAGGACTAGATCTGCATCTGTTGAACCCTGGAATCTGCCATCTGTGAGTCTACCTTACAAGTGGTGTCATACCAAGTCCCAGACACTTGAAAGTGTGCCTACGGTGCTCTACCAGCCTCTGTAGGTCCAGAAGACTGACACATCTCCTCTGCTGCGCTGTGCTACCATGGGAAAAACTAACGCATTGTCACTGCTCCCTGAAACGGCCCTGTCACAAAACCTGCATTACAGTCCTTTGTCTCATTGGAACTGCCGCTGTGTGATGCAACCTCGTCTCAGGCCCTCCCATCTCTCATCAACAGCAGCCCTAACAACAAACTCTGCATCACACCCTCGCAGCTCATTGAAAGTGACACAGCGCCAAGACTCCACGATGCATCCTTGCTGCCTGGTTTTGCATTACAAGCCCTCATCAGCAGGATCCTTGATAACAATGCAGAACTTTGCACCACAGCCTCAACACATCTCGAACGATATGCATCACTTCAGCTGCACAACACTATGTAAACCAGGAATTTAGGTACTGAGTTCAGTGGGTCTAACTGGGTCCCTGTAGCCAGCCCATGCACCATCACTGTCAGTCCGAACCTGTGACTTTATGCTGGCCCGGTGCAGCCAGTTAGCCACATCTGGCACTTTGTGCTTTTTTGCGCAATTTTCACTAAAATCTTTAAAAGTGCATATCTCTGCTTCTACTTATATGATTTATGTCCTTTTGGTATTGTTTAATTTATTAAAAATTACTCTCATTTTCTTAACTGGTGTAGGATCGTTTTGTGGTGTGTTTTCACTGTGTTACAGTTTGAAGTGTTGCAGAAATACTTTAAACATTGCCTCTGAGTTGGGCCTGACTGCTCTGTGCCAAGCTACCTGAGTGTTGAGCACAGGTTAATTTAGGGTTTGCTTGTGACTTCACCCTGACAAAGATTGAGGTCCCTGCTTGAGTTGGGTTTCACCCCCTCAACCAGTAACCCAGTTTCTGACAGGCTGCATTTGAACAAGATGTTTGGGAGCAGGGCCGGACTGGGAACTAAAACCGGCCCTGGCAAAGTACTCGGCCGGCCCCCCACCTCCCCCTGGGGGGTTGTTGGAGCCACCGAGCTCTTTCCAGGGCCGGTTTTCGGCCGAATTTGTTACAGGGCCGATTTTGCAGCTATGCTGCAAAAACGGCCCTGTAACAAAAACGGCCCCCAGGGGCCCCAAACCAGCCCCCACCCGTGCGGCGCACCGGGGGATTGCCCGGTGCCCGCTACGGCCAGTCCGGGCCTGTTTGGGAGGCCCTAGTAAAAGTTTACTGGAACTGACAAGCTTGCCAAGATCATTGCTCCAGTCACCATGCTGCAGCTTGTTTCCATATTGAATAGTAACATGTAGTGCAAAGCTCACAATTCAAAAATACCAATTTTGCTACTGCAGGATGGGATTTTGAAGATCAAAATGACAAAAAAGGTATGTGAGAAATAGACGGGCTAATTGGTATTATATTAAGAAGTAAGCAGCACAGCCTAATCCCAGGGGCAGCAGAATGATGTGTGCCCACACACAAGAAAGGGGAGAAATTCATTGGAGGTCTAGTAATCCATACAGCAACATGCGGCAAGCAAAGAGAAATGCTGTTGAATGAGTAAAAGGATACCAAAGAGGCAATAGTTGTGATGTAAGCAGTAACCAAGCACCATTTTCTTTATTTTGTAAAGTCTAGGACACTGTCTACTGCTCAACAAATACTTGAAGTGTATGGAAGAGCAATCATGGCTGGCAACCTGAGCAGAATCTACAAAACACAAAAAGGCCCAGATCTATCTTCTGCACGCCTGAAGGAAGTCAAAATTTTGAGCAGGGGTTTATGTTCCAACCCCATCTTAAGCTCTTGAAGACTTTCAAATATAGGAAAGCCCTAGTCGGGTCATAGCTAAGACCCCAGCTAGACAGACACTCTGCACATGGGAGGGTGAGAGACAAATTGCTTAGTAAATTGCTGTCCTGAAAGTGCAAGAGTGAATCAACTAGCCTTGTGCTACCCTGCTGTCCTCATCCATCCATGCAGACCCAATTATTTTCTAGGATCTTAGAGGCCCTACTCCTTTCTAGTTTGCATAATGAGGCATCCTGCTAACCATCTCAAATTTTCTCCCTGAACAACTTTCACTTTCATTTTTAGTAGTGAATGCCATTTCCAGGTAAAAAAGAAGAGGCAATGTGATGGAAGGAGACTTACCCTGCTTCCATTATTTCGGCTAGGATAGCAGCATAGCACCAACTTGGTAGTTCTCAATTTGTTTAGTCTTAGCCCAGATCTTCTCTTTCTTGTGAGCCCTCTTTCAAAACACTTTGAGGTTTCCAAAATGTCATGAATTTAATCAGCATTCAATCTATAACTGTGGTGAGGAAGACAATCAGTGTAGCTTATATGGCTGGTACAGATTGTGCAATGTACTGAATGTCATAATTTGTGAAACATTCATTGGTAAAGGGAATAGGCACTCTACTACCCTGGTGGTGGTAATGATGTTGTTGGTACAGTTAGTGGTAACGGTAATAACAATGATGGTGGTAAAGGTGGTGGTGCTATGGGTGATGGTAATTATCCATGGTGGTGGTAATGGAAATAATGGTGTTTGTGGCAATGGTAGTGGTAATGTAAGTGATGGTGTGGTAAAGCTGGTGGATGGAAGTGGTGGTAGTGGTAAAGAAGGATCTGGTGGCAGTGTAATGGTGGCGTTAATAGTTTGATGGTCATCGTTGTAGTAGTTGTTATGGTTTTATATTATTTTAGAGTGTTGTATATACATTTTCTATTGTTGATCTGCCCCTACAAATTAGATCTTTCCTTGTTATGAGTTTTATAACAGAAATAAGAATGAAATAAGTAATTGTGTCTATAATAGTGGGGTATAATGGGGATTGCGATGTCATGTGGTGGCAGTGAAGGTGGTAGTAAAGGGTATGGCGATAATGGTGGGTGCATTCATAATGGTGGTGGTGGTAGTGGTAATGGGGTGATGCTGGTGTTGATGGTAGTAATAATAGTGCTGATGGGTTTAAAGGTGGCCATATTAATTGTAAGGGTAATTCGGTGTGAGACGTGATGGATACAGATGTGTGAGAGGAGGCATAGATATGGGGAGAAACAAGTTATGTTCATTAAGGAACCAGCGGAGGTCAAATTGCATTCAAGTCATGTATTTACTTTGTAGCTTGTAGAGCGAGCGGCTATCCCCAATGGAGGTGTTCCAGCACTAGCAACGGAGACAGAGAGGTTAGGGCATGTTGTCGGGTGCCACTGGGTGCTAGGAAAGGCCAAAGAGCCAGGTCTTCAAAGATTTACGGAATATAGATTCTGAGTTGGCCTTTCTGATATTTTCAGGCATTAGGTTCCACAGAGACGCAGTTCTGACAGGGAAAGATATAAAGATGAAAAAAAAATTAAACCGAATACTGCAATAAAAAAGGTGTTTCTCATATATATCACAGTCAGTGTACTCTGTAGGAGACAGAATAATAGACAAAAAAGCCAATAGTAGGAGGTTATAAAGAAATACTCCTTGGGACAGAACCCAAGCCCACTCTATATGTATTTTAAAGAATGGGTAACAATGCAGAAATCGATACTATGTATGCTGCACTGACAACTGGGAATCCGAGTGGCTAATGGGCTTATGTAAATGTTGAACAACACTAAGCTCCATACCAATCCATGCAGTATTCTTGAGGAATCACTTCAAAGAGAAGATCAGACATATCCTAAAGCTACCTATTGGGAGTGGTCAGATTGAAAAACTCAATTTAACACTGCTACTCCACCTATCACATTAGGCAGTCTCTTGACCAGGACTCTAAGTTTTTGAGTTTGAGTTTGAGTTTCAAGTTTATTTTTATTTGCTTTGGTACTCAACTGAGGACCACAAATAATTTAAACATAAAATTCAGGTTTTTTACAACAGTAAAATTTCTTGTGCTAATACAATGTTAAAAAAGATTTTAAAAATGTATAAAAGTTATAACAGACAAATTCATTTGGCGGGAATTTACATAGAGTGATCAGTTCCTTTGCTAAGTTAATCCTACATTTAATGTATATGGCTTGCAAATACCCCTTACTTGCTGTTACCACCTTTGGATTTAAACAGGCAAACATTAGATGCTCGACATCTTGCTCTCCTCCATTACACAGATTACATTTAGAGTTTTCCTTTAAGTGCCATTTGGCTGTTACAGTTTTGACTGGTAATATACCAAACCCGAGCAGAACAATTGCTCTCCTGACAGTATGATTTAAGTTGAAAGCAATGTACTGTTGAATTTTCTTGTATGTTATAGTTTCAGTAAAATTCTTATATGTAGATAGTTTAGAACAATGCAAAAGGTCTAGATCAAAGCTCAGCCTTGAGGTGAAATGTTTCAAAAAGAGTTTAAGTTGGGATGGTGTCCAAGCTAGCAGCAAATCGATATTAATCTCCGCTAGCTTAAAGGCAACTGACATGTTTTTCTTAAAAACGTGTTTGGATGAATCACGATCAATTGTTTCTGTTTTGAGCAGAGATCGTATAGTTCCTTCCTCGTCGTGCAGGAGATTATATGCCCACCTGATGACATTAGCAATTCCTCGAGAGTAGGAGCTGGTTAATGAGAACTCGAAGCAAAGAGCTTGTACAGGAACGTTTATGGGAATATATTCCAAGGCATATGATAGTACAGGCGGTATCTTAACACTATATACCTTGAGCAGAGAAGAGAAATGCCTGTGTCCTGACGCTGCGTATAGTCTTGCAAGAGCTCCCGCGTGTACATCAGCTTTCCTGGTCAAGTTCACAGTGTGTGGTTGATTTTGTAGAGATTTGGTGAAGATCCTGCCTAGATAGGTGTATTCATTTACTTCTTCCACCTTGTCTCCCCCAAGGGTCCAGTTATATTTAGAACTCTTTAACTTTCCTGAAAAAGAAACTATTTTTGTTTTGGTAATGTTAGGGATTAAGTAATTTTCCTCCGTATATTTGTTCAGTGCCTGGAGATTGCTTTGTAGTCCAAATGGTGTTAAATCTAATATGACAATATTGTCTATGTATAACAGTGTATGTATGTTATGGGAGGCAACTTTTGGTGGAAAATTGCGTGCTTGCTGGAGACATTGAGGCATATCACTGAGATAGAGTGAAAAGAGTAGGGGAGCAAGGAGAAATCCCTGTTTGATGCCATTGGGGGTCGGGATAGGGCTGGTTAAGCCCTTTTCTCTCCCCATTTGTACCTGGCTCCTGGTGTCTGTATGCAGTGATATTAATATTCGTAGTAACTGGTCAGGGATACCCATTTTGCTAAGTTTTTCCCAGAGTATTCTCCTGTCCACCCTATCCAACGCAGTCGAAAAGTCGATGAAAGCTGCGTAAACAGCCTGAGATTTGATGGACACATATTTATCTAGGATAGTTTGAAACATGGCAATATTATCCGTGACTGAATGCTTTGGTCTAAAACCAGCTTGATATCGAGGGATCAGTCCAGATGAGAAGGCCCAGATTTTAAGTTGATCCAGGACTTCCGCCGTGAAGATCTTTCCAGTGGCATCCAGCAAAGCGATTTGTCTGTAGTTACCAGGTTGTAGTCTTGATCCCTTTTTATGTATAGATATGATGATACTCCCCTTCCACGACTTCAGGATTACCCCAGTGTCGAGAATGTAGTTGAAGAGGGGGGATAGCATCCTGCTCCACCCTTTAGGATTGATCTGGAGGACTTTGATTGGGATTTGATCTGGGCCAGTTGCTCCTGTTGATCTCGCCCTTCTTATGTGTATCTCAATAGAGAGGGGAGTGGATGTTCCAGTGTTTAAGATTTCAGTTTCTGTATTACTAGAGAACGTATAGGCCATTTCTGAATTATTGTTTAATTTGTATAGATTAGTGAGATAGGTTTCCCATTCATTTGAGGGCACAGGAATACTTTGTAATGGTTTTTTCCGTGCCCGTTTCTTTGGCGATTATGGTCCAGTAGGCACGTTGGTTGTTCTGTTTTGCTGCTATCTGCAGATCCACCCAATTTTTATCTTCGGTTATTCTCTTGTGTTTTTCTTTTTCTCTCCTACGTAGGTTCTTTAGTTTGTTAATTTCTGCTTGCCTAGATGGTGAAGCTTCTAAGAACTGTGCTCTTATCAGTTTATTTAGCAGCTTTTTTTCAGTATCTAATTTTGGATTTTTGTTTTCAGTCTTTGTAAATCTTGGTTGCGTCAGCTTTTTCTGCAATTTTTGCGTTAGTTCTTTTATGATCAGTTCAAAATTCATTATTGGGTTTGCAGAGTGTGTTGTTTGAAGAAACTGGTTAGTGGCTATTGTATTAGTTATCTTATTAAGTGTCGCTGAGTTCCAATAAATCCGCCTTTGGTTTTGATTTAACATGACTGTATTGTGCTTGTACATGATTTGAGTAGGTGAACATGGATGTATTTTCCACTCTGTAGATAACTGTAGGATAGCGTGATCGCTTCCATGAACAAAATTTATTTTTAGTTGTAGGGTGGATCCGAACAAGTCGAGACTGGATATCATATAATCCAAAAGTGTGGTGCTATTATTCCCCTGTCTCGTATTTGAAGCGGGAAAGTCGACTTCCACATTCCCGTTTAATATGATTCCATTTAGCGTTGGGAGCAATGCTAGTAGAATTTTTCCCCTTTGATCCGCCTTGTTCCCTTTGGGGAATAATGGTGTGGAAATTTCCAGCGCCTCTTCTTTATACCAGTTAGACCTTTTTGATATTTCATTGTTGGAAACTTTTCCATTTAGGTCCCCAAAGATGAGGAACGGTGGATAATCATGCCTTTCGATTATTTGATCTATGTCATCCAGGATCTCTATCATCATTCCATCCATTATTGCTCCAGGCGGGATATATACATTAAAGATTAGTACGTTATTTTGGGAGTCTGAGAGGTTTGTCCTGCACCTAACCTTAATAAATTGGTAATTATAAGAATTTGTGGAGATTATTTCTTGGGCCCAGTCATACTCTTCACTTAGTAAAATTGCAATCCCACCCTTCGCATGCCCCCGCTTGACCCGCAGGGCAGGGATGTCATATATGAAGTATCCCTCCAGATTGAAATTTTGCCTACTCCAAGTTTCTTGTAGGGCCACGATAGCGGGAGAGTTTATTACTAATTCTGCCATTTTTTCTTTCGTTTTTCCCACTATATTCCAAGAAGAGATTACTAAGCCTGTGCTAAACAGAAGAGCTAGTGTCCTTCGTTTGTTTGTTACTGTTCAGGGTCTCAGAGATCCAGTCCCATGACTGGTCCCTCTGTGTTGTTTCCTTACTGCGAGTGCTTTGCTCCAAATTTCCCTTTCGCCATTCTTTACTGAAAAAATAGATTTGCTGCTGATTGATCTAAGGGATAGGTTTTTTTATTTATGGTTTGGTACGTTTTATGAGAGACTTCGAGTGGATACATCATATTGTAGACTTCATTTTTTAACCCCTTCGCTGCTGGGCCTTTTCCCCTCCTGTGCTGAGCCCTTTTTTTGGCTATTTGGGGTAGTGCGCGCTTAGGCCCCTGTAACTTTTTGACCACATAAGCTATCCACGCCAAATTTGCGTCCTTTTCTTCCAACATCATGTGGATTCTAAAGGCGCCCAGGGTTTGTGGATTCCCTTGGAGGGGTCCCAGAAATTAACCAAAATATAGTGATTTTTTTGTTTTTTTCAGAAAAATGGGAAAAACGGGCTGCAAATGAAAGCCTCTGGGTTTTTCCCTGAAAATGGTATAAAAAAAGGGTTTGTGGGGCTGAAATCTCCGTTTTCTCAGCTTTCAGGGAATGACAGTCTTTTGTCAGGGAACCAACATTTTTCACACAGTTTTGGCATTTTTCTGGGACATAGCCTATTTTTGCTATTTTTAGAGCTTTCCACCTCCTTCCAATTAATGGTAGAAAAGAGTTTGAAAGCAATAATGGATCCTAGAAAGCTGTACATTTTCGGAAAGTAAACAAAATTCTGAATTCAGAAAGGGGTCATTTGTCTAAATCCATGAAGGATTCTTTATCGAAAGTAACAGTTAAATCTTGGAATAATAGAAAATTTGTTGAAAAAAACAGCCTTTTGTCTCAACGTTTTCACCTATAACTTTTTCTAATCTTGACAGCTCTTGGAAAGCAATATACTGTTACATCCGTTAGACCTTCCTGGTTGTGGGGATATATAGGAGTTGTAGTTTCACCAAGAACCCAACGAACCCAGATCCAAAAACTGAGCAGCAACTTGCAATGTTTTTTTTTCTTTTACTGGGTATAGAGCACTTTGTCTTAGAAAATGTATACATGGAAAAATCTGTATGAAAGACACCTATGTATTTCTGATTTGGGTACAAAA